>NC_134601.1:78706074-79037012 GCF_037038515.1 Microtus pennsylvanicus | reverse complement strand
GAAACAAAGGAAACCTCCACAGATACAAAAAAATATCAGTGTCCACCTGTGTCTTATCAGATCACCATGGATTAAAGTTAGAATTCAACAACAATCCTACCTCCAGAAAGCCAACAAACTCATGGAAACTGAACAGTCAACTACTGAACCACAACTGGGTCAAGGAAGAAATCAAGAAAGAAATTAAAGTCTTCCTTGAATTTAATGAAAATAAAGGGACAACATACTCAAACCTATGGGACACGATGAAAGCAGTGCTAAGAGGAAAGTTCATAGCACTAAGTGCCCACTTAAAGAAAACAGAGAAAGCATACATCGGAGACTTAACAGCACACCAGAAAGCTTTAGAAAAAAAAGAAGCAGACGCGCCCAGGAGGAGTAGAAGACTAGAAATAATCAAACTGAGGGCGGAAATCAACAAAATAGAAACACAGAAAACAGTCCAAAGAATCAATGAAACAAAAAGTTGGTTCTTGGAGAAAATCAACAAGATCGACAAACCCCTATCCAAACTAATTAAACGACAGAGAGAGAACACGCAAATAAATAAGATCAGAAATGAAAAGGGGGACATAACCACAGACACAGAAGAAATACAGAGACTCATTAGATCTTACTACAAAAGCCTGTATGCCACAAAACTAAAAAATGCAAAAGAAATGGACATTTATTTTAGATAAGTACCACATACCAAAGCTAAACCAAGACCAGGTAAACGATCTAAATAGACCTGTTAGTCACGAAGAACTAGAAACCGTTATCAAAAATCTTGCTTCCAAAAAAAGCCCAGGACCAGATGGTTTCAATGCAGAATTCTACCAGAACTTCCAAGAAGAGCTAATACCTATAATCCTTAATGTATTTCACAATATAGAAACAGACGAGTCATTGCCAAATTCCTTTTATGAAGCTACAGTTACCCTGATACCAAAACCACACAAAGACCCAACCAAGAAAGAGAATTACAGGCCTATCTCACTCATGAATATCGACGCACAAATTCTCAATAAAATACTGGCAAACCAAATCCAAGAACACATCCGAAAAATTATCCATCATGATCAAGTAGGCTTCATCCCAGAGATGCAGGGCTGGTTCAACATACGAAAATCTATCAATGTAATCCACCATATAAATAAACTGAAAGAAAAAAAACCATATGATCATTTCATTAGATGCTGAAAAAGCATTTGACAAAATTCAACACCCCTTTATGATAAAAGTCTTGGGAGATTAGGGATACAAGGGTCATAACTAAACATAATAAAAGCTATTTACAGCAAGCCGACAGCTAACATTAAATTAAATGGAGAAAAACTCAAAGCCATCCCACTAAAATCAGGAACACGACAAGGCTGTCCACTCTCGCCATACTTCTTCAATATAGTGCTTGAAGTTCTAGCAATAGCAATAAGACAACATAGGGGATCAAGGGGATTCGTATCGGAAAAGTAGAAGTTAAGCTCTCGTTATTTGCAGATGATATGATAGTATACATAAGCGACCCCAAAAACTCTACCAAAGAACTCCTACAGCTGATAAACACCTTTAGTAATGTGGCAGGATACAAGATCAACTCCAAAAAATCAGTGGCCTTCCTATACACTAAGGATAAGGAAACAGAGAGGGAAATTAGAGAAGCATCACCTTTGACGATGGCCACAAATAGCATAAAATATCTTGAGGTAACTCTGACCAAGGAAGTGAAAGATCTATTTGACAAGAACTTTAAGTCTTTGAAGAAAGAAATTGAAGAGGACACCAGAAAATGGAAGGATCTCCCTTGCTCCTGGATTGGGAGGATCAACATAGTAAAAATGGCAATTCTACCAAAAGCAATCTATAGATTCAATGCAATCCCCATCAAAATCCCATCAAAATTCTTCACAGATCTGGAGAAGACAATAATCAACTTTATATGGAAAAATAAAAAACCCAGGATAGCCAAAACAATCTTATACAACAAAGGATCGTCTGGAGGCATTACCATCCCTGACTTCAAACTCTACTACAGAGCTACAGTATTGAAAACAGCTTGGTATTGGCATAAAAACAGAGAAGTCGACCAATGGAATCGAATAGATGACCCTGACATTAACCCACAAACCTATGAACACCTGATTTTCGATAAAGGAGCTAAAAGTATACAATGGAAAAAAGAGAGCATCTTCAACAAATTGTGCTGGCAAAACTGGATGTCAACCTGTAGAAGAATGAAAATAGACCCATATCTATCACCATGCACAAAACTCAAGTCCAAATGGATTAAAGACCTCACTATCAGTCAGAACACACTGAACATGATAGAAGAGAAAGTGGGAAGTGCTATACAACACATGGGCACAGGAGACCACTTCCTACGTATAATCCCAGTAGCACAGACATTAAGGACCTCATTGAATAAATGGGACCTCCTGAGACTGAGAAGCTTCTCTAAAGCAAAGGACACTGTCACTAAGACACAAAGGCAACCAACTGACTGGGAGAAGATCTTCATCAACCCCGCAACTGACAAAGGTCTGATCTCCAAAATATATAAAGATCTCAAGAAACTAGACCGTAAAAGGCTAATCAACCCAATTATAAAATGGGGCATTGAGCTGAACAGAGAATTCTCAACAGAAGAACTTCAAATGGCCAAAAGACACTTAAGGTCATGCTCAACTTCCTTAGCGATCAGGGAAATGCAAATCAAGACAACTTTAAGATACCATCTTACACCTGTCAGAATGGCTAAAATAAAAAACACCAATGATAGCCTTTGTTGGAGAGGTTGTGGAGAAAAGGGTACACTCATCCATTGCTGGTGGGAATGCAAACTTGTGCAACCACTTTGGAAAGCAGTGTGGTGGTTTCTCAGGAAATTCGGGATCAACTTACCCCTGGACCCAGCAATACCACTCTTGGGAATATACCCAAGAGAGGCCTTATCATACAACAAGAGTATATGCTCTACAATGTTCATAGCAGCATTGTTTGTGATAGCCAGAACCTGGAAACAACCTAGATGCCCTTCAATAGAAGAATGGATGAAGAAAGTATGGAATATATACATATTAGAGTACTACTCAGCAGTAAAAAACAAGGACTTCTTGAATTTTGCATGCAAATGGATGGAAATAGAAAACACTATCCTGAGTGAGGTAAGCCAGACCCAAAAAGAGGAACATGGGATGTACTCACTCATATTTGGTTTCTAGCCATAAACCAAAGACATTGAGCCTATAATTAGTGATCCTAGAGAAGCTAAATAAGGAGAACCCAAAGAAAAACATATAGGCATCCTCCTGAATATTAACCTTCAGCAGGCGATGAAAGGAGACAGAGACAGAGACCCACATTGGAGCACCGGACAGAAATTTCAAGGTCCAAATCAGGAGCAGAAGGAGAGAGCGCACAAGCAAGGAACTCAGGACCGCAAGGGGTGCACCCACACACTGAGACAATGGGGATGTTCCACTGGGAACTCACCAAGGCCAGCTGGCCTGGGTCTGGAAAAGCCTGGGATAAAACCGGACTCTCTGAACATAGCGGACAATGAGGACTACTGAGAACTCAAGAACAATGGCAATGTTTTCTGATCCTACTGCACGCACTGGCTTTGTGGGAGCCTAGGCAGTTTGGATGCTCAACTTGCTAGACCTGGATGGAGGTGGGGGTTCCTTGGACTTCCCACCGGACAGGGAACCCTGATTGCTTTTCGGGCTGGGGGGGGACTTAATTGGGGGAGGGGGAGGGAAATGGGAGGTGGTGGCAGGGAAGAGACAGAAATCTTTAATAAATAAATAAATTTAAAAAAAATTATAGAAGAAAATTTCTCCAATCTAAAGAAGAAGTTGCCTATGAAGGTACAAGAAACATACAGATACCAAATAGACTAGAAAAGAAAAGAAATTCTCCACATAACATGACAAAAAAAACTAAATGTACCAAAAAAAAGAAAGAATATTAGAGGTGGCAAGGAAAGAAGACAGAAGGGCCTGTACAGATATTCTACAAACTCTATGAACTATTATACCCAGCAAAACTTTAAATCAAAAAAGATGGAGAAATAAAAACATTCCATGATAAAACTAAATGTAAGCAGCATCAATGTGCTTACATCTACAGAAGGCTCTAGAAATAAAACTTCAACATTCTTAAGATAACGACACCCAAGAAAGCACAAGGAATAAATAATATCAGAACAGCAAATCAAAAGAAGGGAGAAATCCACATGACAACAACAAAATAATGGGAATCAACAAATATTTATCATTGAAATCTTAACACCAGTGATCTCAATTCACCAACGAAAACACAGATTAACAGATTTAATTTGAAAGCAAGATCCACCTTATCCAAGAAGAAACACATATTAACATTAAGGATGGACACAAACTTGTGGTAATGGAATGGAAAAAGATACTCCAAGCACACTGATCTAAGAAGCAAGAAGGCATATCCATTTTAATATTGGACAGAATAGAGTTCATACCAAAATTACTCAGGAGACATAGGAAAAGAAAACTACATATTCATCAAGGGAAAGGCCCACCAAGAGGAAAGAGACATTCTTAACATCTATGCACCAAACACAAGGGCACCAAGTTCATGAAAGAAAGACTACTATACGCTTAAATCACAAATCAACCCTCACACAGTGATGGTAGGAAACTTCAATACCACAATCTCATGAATAGACTCATTAACCACAATTACGAGATTGTCATCCAGACAAAAACAAAAGAGATAATCGCTGGAGCCAATTGATATCATAAAACAAACAAATCAAACTGCTATCTACAGAACATTTCAGCCAAACTATGTATGTGTGTATACATATAATATATGTATATTCATTATATATTATATATACATTATAAATATTCTTCTCATCAACTCATCAAACTTTATCTAAAATTAACCATGACCTTGAAGACAAAGCAAGTCTCAACCAACAGAAAATCTAAATAACTCCCTGCATCATATCAGACCACAGATTAAAGCTGAACATCAACAAAAACAGACAGAAAGCTTAAAAACTCATGAAAACTGAACAACTCTCTACTGAATGGCTACTGGGTCAAGCCAGAAATAAAGAAATTAAAGACTTGCAAGAATTCAATGAAAATTAATGCACAACATACCCAAATTTATAGGAAATAACGAAAACAGTGCTAAAAGGAAAGTACATAGCACTAAGTGCCTACATGAAAAAAAATTGAACAGTTCTAATCGTTGCAACTTTAAAAACATACCTGAACTCTGAAAAACAAAAAGAAGAAATAACATCCAAAAGGAGGATATGGTAAAAAGTAATTAAACTCGGAGCTAAAATTGATTACATATAAGCAACAAGACACAATATAAAGAATCAATGAGATAGGACTTGGTTCTTTGAGAAAATTGGTAAGATTCAAAGAAATCGTTGACAAATTATTTAAAAACAGAGAGAGAAGATTTAATTAACAAAATTTGGGGCCAATTAGAGGATATAATAACAGACGTTGAGGAATGCCAGAGAATCATTAAGAATGTACTTTAAAAACCTGTATTTCACCAAATACAAAAAGTTAAAATAAATGGATAATTTTATCAATGTATATCACCTACCAATGATATACATGGTATACATGGCATTGTCATATAAATAGATACATCAATCAATGGAATTTCTTTGAAGATCCAGACATAAATCCACACACCTTCAGACACATGATTTTATTTTACAAAGAAACCAGAAATATACACTGGGAAAAAATAAAGCATCTTCAACAAATAGTGATGGACAATCTGGATGTCTGCATGAAGGAGAATGCACAAAGATCCATATTTACTACCCTGCACAAAATTCAAGCCCAATAGGATCAAATAAGTCAAGATAAAATCAGATACACTGAGCCTGATAGAAGACAAATTGGGGAAGAGCCTTGAACACATTGGCATAGGAGATGATTTTTCTGAACAGAACATCACATCAATAACACATGCACTAAAACCAACAATTAATAAATGGAACCTCATGAAAATAAAAAGGTTCTATAAGACAAATGACACTTCAATTGGACAAAGTAACAGGCTAAAGAATGAGAAAAGAGCTGCCGCCATAATGAAGTTCAATCCGTTTGTGACTTCTGACTGGAGCAAGAATGGAAAACGGCATTTCAATACACCTTCTTGCATTGGGAGGAAGATCAACTCTTCCCCCCTTTTCAAAGAGCTGAGACAGAAGTACAAGGTTCGATTGATGCCCATTCGAAAGGATGACGAAGTTCAGGTTGTCCGGGGACACTACAAAGGCCAGCAGATTGGCAAAGTGGTCCAAGTGTACAGGAAGAAATATGTCATCTACATTGAACGGGTGCAGCGGGAAAAGGCTAATGGCACAACTGTCCACATGGGCATCCACCCCAGCAAGGTGGTGATCACCAGGCTAAAGCTGGACAAAGACCGAAAGAAGATCCTGGAAAGGAAAGCCAAGTCTCAACAAGTAGGAAAGGAGAAGGGCAAACACAAGGAAGAAACAATTGAGAAGATGCAGGAGTAAAGGTGTCACATACAGTTTTCATTAAAACTGCTTGAGTAAAAAAAAAGAATAAGAAAAGATTTTTATCAACTCTACCTCCAATAGAGGACTAATATCCAAGATATATAAAGAATTCATGAGCTGGGCAGTGGTGGCACAACCTTTAATCTCAGCATTTGGGAGACAAAAGCAGGCATATATCTGTGAGTTCGAGCCCAACTTGGTCTACAGAGGGAGTGCTAAGACAGCAAGGACAGTTTCTCAGAGAAAACCTGTCTCAAAAAGTCAAAAACAAACAAAAAAAAACAAAAATTTATGATACTAGATTTCAAAAAAAGATTCAATAAAATTGGGGTACAGATCAAAACAGATCATTCTCAATAGAGGAATCTCAAATGGCTGAGAAACACTTGAGGAAATGTTCAACATCCTTAACCATAATGGAAGTGCCAATCAAAATTACTCTGAGATTCCATCTTATACCTGTGAGAATGGTTAAGATCAGTAACACAAGTGACATCTCATAATGGTGAGGATATAGACTAAGGGGAACACTCATCTGTTTCTGTTGGGAGTTCAAACTTAGACAGCAACAATGTAAATCAATATGGGATTCCTCAGAAAACTGGGAATTGATCTACCTCAAGCGACAGTTATAACACTCTTAGATATATACTTAATAGACTCTTCATCCTGCAAGAAGGACACTTGCTCAACCATATTCATAGCAGATTTATTCATAAGAATCAGAACATAGATACAACCTAGATGCCCCCAGCCAAATAATGAATAAAAAAAATGTGGTACATTTAAACAATGGAATATTACACAGCTGTTAAAAATGACATCATGTAATTTGCAGGCAAATGCACGGATGTAGAAAAAAATCACCCTGAATGAGGTAACCCACACCCAGAAAGACAAGTATGATAAGCATTCACTTATAAATGGTATTATTTGCTAAGTAAATGATAATCAAGGTACAATCCAAAGACCCAGAGAGGTTAGGTACAGAGGAGGGGTCCAGGGGAGAGGCATGGATCTCTCTGAGAGAGGGGAATAGAATAGATTTTGCAGGCGAACTGGGGCAGATGGGGTCTGGAGTGGGAGTGATCAGGTGAGAAGGATTAAATGAGAGAGTGAGTGCCGGGAGCGATCTGGAATAAGGGGGGAGGCATTTGTGGGGCAGTGTGGAAACCTAATGTAGTGACATTTTTCTGGAAGCTATAAGGGTGACCCTATTGAGGACTCTTAGAAATCTAAGATAAAGATTCTCAACTGGCTGTCCCCTGTAGCTAGGTAAGGCTTACAGTAGTGGGGCTGGGTTGCATTCAGTTGAGTTATTGGCCTAGGGTGTCCCATGGAGATCTTCCAAACAACCCAGGTTGGTGCTATACAGATGGTTGTTCTCAGCAAACTAACAGCAGGGGCCCCATCACCAAGGACAACATTTACAGAGCTCACTGAATATAGAGAGGTTGAGCTGGTGACTGCATGAAGCCTACACTGCTCCATTGTAGTCTCTTTAGTGCAGGAGGTACTCTGTAGGCTACCAAAAGAGAAACATGGTCACCAAACCAGCCACAATATCTTTAACCAACAATCTGTCCTGTCAGAAAAAATGTGCTGGGGAAATTGTGGTGCAGATCTTGTGCAAGTGACCTACCAACGTCTGATTTAATTTGAGGCCCACACCAGGAGTGGGAGCACAGGCCCAACACTGCTTGGTTAGCCAGTACCTGGAAAGAGGGAAGCTATGGTCAGGATGTATTGGATAAGAATCTATTTTCAATTAAAAAATAAAACAACGAACCATAATGTTAGGACTGCCTTGGATGTCACCCACAAGAAAATAAAGTTAGCCCCATTGAGAAAAATTACTCTCATGGAAAGGTTTTGAATACGTGAAAGGGAATTTAATACTGTTGATTCCTAGTGGCACAGTATCATCAAATACTTGTACCACATGGTTACCTTATTTAAATGTTTCCTTATTATTAATTTTTTAAAATTATAAATAAAATATACTATATTATGAATAAGAATATATTATATAAAATTCTATTTTTAATAAAAGAAAAATTTAGAAGGAAAATGATAATTATTGAGATGAGATTGACGTTAAATTATTTCAACAAATTATTCTACCAGAGAGGCAACAGACTCACAAAGAGAGACTGAGACAGAGTGAAAGATTGTGATGCCACAGTGTTCTGAGAAACAAGATTATTATTCGTCAACTAAAAATACTGTTAAATGTAAATGGAAAATAAAAATTAGTGATGTAAGATCAGAATACAATCTCTATACTATGATTTTCTATGTACTTGGAAACTTAACTAGTTTACCTAGCTTCCAACACAGAGAAGGAAATCAATATAAAAGATTAGTAAGGGTGGCCTCAACATGAGATCCTATTATCTGAAAACATGGATAGAAATGCAAGATATCACTTTTGTGATTTGAATGAGAAATGATCTCCACAGTCTCAGGTCTGTGAATACTGGACATAGTAGCACATGTATGCAATCCTATCACTAAGGAGACAGAGGCAGGAAGATTGGGGGTTCAAAGCCAGCCTCTACTACATAGCATGATCAAGTAACTCTGGCTTATGTCAGATTACATCTCAAAAAGAAAAAAAATGAAGAGATCATACGGTTTTTGAATAAAAATATACTTTGATTCATGAAACATTAATACAAAATGCTAATATCAGAAATACATTTTTAGCAGATATGGATGAATGTCTACATTGGTCATATACCTGCTCCAAGAAGGTTTGATGCAGAAGTAAGTAAAATTTCCCTTCAAACAAAGCAGTAAGAAAAATGTTTTTACAATATTTCTGAAAGGATACCCCAGGAACACAACATTCTTAATAGGCAACACAACAGTTTTGAGGATTTTTTTTATGATAAAAGGAGAAAAGAAAAGAAAGAAAAAAAACAAATTTCCACTTCCTCCCAGCCTCCCATTTCCCTCCCCCTCCTCCCATTCTTCTCCCCCTCCTCCCACCCCTCTCCCTTTCCCCCCACTTTTCTCCCCCTCCCTCTCCAGTCCAAAGAGCAGTCAGGGTTCCCTGCCCTGTGGTAAGTCCTAGGTCCTCCCCCCCTCTGTCCATATCTAGGAAGGTGAACATCCAAACTGGCTAGGCTCCCACCAAGCCAGTACATTGCGTTGGATCAAAACCGCGTGCCATTGTCCTTGGCGTCTCATCAGCCCTCATTGTTCGTCATGTTCAGAGAGTCCAGTTTTATCCCATGCTTTTTTTGGTAACAGTCCAGCTGGCCTTGGTGAGCTCCCAGTAGATCAGCTCCACTGTCTCAGTGGGTGGGTGCACCCCTCGTGGTCCCGACTTCTTTGCTCATGTTCTCCCTCCTTCTGCTCCTCCTTGGGACCTTGGGAGCTCTATCCAGTGTTCCAGTGTGGGTCTCTGTCTCTATCTCCATCCATCGCCAGATGAAAGTTCTAGGATGATATGCATGATATTCGTCAGTATTGCTCTAGGATAGGGTCATTTCAGGTTCCTTATCCTCAGCTGCCCAAGGAACTAACTGGGGGCCTCAGCTTGGGCACCTGGGATCCCCTCTAGCGTCAAGTCTCCTGCCCATCCTAAAGTGGGTCCTTTAACTAAGAAATGGGGTTCCATGCTCCCCTATCCAACCTTCCTTTATCCCGATCCTCCGGTTTCCCCAAGTCCCCCCTCCTTTCCTTCTACGCTGCGGTAAAAAACAATGACTTCTCGAATTTTGCATGCAAATGGATGGAAATAGAAAACACTATCCTGAGTGAGGTATCCCAGACCCAAAAAGATGAACATGGGATGTACTCACTCATAATTGGTTTCTAGCCATAAATAGGGGTCACGGAGTCTACAATAGGTGAATCTAAAGAAGCTAAGTAAGAAGGTGAACCCAAGGAAAAACATATAGTTATCCTCTTGGATAAGGGAAGTAGACAAAATTGCCGGGGAGAAAAGTGGGATGTTGGGGGTGGGGTGGGATGGGGGTAAGGGGAGATGGGGAGAGAAAAGGTAGAGGATTTTTTTTTTGGTGTTTTGACATAGAGTTTCTCTGTAGCTTTAGAGCCTGTCCGGGAACTAACGCTTGTTGTCCAGGTTGGCCTGTAACTCAAAGAGATTCACCTGCCTCTGCCTCCCAAGTGCTGGAATAAAAGGTGTGTGCCACCACTACCCAGCTGCAACACAGTAGTTTTGATATTTTCTTTCTGAATATTTCCCCGATGTCATAAATTAAATCATAGTCCTTATTTGAAGTTCCTTATTAATATGACCTTCAAAAATAATCCACTTTAAAAAGGCATATTTTATGTGTTTAGATGTTTTGTCTATATGTATATCTGAGCACCACATGAGTGCCTTGTGTCCACAGAGGCTAGAACAGGAGATAGAATACCCTGGAGCTAGACCTGCCATTTGAGTCCTGGGAATCAAATATTGGTCTTCTGGAAGAAGAGCCAGTGTTCTTAGCCACGCCAATACTCTACTTTTGAATACCACCTTTATTATATTGTGACATTTTCCTCTAGAAGAGTTAGAATCAGATTTCAATAAGGATGCTGTCTATGAAAGACAAGAATGTGTGTCATGAGTGACTGTCCCCTATGCCAAGCAAATGCCATCTTAGGACACTCGGTTGTGTCCTTTAGGAAAAGATCAACCAAGTTGGGCTTGTTAACAGCTTACTGGTTTACCTCCTCCCCCAAGTATCTAACTGCTCCCTACCAACTGATTCTTACCAAATGACAACACTACCCATACCCTGGTGGAGAGGCTAGAGTATAGGTTTGCAGATGCACAAGAGAAGACTAAAGAGGGGGCTCTATCAATGTGGCTAGGGGGAAGCACTCATCCCTGATGGCTATGACTTTCTAGGTGCAGGCATTTGGGGAAGGCAAGCCCACACCCACATAAATAACCCTTCATCTATGCTTTTAAAAAAGACCAATAAATTTCGTGGTTTTCCAGAGTAAACTTTGGTTGACTCTTGCCTCATTTTGTTATTGATCTTAAGAGAAGGGGAAGATATTGCTTATGTATCCCTCTGAGTTCTAGCCAAATTCAGATTCTCTTATGTATCTCTCATGGATTCTAGCCGAAGCATGAAATTGGGAATGCACAATGGTGTGCAGATTTCCTAATAATTGTAGAAGAGGGAGAGAGGGAGTGGGGAATGGACTTAATCAAAACACAACATTTGCACATAAAAGGCATATATAAGTTTCAAAACTAAGGGATTTCTGAAGAAACTTACAAGCTCAAAATTGTACCTAATTTTCTAAAACTGAAGAAAATTGATGCCAAAGTAAAATGTGGGGAATTTGGAAGAAGAATAAGTATTGCAAATCTTTATTTCCTATTTATATTTCAATGTTTTTAAGGGAGAAAGAAGGTTTAACTTGGCTCACAGGTCAAGGTTACAGTTCATCATGATGGAAGCCACAGGGAAAAGAGCTTGGAGTAGCCAGTCACATTGCATTTGTATCAAGAAGCAGAGCGATGAGTGCTCAAGCAGGGCTACATTTTAAAGCCTCCACAAAACTCAACTCTAAAAGTACTCTATGTAAGTGGTAAGTATTTGATTGTCTTAAGAGAGTAAGGTGCAGTGGGGTGAAATGCAAAGAAATTAAAAAAAAGAAGTACTATATGTTTGTAAAATGTTTCTAATTCTGAAAGTAAAGGGAGTATGTTGGAAGGCAGTCAAAAGCTCCTAGAAATACTATCAAATAAATAAAAGATACGTTCATAAATAGAAGCAACCTTAACTAAATTAGCTTCTGAGATACATAGAAAGCAAGAGAATATAAAGGAAACATGAAGACAAATTTTATAACTATGGCAACAACGGAAGAAAAGCCTGGCCAAAGTGACATTTAGAGAACACCTGATCCTAACTCATCTCTAACAGGATGGCCTTGCTAGCAACTAGCCCATGAAAAGCAATTACTTCTTATAAGATCAGCAAGTACCTTCCCAACACTGCAAAATACAACATAGAAACACAAGAATTATGAAACAGCAAGGCAATATGGCTCTTCAGATGGTTCATAATTCTTCAATAACTGAATCAAGAGATATGAAAATGGATGAAATGACATAAAATGATTTAAAACTATTACTTTAAATAATTAAGGATATGAATAAATATATGAATGAAGGAAAGATGTCAATATTTTAGACAAAATATTTAACCAAGAAAGTCTGAAAAATAAACTAAAAATAATTGCAAATACAAAGCATTATAAGTCAAATAATACATATAAAAACACTACCAATAGAATAAACCACATAGAAGAATTGGTGATAGAGTTGATAAATTGTTGCATTCAGAAAGCAATAAAAAAAGTAATCATGACCATCATGTTGTGTTCATAATGATGGTCTTAGTCACTGTTCTATTGCTGTGAAGAGATAACATGGCCAAAGAAACTCTTATAAAAGAAAGCATTAAATTGGGGCTTCCTTATAGCTTCCGAGGTTTAGTCTGTTATCATCATTGCAGGAAGCATGGCAGCATGCCAGTAGATATGGTACTATAGAAGGAGGTGAGAGTTCTACTTCTGGATCTGCAGGCAGTTGGATGACTGGCCCTGGCTGAGCTTTGGGAACCTCAAAGCCCACCCCCACTTTCACACTTCCTCCAACAAAGTCACACCTAATTCTCAAATAGTGCCACTCTCTGATAACAAAGGATTCAAATACATAAGCCTATGGGATTAATTGTTATTCAAAGCACTACGTTTTACTCCCTGACCCCATAGACCTGTAGCAATATTATAATGCAAAAATTCATTCAGTCTGACTTCAAAAGTCCCCACAGTATGTCACCATCTCAAAACTATTTAAAGGCCCAAAGTTCAAAGTCTCTTCTGAGACTCAAGACAATCTCTTAACTGTATCCACTTGTAAAAATCAAAATAAAAAAGCAGATCACATACTCCAACAAGGCCACTTGACTTAATCCTTTCAAATAATGACGCTCCCTATGAGGAGATGGGAGCCATTTTCATTCTAACCACCACAATGGCTTGAATACAATTAAAAGACTGTAAATATAAATTGGAAATGAAGATACAGACTAAAGCATAAGATCTATTCAACAAAATTATTAGTAGAAACTTGGGCAAATATAGGCAATGAAATGAAAATACAAGTGTAATAGGTATTTAAAAATGTAAATAACAAAGCCATAAAAATAGACCATCAATGCAATATTATACATAAAACACCAAAAAACATAGAAAAAAGCAATACTTCTAAAAGGAGACAGATGTTAGAATTGCATAGTACAAAACGAAACCTTAAAAAATTAAAACCCATCTATTAGCAGAAATGCTAAAGGACAGGATATCATAGGTTTATATATTTTAAGACTTGAAAAAAAATAACCTGTAGTAATAGGAGCGGCGGGGCTGCATTTCCAGCACTCCGGCTGCCTGGCTAGCTTATGCCCCGAAATAACAACACACAAACTGTATTCATTTAAACACTGCTTGGCCCATTTCTATCTAGCCTCTTCTAGGCTAACTCTCGCACCTGGACTAGCCCATTTCTAATAATCTGCTGTAGCCCACGAGGTGGCTTACCAGGGAGATTCTAGCCTACGTCCATCCTGGGTCGGAGCTTCATCGCGTGTGCCTCAGAGAGCAGAGCTATCATGTCTACCCGGAAGAGAGGAGCATGGCGTCTCTGCTCCAGAGTGCAGAGCTGTCGAGTCTTAGCTCACTTCCTCTTCCTCCCAGCATTCTGTTCTGTTTACTCCACCCACCTATGTTCTAAGCTATGAGCCCAAGCAGTTTGTTTATTACTTAACCAATGAAATCAACAGATTGATATATGACACTCCCACATCAATAACCCACAAAGCAGGAATAATATATACTCTAAAATTATTCTTCAAATATCCTTCAAAATCAAAGTAGTTAGTCATTCCAGAATGATACAATCCAAGACCACTACACTAAGTTGTCTTAGGGTTTCTAATATTGTGATAAAACACCATGACCAAAAGCAAGTTGAGGAGGAAACTATTTATTAGTCTTATACTTCTACATCATAGTACATTGCTAAGCTAAAGGAAGTCAGGAAGGAAACTCAAACAGGACAGGAATCTTGAGGCAGGAGCTGACATGGGGGTCATGGAGGGGTGCTGCTCCTCATGGCTTGCTCAGCTTGCTTTTTTTTTTATAGAACCCAGGACCTAATGTCCAGAAGTGGACCCTTCTGGATAGACCCTCCTACAGTAATCACTAATAAAATGCCCTACAGGCTTACCCACAGTTCAATCTTGTGGAGGCATTTTCTCAATTGAGCCTTCCTCTTCTCCAATGACTCTAGCTTGTGTCAAGTTGACATAAACTAGCCAGCCTACTATTGTTGCACAGGATACATAAAAAAGCCACAAAAAACAGTAAGATTGGCATATTCAAGTAAAAGAGTGTAGGAAATGAAAAATCTTACTACTATCATGGATAAACAAAGGAGGCTTAGGAAAGAGCCAACCATTAGCTTTATAAACTAGCAAACTTGCAAGTGAAAAGGAATATGTTTTATACATTTTAACAGCATGTTAACAGGCATAGCTTTAAATATACAACTAATAGATACAGGCTACAATATTGAGTCCTTTAAGTATATGCCTCCTCACACATACATATATTATGGCTTCTCATGCACACACAAATGAATGCTCTCCCCAAGTGCCATGTTAATCACTTTCAGGTATGTATCTTCCTCTCAAGGTTTCAGTTGGGTGACTATAAGACTCTTCTAAAACAATATGAACTACTGATATTCCTCTTGATTGCCTTTTAGAACTCAAAGGCAAGACCCTATTTCTAAAGACACCAGACATTTTAGACACCCAAACTGGAGGAAGTGAAGTGTAGTTTCTGGAAGCCTCCTCCCTGAGGATTGGCTCCCATTATATCTGAAGGTGTTATACAAGCTACTACAGGAGAGGAATAAACTATACTCCTACCCATTTGTAAAGCCTAAAACTAAAACAGTGACTGATGCAGTAAAATATCCCAATGATACAATAGTGCCATTTTCACCAAACTGGACTGAAGGCCTATTCAACAGGAGTGAATTTATGACTGATACTGTAAACTTATTCAACTACCCATGGATGGAGAAATTATAGACACTGGAGAAAAACACTACTGTGATTTCCTTAAACTGATTTAATCTCTCACTGTATTCAAAGAACTTGCCCTTATACTCTGAGATAAATGTAACTCTCACTCCTCATCAGAGAAGTGAATTTATATGATAATTACAATTAGAAATATTTATAGCTATCCAAAATGCAGTTATTTACAGATATCCTTAACTGGTAAGAATGCAGAGAATGAGTTTCCATGTAGTGTCAAAGACCAATTAACCCATCTGTAATGCAGCCCCCAAACCCAAGTTTGAAATTATGGAAAAGGGAGAAGAAAGATTGTAAGAGACAGAGGACCAGGATGTCTGTTGCTAGATAATATTCCCCAGCTACTACAAGGAAGCTGTACCAGTGAAATTGCAACAATATGGTTGCCTAAGCAAGACTCACATAATGATCACACCAGGTGACATGGCAATGGAGCTCCACAATTTCTAGATGAATAACTTCAGAGAGTCAATGGTCACTGAGAGAGTGGAAATCAGTTTCTTCCAGGTCTCTTGCCCAATCACAAGTGGTCAGTCATGGACACAGGTATATTCAAGCAAAGCTAAATGATTTATATATATGTGTGTGTATATATACATAATGATAATAAAGAAGAAAAGGTCATGAATTTAGGATGAACAGAGGACATTGGATGAGTTAGAGTGAGGAAAAGGAGGAGCAGGAATGATGGAGATGTCAAATATGTCAAGTATGAATTTCTTAAAATACACAAATACATTTAAAAGATGCATTGAATTAAAAAGACAAAAATCAAGCTGCTCTTTTCCAGGAACTAACCTGATGGAAAAATAGACTAACAGACTAAAAGTGAAAGGTTGACAATGACACTCTAAATACATGCCATTCAAATCAAGCAGGCATAGTTTTATTGGTAGGAGACAAAGTGTGTATCACTTCAAATTGTTTAGAAACAATGAATTTCTCTACAGAATCGAAAAGAGAAAACTCATCAAGAGGAGAAAACAATTTTGAACACATATTCAGTAAATTTTGGCACACTCATTTTTATAAAATCAGTACTATGAGACATAGAAGAACCTATGTGTCCAGATAACTAGCAGTAATAAGCTTCAACACTTTGCTTTCATCAATAGATCACTCATACAATCAAAGAGCTCATAAACACATTCACCACAAACCAAATGGATTTCAAAGGTTTGTACGAATATTCCATCAAACATTGATGGAATACATACCATTCGAAATCCCATGGAATTTTCTCCAAAGTGGATTGTATTTTAGGCACATCAACTGAAGTTGTCATTGTGAAGGTCTTGTTTAGGAAAAAATAAATAAATAAAATACTTTTAATTCGCCATATTGTAATAGAATAAAACTACAGATCATTCTCATTTCCATGCCTTATTTCCTTACTATCTGAATCTTGCCTTTCAGAGAACAAAATAGCATCTGTCATGCATGAACCGCTGACCCACAGCATACACAGCATACGAAACCACTATATTAAGCTCTGGGGTGGAAGGGAAGCATGGTAAAGCCATTAAACACGATCACAGCCACATTCCCACACTTTTTCTGTAAAATGAGTGTGTTAATTTTAAAAAATGTGATTCAAATACAATAAGGAAAGGATGGTAAGTACTTCATGATTATCACTCATTAGGTCAAATCAGGATAATTATACTAGTATAATGAGACACACAAGTTTATAAAAAAGAAAAGTGGGCAAGAACTATGTAAACTAAATGATGGCATGTGGGAGGAGATTCGGTATACTTTTGGCTACAATTATGACAGTATACTACGGCACTTGATAAATGAAATCAAACTGTGTCTGGGGTGATCATGTTCAAATATTAATAAGAAGGGCATTTCAACATTAACACACAATACCAGGTACTAGACAATATATGAAGGTCAAGAAATGAGAGCATACTTGGCAAAATAGCTAGCATGCACCAAGTTCAGTAAGCTGACAATTCATCCTCCTGTTCCAAAATTCATCTGTCTGGAGAGGGATCAAATAAAAGCAATGTGGACATAGGGGAAATCATCACTATGCACCTTTCTTTTTTCTTTCTTTAATTTTTATTTTATTGAGCTCTACATTTTTCTCTGCTCCCCTCCATGCCTCTCCCTTCCCCACTTCAACCCTCCTCAAAGGTCCAATGCTTCAACTTTACTCAGGAGATCTTGTCTTTTTCTACTTCCCATGTAGATTAGATCTATGTAAGTCTCTCTTAGTGTCCTCATTGTTGTCTAAGTTCTCTGGGATTGTGGTATGTAGGCTGCCTTTCTTTGCTTTGTGTTTAAAAACCACTTATGGGTGAGTACATGTATATAATTGTCTTTCTGTGTCTGGGTTACCTCACTCAAAATGATGTTTTCTAGCTCCATACATTTTCCTGCAAAATTCAGACTTGAGCATATGTCCTTGTGGCATGATTAAGCATCCTTTGGATATACACCCAAAAATGGTATTGCTGGGTATTGAGTAAGGCTATTTCCAATTTTCTGAGAAATCACCACACTGACATCCAGAGGGGCTGTACCAGCTTGCATTCCCACCAGCAATGCATAAGTGTTTCCTTTTCCCCACAACCTCTCCAGCATAAGTTGTCATCAGTGTTTTTGATCTTGGTCATTCTCACAGGTGTAAGGTGGAATCTCAGAGTTGTTTTGATTTGCATTTCTCTTATGACTAGGGATGTTGAATGTTTTCTTAAGTGTTCTTTCACCAATTTTAAATTCTTCTGTTGAGAGTTCTCTGTTTAGGTCTGTACTCCTTTTTTTTACTGGATTATCTATTCTTTTGATGAACAATTTCTTGAGTTATTTGTGTATTTTGGAGATCAGACCTCTGTCTGATGGGGGGTGGTAGTGAAGATCTTTTCCCATTCTGTAGGCTGTTGTTTTGTCTTGTTCACTGTATCCTTTGCTTAACAGAAGCTTTTCAGTTTCAGGAGGTCCCATTTATTAAAAGTTTCTCTCAGTGTCTGTGCTGCTGGGGTTATATTTAGGAAGTGGTCTTCTGTGTCAATGAGTCCAAGTGTACTTCCCACTTTCTCTTCTATAAGGTTCAGTGTGGCTGGCTTTGTGTTGAGGATTTGATCCATTTGGACTTGAGTTTTGTACATGATGATAGGTATGAATCTATTTTCATTATTTTACATGTTGATATCGAGTTATGCCAGCATCATTTGTTAAATATTCTTTCTTTTTTCCATTTGATATTTTTTGCTTCTTTGTCAAAAATCAGATTAATATCCAGGTTTTCTATTTGTTTCCTTTTGTCCTCCTGTCTGTTCTTATGCCAATACCAGGCTGTTTTCAGTACTGTAGTTCTGTAGTAGAGTTTGAAATCATGGATTGGGATGCCTCCAGAAGTTCTTTTATTGTAGAGGATTGTTTTGGCTATCCTGGGTTTATGCTTTTCCATATGAAGTTGAGTACCATTATTTTGAGGTCGGTGAAGAATTTTTCTGGGATTTTGATGGGCATTGCATTGAATTTGTAGATTGCTTTTGATAAGATTGCCATTTTTACTATGTTAATTCTGCTTGCCCAGAGCATGGGAGACACTCTTTGGTGTCTTCTTGAATTTCATTCTCCAAAGATGTAAAGTTCTTGTAATAAAAGTCTTTCACTTGTTTGGTTAGAGTTACTCTGAGATATTTTATGCTATTTGTGGCTATTGTGAAGGGTGATGTTTCTCTGATTTCTTTCTCAGCCCATTTATCATCTGTGTACAGGAGGGCTACTGATTATTTTGAGTTAATCTTGTATCCCGCTACATTACTGAATGTGTTTATGGGTTGTTGACGTTCCTCGGTAGAATTTTTGGGATCACTTATGTTAAAGATAATATCATCAGCAAACAGTGAGAGTTTGACTTCCTTTTTTTCAATTTTTATCCTCTTGATCTCCTTGTGGTGTCTTATTGTTCTAGCTAGGACCTCAATAACTATACTCAATAGATATGGAGAATGGACATCCTTGTCTTGTTCCTGATTTCAGTGGAATTGCTGGGAGTTTCTCTCCATTTAGTTTGATGTTGGCTGTTGACTTGCTGTATATTGCACTTATTATGATTAGTTGTGTTCCTTGTATCCCTGCTCTCTCCAACACCTTTATCATGAAGGGATGTTGTATTTTGTCAAAAAGCTTTTTCAGCTTTTAGTGAGATGATCATTTGGGTTTTATTTTTCAGTTTTATATGGTGGATTACACTGACAGATTTTGGTATGTTAAACCTTCCCTGCATCTCCTGCATGAAGCCGACTTGGATGTTGGTTCTGATGTGTTCTTGGATTCGATTTGTCAATATTTCATTTAGTATTTTTGCATCAATGTTCATGAGTAAGATTGGCCTGTAATTTTCTTTCTTAGTAATGTCTTTCTGTGGTTTGGGTGTCAGGAAAATTGTAGCCTCATAAAAAGAGTTTGGCAGTGTTTCTTCTGTTTCTATTATGTGGAATAATTTGAGGAATATTGACATTTGTTCTTTGAAAGTCCTGTAGAATTTCGAGATGATACCACCTGGTCCTGAACTTTTTTTGGTTGGGAGACTTTTGATGACTGTTTCTATTTCTTCAGCAGTTATAGGTCTGTTTAATTTGCTTATCTGATCTTGATTGAATTTTTGTAAGTGATATTTATTCAGAAAGTTGTCCATTTCCTTTAAGTTTTCCAAATTTGTGGAGTACAGGTTTTCAAAATATGATTTGATGATTCTCTGTATTTCCTCCGTGTATGTTGTCATGTCCCCCTTTTCATTTCTGATTTTGTTATTTTGGATATTCTATCTCTGCCTTTTGGTTAGTTTGGATAAAGGTTTGTCTGCTTTGTTGATTTTCTCAAAAAACCAACTCTTTGTCTCATTGATTCTTTGTATTGTTTTCTTTGTTTTTATTTTGTTGATTTCAGCTCTCGATTTGATTATTTCCTGCTGTCTAGTTCTCTTAGGTGAAATTGCTTCTTTTTGTTCTAAAGTTTTCAAATATTCTGTTAATTCACTAGTGTAGGATTTTTCCAGCTTCTTTATGTAGGCATTTAGTGCTACAAACTTTCCTCTTAACATTGCTTTCATTATGTCCCATAAATTTGGGTATGTTGTGTTGATGGAGGAAGGTCCTTGGTTAAAAAATAAAGAAACTGCTTGGCCCTGATAGCTTAGAACATAGGTGGGTGGAGTAAACAGAACAGAATGCTGGGAGGAAGAGGAAGTGAGGTAAGATGCCTTAGACAGACGCCATGCAGCTCTCTCCCGGGCAGATGCAATGCAGCCAGCCACCAGGTCAGACATGCTGAATCTTTCCTGGTGCTACATAGATTATTAGAAATGGGTTAAGAGGCTGAAACTAATGGGCCAGGCAGTGTTTAAAAGAATACAGTTTCCGTGTAATTATTTTGGGTAAAGCTAGCTGGGTGGCGGGAAGCAGTCCACTGTTCCTATTACAACATTGTGTGGTCATTTTCATTGAATTTTAGAAAGTCCTTAATTTTTCCCTTTATTTGTTCCTTGACCCTTGATGATTCTGGTGAGCACTGTTTAATTTCCATGTGTTTTTGGGTTTTCTGGAATTAGTATTGCTGTTGACTTCTGGTTTTAAACCATGGTGGTCTGATAAGATACATGGGATTGTTCCATTATTTTTGTATTTGTTGAGATTCGTTTTGTTACCAAGTATGTGGTCAATATTTAAGAGGGTTCCATGAGGTGCTGAGAAGAAGGTATATTCCTTTATGTTTGGATGGAATATTCTATAGAGGTCTGTTAAGTCCATCTGAGTCATAACATTTGTTTGTTCCCTCATTTATCTTTTCATTTTTTTTGTCTGACAGACCTGTCCAGTGGTGAGAGAGGGGAGTGTTGAAGTCTCCCACTATTAGTGTGTGGAGTTTAATGGATGATTTAAACTTTAGAAGTGTTTATTTATTTTTTTTTACATATGGGTGTACCCTTGAATTTGAGGGATAGATGTTCAGTACTGAGACTTCCTCTTGATGGATTTTTCCTGTTACAAATATGAAATAACCTTCTTTGTCTCTTTTTATTCATTTTAGCTTGAAGTCTATTTTTTAGAAATTAGGATAGCTACACCTACTTGTTTCTTAGGTCCAACTGATTGGTATATTTTTTCCCAAACCTATACTCGGAGACAATGTCTGTCTTTGAGGTTCAGATATGTTTCTTGTATGCAGAAGAAGGATGGATTCAGTTTTTGTATACAATCTGTTAGCCTGTGCCTTTTTATAGGTGAGTTGAATCCATTTACATTAAGGGATATTAATGACCAGTTATTGCTATTTCCTGTTTATTTAATTTTCATTGTTGGTGATGCTAATTTGTGCATTTTTCCCTTCTTGGGGATTTTTCTGCTATAAGACCATCAATTTTCTGTGTGTGTGGGGGGGGGCGTTTTTTGTTTTTTTTTTGTTTTTTTTGTTTTTGTTTTTGTTTTTTTTGGGTTTTTTTTTGGTGTAGCCAACTTCCTTAGGCTGAAATTTTCCTTCTAGTATTTTGTGTAGGGCTGGGTTTGTGCCTAAGTATTGGTGAAATCTAGGTTTGTCATGGAATATCTTGTTTTGTCCTTCTATGGTGATTGAAAGTTTTGCTGGATATAGTTATCTGGGCTTGGCATCCATGGTCTCTTAATGTCTGCATAACGCTTGACCACGACCTTCTGGCTTTCATGGAGTCCGATGAGAAATCAGATGTAAGTCTGATAGGTCTGCATTTATATGTTACTTGGCCTTTTTCCTTTGAAGCTGTAAATATTCTTTCTTTGCTCTTTATGTTTAATGCTTTGATTATTATGTGGCAAGAGGACTTTTTTTTAATCCAGTCTATTTGGTGTTCTGTAAGCTTCTTGTATCTTCATAGGCATATCTTTCTTTAGGTTGGAAAAGTTTTATTCTATGATTTTGTTAAATATATTTTCTGTGCTTTTGAGCTGAACTTCTTATCCTTCATAAGGTGTCCCATATTTCCTGGATATTTTGCGTTAAGCTTTTTTTAGATTTAATATTCTCTTTAACTGAAGAGTCTATTTCCTCCATTGTATCTTTAGCACTTGAAATTCTCTTTTCCATCTCTTGTATTCTGTTGTTCATGCTTGCATTTGTGGTTCCTGATCGTTTTCTCATGATTTCTATTTCTATAAATCCCTCAGCTTGTGTTTTCTTTATTGTCTCTATTTCTGTTTTCAAGTCTTGAATAGTTTCTTTCATATGTTTTATTTCTTTATCTTGGTTTTCTTAAGAGATTTGCTGCTGTCTTCCAAATTTTTGTTTGTCTTTTCCTCTATTTCTTTAAGGGAATTTCTCATTTCCTATTTAAGAATTTCAAACATTCTCTTGAAGTTATTTTTTTAGGTCATTTTCTTTTGCTTCATCTATATTTGGTTGTTCAGATCTTGCTTTTGTAGGATCTTTAGGTTTTACTGGTGTTGTGCTGTTCTTTTGTGGTTCTGTGTGTGTTCTTACCTTTTCTACTCATCTTTTCCTCTAATAGGTGTTGTTGGGGATGTTTGAAATTCTGTTGATTAATCTTCTAGGTGCCAGTATATCCAAAGCTCAGATGGTTGTTCCTCGTGGTACAATCAGTGCCACAATTCTAGGTACCCCATTGGTAACTCCATATTCCTGGAGATAGCTCAGCGCTCCTGGGCTTTGCTCTGCTCCCT
The DNA here is from genome assembly GCF_037038515.1 of Microtus pennsylvanicus. Taxonomy (NCBI): domain Eukaryota; kingdom Metazoa; phylum Chordata; class Mammalia; order Rodentia; family Cricetidae; genus Microtus; species Microtus pennsylvanicus. The sequence continues at coordinate 79,013,658 of NC_134601.1, read as the reverse complement.
TGGAGTTTGCTGTCTCAGGCATACTTTGGCCTAGGTTACCGGCTTTGATCTGCTTCTGTAAATCCTGGTCTCAATCCCTTCCTGAAGATGTCCCTGGCTTAGAGTTGTTCCTGCAAAGGTCTCTGGCTCCAGTGTACTGCCTTGGAGCTCCCAGGCTCAGATGCACCCAGAACCACAGAGGATCTGGCTCAGGCTTACTCCCTCAGTGGTCCCAGACTCAAGCAGTTGTTCTAGGTTCCTGCCTATTCCCTTTGATGTCCCAGACCAATGCTCGGACCCACAGAAATCCTGGCTCAGATGTACTCCCTTTGAGGTCCCAGACTCATGCTTGGCCCCACAGAGATCTCTGGTTCCTGCCTACTCCCTTGGAGGTCCCAGATTCATGCCCAGACTGGCAGAGGTTCTGTCTCAGGCCTAGTTCCTTGGAGGTCCTAGACTCACAGCCAAACTCACAGGGGTCCATGCTTAGGTCTACTCCTTGAAGGTCACAGATTCATGTCCGGACCCTCAGCCATCTCTGGCTCTGGTTCACTTGCTCAGTGGTTACTCCCCTGTACCTGTTACAGTGAGGATTGCTGTCTCTGGACCAAGTCAACTATGCACCTTTCTGAGCTCATATGTTGGTTTTCTTTCCTATAATACCTACTTGATTATAGTAGTATTTTAGTTTTACCATTTTCCTAAATATAGATAGTTCAAATAGAATCTTCTTGGATTTGCCTCATAATAGGCCAAATTTCACAGATCAGAGACCCAAAATGGTGATTCTACTTGCTCTAAAACAAGTCTATTCTAATTATGCAGTTTTAAAATGAGGACATGATCACAATATAATTTCAGTAAACAATTTGCCCTATTGTGAAATAGACCACAACTAAAACCTCATCACTGCACAACCGGTTGGACTCAGTGATATCTTTGTCTTCAATTTAGTGCTAGTACCAAACCAGAATCCTATATTCTCCAAAAGTTCTAATTACTTTCATCACCACATTGTACTGTTATCCTGTTCAATATCTATAGGTTTACTGGGATGATGATGGGAAAAATATTAACAGGGTATTGTTTGATTGCATTCTTGAGCCATTCTTCAGGGTGATGTGGGAGTGTCATATATCAATCTGTTCATTTCATTGGCTAAGCAATAAAGAAACTGCTAGGCCCATTGGATAGGCCCACCCTTAGGTGGGTGGAGTAAACAGAACAGAACGCTGGGAGGAAGAGGAAGTGAGGCCAGACTCCACAGTTCTCCTCTCGGGAGCAGAAGAGAGGCCATGCTCCGCTCTCCCAGGCAGGCGCACACAATGAAGCAAGCCGCCAGGTCAGACATGCTGAATCTTTCCCGGTAAGACCGGTGCTCACAGATTATTAGAGATGGGTTGATTGGGATATCAGAATTAGCCAGTAAGGGCCAGAGCTAAGGGCCAAGCAGTGATGAAAAGAATATAGTGTCTGTGTAATTATTTCGGGGCATAAGCTAGCCGAGCAGGGCAGGCGGCTGGGGTATTTGGGGACTTAGCCCCGCCGCCGCTCCTTATTACTACATCAGGGTAATTGGTTCCCTCTTCATTCAAATAATCTGGATCTATAAACTATCAACTATTATAGTGAACAGAAGGATCTCTATTCTGATTATGTAGGCCAGATTTTGTTTATTTTAACTTTATCCTTTCTTCTTATACAAACAAGTAATAATTTATCAGCATCCCTATAAATTTCATTTATATGTATATCATTGAAAGTGGTCAATGTTACAGGTATGTACACAACAAAATCTGGACTTCCTCCTTTCACTTTGTTGTACGACCTGGTAATTAGATATGCAGTATCTAATTGATATATACAAACTTTACTCTCTCAAGTTAGTGGCTTCTATTCCCACTGTCAGTTCTTGGTTGCAGAAACAGACATGCAACTTCTCAAAGGTCCTCAACAATCCTATACAAATTTATTTCTCTTTTAACTTGGTGAAAGGTAAACCTTCTAGAACCTTCCAATTTCCATACATCTTAGGTGAAATAAATACTATATTATTTAAATCAATCTAAGCTTAAAAGTGGTTCTCTCTTTATTAAAATAATGCATTAGAAATAGTCTAAGAGGCATGGATAGGGGATGGCTGGAGCAAAACGGCATCTACTGTACATGACAGGATTACTGTACTCATAACCTCACAGTAATTGTGGATATCTACAGAAGATCAAACCACTCAACATTCTAACATGAAGTAGGGAGGCATTTTCAAGTCCTCACTCCTATTGGAAGACATTTAATGGCTTATGGAGAAGGGATAGACAGTTTTCTTTAAGGGTGTGTCTTCTGGTAGGTAAGACACACTCCAGTCGCTGATCCCATGCCCAGAAAGTATGTGGTCAGATCCCATTTGACAGTTGGTTATATGAAAAGGGAGAGCACAAAGTTGAAAAGGGCTATGGAGATAGAAGGTGTATATGAGGTTGTTTAGGATCAGAAAGGGCAGTGAATAGGATGAAAACATGGTATAAGATTATGAAAGAACTAATAAAAATATATGTAATACCAAAGTATTTCTGGCATGCCCAATTGAATCCCCGTTGGACAGTTTTGGTCAATGTCTTAGTCCTTTACATGATACTACAAAATACTACAGACTAATTTATGATAACTAATGGACTGCTCCCAGTATCAGAAGCTGAGAAATGAAAGATGAAAATGTTAGCATCTTTCATAGTGAAAGTCTTCTTGCTTCTATCTATAGTAGCATTTCTAGTAAAAATTATAGACTTACTCCCTTCATTGATAACTTTTATAAGAAGAATATACAATCTCCATCACAACAGAGTATTCCTCATAGCCTAATAACAATATAGATCTCCATCTGTAAACTGATAACTAAGAATTGGACAGAACACATTAAATCAAAGACGTCTGTATTTCAGATAAACAACCTAAAAACTGTTAGATAACTAAATCCACATAAAAACCAGAGAGGGCTTAAAAATAAGGGAAAGAGAGTTTAACACAGCTTTTTGCTGTTTGCTAGGATGTGCTGTAGAGAGATTTCCTGTTTCAGCAATAGCGGCAGAAAAAAAGCCACACCATTTTAAAACGCGGCTTCCTGGGCTGTGCTGCCAGTGCAAACTCTGGCTTTAAAGCATTTCAATGGCTTTTATGAGACTGGATGTTTGTGTGCCCAGTCGGGATTGGGAAGAAAGTACTCTAAAACTATGCCAATGGCTCGGCACTCCCCGGTGTATTTCTGCCGCCATACACAGAGATGTTTCCAGGCAGTGCAATGCTCTGCCTGGCATATTAGGCTGTAACTGAGATAAAAAGCTCAGTCTCAGAGTTAAAGTGCTGGGTGTGGCTCCTACCTGGCAGAGAAAAAAACAGCCATGCAGTTTGAAAACACCATCTTTCTGGGATATGCTCCTACCGCAACCTCTGTACCTCTGTCTCTTACAGGAGACAGAGAATTTGGAAGGGCTTTTGTGAGTAAAATGCTTGCTTGCTTGATGGCAATGTGGACTGCCGTTTGCCTGGAACTGTGCGTGGCTCATGGGCACCAAATGGCTGAGGCAGGAGTGGCTCCAGCTCCACTCTGCCATGCTGAACTGTACTGACCTCAGACAGGAACTATCATAATTATCATAATAATAGCACAGTTAAGCTTTAGAATGGCTAGTAAACAGTCACTATCATATTACCTCTACATGGTGCAACTTAAGTTTTTAAGAAGTGCTTAGCATTTTAAGAAGTGCTCCTGGACAGTAAAAAAGTTACAGGCAATGCAATAGGACAGATTCAGATATAAAAGACCTCTAAATGGGCCATAGTGTTAGACATAAGTAGGCTTGGGAGAGAAAGAAAAAGGAATATAGGGAATAAAGTTAATGCATTTTTTTAAAAACAGGTAAAGTCTTTAAAGAGACAGAGTACAAATAGTTATAGATTAAAAGAAATAAAGAAAAATAATCCGTGTAAAAAGGGAAATTCACAGAGAGTTTGGATTCTGTATATTGTATTTTCTTTGAAATTTGACTGTGAAGGAGCTAAATACAGAGAGGCAATTCATTATGTGTTCAGCTAACCTAATCCAACATGTATATTATAAAGCTGTCTTGACTTCCAAATTTGGATCCAAGGTTATGATGCTTTGGAAAAGTTTTTCTTTTGTTTTCACAGAGGATGAGACCCTGTGGATTGCTTCTATCCCAATATGGTATGGTATGCCATCCTGAACGGTTGCTGTGAACACCCTCAAAAAATTACTTTGCTCAACTGCTGACTGAGAGGAACCTAGCACACAGGTTATACCATAAAAGACCTGATTAATAGCGCCCCTATATAGCAGGAAGATGTTTGGAGAGAAATAACTATGTCCATATTCCCAGATATTGTTTATAAATGTTATTTTATGTTTAAAGATATGATATAGATATGAATAATTTTCATTGGTATAGATTTTAAGGTCAATTTTGTAATATGTATATGTATTTCTGATCTTGATGAAGGTATTGTGATTGTGTAGTTCATTTAAAAATGCAATGTATAATTAAGAAATATAGGTTGTTAATGGCTAATAATCAATAATAGTCAAGCTTGTAGTCATGTTAGTTAGATTTTCTAGATATATAGAAATATATTTCAGTTAGATAGGCATTCTTCATATCTTTCAAAGACTATAGAATATGGCATTTAAAGTTTTAATAACTTAGGGCTTTTCATGACAATGAGACATGTCTGCTCCTGGCAGTACCAATCTACTTCAAGAGGAAGATGGGCATAGAAGAGGCTACTTATGGAGTTTGTTAGCGACTTGGGCAAGAAACTGCTCTTGCCTGGACTGTTGCATAAACTGGACACAAAAAATCTGCAGAGAATTGCTGCTGAACTTGCCTAAAGGTTAGAAGATCCTTTGGGGTTCCTGATTCATGAAAGAGTCTACGAGATATTGTGCAGGATACAAAAGAAAGTGACTGAACTGTCTTTGCAATTTCCTGCTTCATGGCAGAGTCTGCTGGGTACTATGGGCCTGAAGACCGAAGATAGATGCCCCAATGGTACAGTGGAACTTTGGGTGACTGTCCAAGCAGCGAGATGCTCTTATTATTCTAGAGTTTTAGAAGTTGCTTATTTCTTGTTTACTTAGGTAAGATTATATCCTTCTGGAGTCTTTGATGGAGTTGAAGAATAAATAGATAGTTATAGTTTTCCTTAGTTATGATAAAAGATAAAGTAGATATAAATATTGTAACTGTAATTCTTGCTTGATAACTGTGTTGTTATATGTAATTTTACTATGTTAATGTGAAAGCTTTTCTTTTTTTTGTTTAAACAGAAAAAGGGAAAATTATGTAGGAGGGTCTTCTGTCTATATGTTACTTTCATTGGTCAAATAAAGAAACTGCCTTGGCCTTTTGATAGGACAGCAGCTTAGATAGGCAGAGTAGACCGAACAGAATGCTGTGAGAAAAAAAGCAGAGTAAGGCAGACACCATGATTCTCTGGCCCGAGACGGACATAGGTTAGAATCTTGCCAGTAAGTCACAGTTTCATGGTACTACACAGATTATTAAAAATGGGTTAACCAAGATGTGAGAGTTAGCCAAGAAGAGGCTAGATATAATGGGCCAGGCAGTGTTTAAATGAATACAGTTTCCATGTAATTATTTTGGGTAAAGCTAGCTGCGAGCTGGGCAACAGATAACCATATAAATCTTTGAACTGCAATAGAAAATAAAAAACTCTTGTGTCAATCTATCAACATATTAATCAATTAAACACAAATCAATTTTATATTCCTTTCACTAGCATCATCCATTTCTATGCACATTCTATGAGTTTTTGTCCTGCACTACAGTGAAAATTCAGGAAGAAAGCTCAAAAGAGGAAAAGACGTCACTGGCATATATACATTGTCAAAACATATACTAATATAGCTGATTGAAAAATGCTGTTATTCAATTTTACTGAACTACTTTGAAGAGAACAATAATTTTGAACCAATAAACATACAACTTTAAGCCTTGTAATTCTTCTCAGAATTCCCCAGAGGGATATGCTCAGGACTGAATGGCTCTTCTTATTTGGCAACCTCCAATAAATTATAGACTCGATGATGCAGGAGCCTGAAGTTTCTAAAAGAATGCTGAACCTTGGATTTCTGATAACTATTTTTATCTTCAAAGTCAGTGGTTCTCATCTTTTAACCTTCATTAGAATATACAGAATGATCTTAAATAGCCATTGTTCAAACCTCTAGGCAACATCTGACTAACCAAATACTGAACACTTTTGCCAAACTAGGGTAATCAGTTTATACCAATTATTGAGACATTTGACTGAGGAGTGAGCAGTTTTTCTAAACTTTGATCCTAGAAGACTACAACAAAAGCCTATCTCTGACATCTATGGTAATATCAATATATGCATATATTATAGGAATATATATTTACCTGAGTTTATTTTGTCTCTTGTACATGAAACCAAAGCTTTTAGATAATCTATTAATCCTTCATGTATCTTTACATTAGCATCCTGTGACTACTGTAATAAGATACTATACATTTGGTAACTGTAAAAAAACAAAAATGCATTTTTTCACAGTTCACAACCCTTCATGGTTATATTTTCTTTGGAGAAAATTTGTTCCTTACTTTGTACAGCTTCTTGTCTTGTGGCCAAACTCCTACAATCTTGCTTTCAATTTCTCATCATCCCCTCCCACGAGTCCCTCCCTGTATTATCTCCTGTTTTTCTTTCCCACATAAAAGCATTTATAATGCATGCAGTGCTCACCTTGGTAATCCAAGATAATACTCTAATTTCAAGAGCTTTAACTTAATACTTTTAGCAAAGATGTTTTGTCAAATATAAGACAGTTATAAGATCCAATAATTAAGATTTGAGAACACACAGTATTAATTATTCCACCTTCCTTATTTTCAATGATGCTTAGAATTTGGAAGGGGTGCAACTAACATCAAAGGGAATATTGAGGCTCCATCATTACAATGAAGAGTTAATGATCAATTCTTGGAACAAGTATTATTTGTAAAAGCAGCACTTGGTGTTATCTCAAACAGGCAGATCCCCTAAGTTTATGGAAAGCTTTGTAGTAAGAATGCAATGACACTCACACAAGTCATATAGTCAAATGCTTTCAAACTTCGATTCCACTGAAGTCATCTAAAATAATCTCCTGAAGTTTATTATCTTTTCCTTGGGATATTCATGTGTAGTCATGATACAAGCTTAACCTTTTTAGAGATTAGTTTATAATTTTGAATAAAAGTATAAAACATTAGCAAAAACAGTCGGGTGGTGGTGGTGCACATCTTTAATCCCAGCACTGAAGAGGCGGAGGCAGGCAGATCACTGTGAGTTCAAAGCCAGCCTGGTCTACAAGAGCTAGTTCCAGGACAGGCTCCAAAGCTAGCAAAATCAAAAGTTGTTTTCTTCTAAAAGAGAATTTTGATAAGGCGAGAAAAAGAGACACGCAACAGAGGGAGTGGGGGACACTAAGACTATGATCAGAAATGACAGGGATGTTATTATTAAAATTACTGAAAAGTAAAGGGGTTTTGAAGAAAAACTGTAATTCTGAGCAATTAAGCATTTAAATGAAATGTACAACTTTATATAAAAGTATAAACTATATTGTGATTCAAATTAAATAGTGATTTAATTTAATGTCATTCAAATTAAATAGTTAATAAGTAAAGATATTACATAAACATTCAAAGAATCACAACCACAAATAAAAAAAACCATGGATCAAGTCAAATAAATAATAAATTCTAGAAATAATTATGAATTAATGAAAACTCTTCATGTATAATTTCAAAAGCTCAGTGATGGATGGATATGTCCTATTTCACATAGAAAGTCAGTATCACAAACATACAACAGTCACAAAAAGATATCACAACAAAAGAAAGCTATGTACCAACAACCTTCAGAAACGCAGATACAAAAATCTTAAACAGTACATTAGCAAACAAAATCCAGACAAAACACTAATTATCCTCCATTATGAAATGGAATTTAAAAGGGTTGAAGATGTTGTCTAATGCCAGAAAAGCAACTAAAGTAGCATTAAGAAGATAAAAAAATCAGAACACATGCAATTATCTGAATAGATGCAGAAAAAGCTTTGAAAAACACAAATATGCATGTGCGAATGGATTTTAAAATGTTACATATCCATAAAATTGAATATCAGGTCATAAAAATATGTACAAATGCTATAATGTAGATGAACTTTGAACCCATTATGTTAAGAACAGAAGCCTTTCCCAAAAGACCACATGCTATATTATAGAGAAATTTCCAGTGACATTTGACAGTTCAGGGAAGGGCAATTTTCAGATTATTCAAGGCTATGACTATGAACAAGTGGAAGAGCAAGAGTGGTACTAGCTAAAGAATGGGGTTTTGTTTAGCTTTGTTTTGTTTCTTGAATATACTGAAAGTCACTGAACTGGGCACTTCAAATAATTAGGTTCTTGTTTCTAAAAGTTATTTCTCAGTGAACATTTTAATGAAACATATGTGTTTAGATTCTTAATCAGAAATACTTATTGCTAACCTCTAATTGAAATGAGGAACACTGGATAGCTACAGGTCTTTTTCTTCCTCAAAGTATGATGTCGTCATTCACCCAGTGTTATTTAGCTTTCTAAGAACTCTGGAAGGTAGCATGAATGGGACCGTAGGAAAATGTGAAATTTTGAAAAAATGAACACAACTGTTTCTTGCTCAGATTTGAAATGCTTTTCATGTACATGATATTTTAAAATAGAAATGTTGCCCACAGGCAAATATAATTGAATGTTTGACCTCCCAGTGTTGGTACTGTCTGGAGAGGCAACTTTTAGGAGGTTCAGCCTGTTATCAGAAGCATGGCACTGGGGGCCTACTTTGAGGGTTTATAGCCTTCTCTACTTTCTTTTCACTCTCTCTATTTCTTCTGTGTGAATTAAAAATGTAATCATCTATATAGGAACCTACTACTGTAGATATATATATATATATATATATATATATATATATATATGAAAGAAATTTAAACAAATTTAATGCACAATGAGGGAGCACAATGCTCCAAAACTAGACATCTTATGCCACCAAGTAACACTCTCAGTGGCAGGAATGGGTTACTTCTTGTTGAGTGACTGGACAAAGAGGTCCCATAACCCCCTGCAAACATCCAAGGCTATTTTCAAACTTAATGGTTATTCTGCATAATTTGATGATAAGTCCCTATTGCTGATGACACCACTTACTTACATCACTGAACATGGAGAAATAGACTTGGAACTCAACTAGTAGCTTCATCATTACTGACTATCATTCACAGTTCTGGAAGGTATTATGCATGCTACTGCAGGAGAAAAATAATCAACGATGCCATCCAGCTACAAACACTATGAACAGAGACCTGCCTGCAAGATATACTTGTGTAATAGAGGTACAAACATCATCAGAGTTACCAATCACTTATTAGATTTTTTAAACAATCTTTTATTTTACATAAAAATCCCAGTTCCCTCTCCCTTCCCTCCTCCCACTACCCCTACCTTCCTCCACCCCTTTATTAGATTTAAGGCCCATTCCATGAAATGGAAATCATACCTGACACTGTTAATGACTCAAGAAACTACCTCATGAAGTACAACAGAAATCTCCCTGCAAGGTATACTAGTTTGATAGAGGCAAAAATATTATCAGAGTTACTAATCATTTCTTTATTAGATTTAATGCCCACTCCATGAAACAGAAACCACACTTGACACTGTTAATGACTCAAGAAACGAAGACTTGCTATGTCATGGGCCTTAGGGGAAAACCTATTATTATTATTCTGAAAAATGAACATAGCAATAAAATGGCTCCTAGTGACTTGTTTCTGTACCAATAGCTCAATGAATCTCTCAGTCCTAGTCACAGAAGTTTCTTCTTACAGTAGACATTAACACAAACACCTACATGGAAAATGTACAAGAGTGAGAGACTTTGGAATACTCAGCTCTAAATGGGATGTCTTCATCAAACTCATCCCCTCAAGCCTCAGCAAAGTATACAGAAGAGGAGGCAGAAAGACGGAAAGAGCCAGAGGTGGTGGATGACTCCAATGAAACAACGTCTTCCGGACACAGCAGGACTGAAACACATGCCAACTCAAAGAGACTGTGACAGCACACACAAAAGCAACACAAGTTCAAGCAAGACGAAATCTCGGCATGAAGAAGGGTAAGTGGACACAAAGTCCCACCCCTAACCAAGGAGCTATTTGCAATTGATAGCTTATGGGAAAAAGAAAAATCATTCATTTTCTATCTAACTTCAACCTAATTCTTGCTCATTAATATTTTCCTAACCCTCCCTCCCTCATTAACATTATCCTTGAACTTCAAAAGGGCTCAAATGCTCTTTACAATCTAATGGGGTAGGTAAAAAAAAAAGCTATGCTTTGACAGTCATTGTTGAGATTTCACAACACACTGTATTAATTAGAGGGCAGATGAAAAAATAAAACAATACAATAGAAACATAAACAATTAGTCTTATCCTTGCTGTATCTATGGACCCTAAAAGTGAAACAGACACCAAGCACTTAGAACGACTTCAGAATTTTTAACTAAAACATGCTAGCAAGTGGAATTAACATAGTAATAAAAGTCCTGAAAGACTAAGGAAATGTACCCTTGGCTTTTCTTTTGAAGACTTCATCATTTATCTTATTTATAAACATAAGAAATGTTTTTGACCAGTCAAAGAGCAGTATCAGTATATTCTGTATGCTATTTTTATGCTTATTGCAAACCAATAAATCTTGCAGTAAAAACATATTAAAATCTATAAACACTATTTGACATTATTGGTTAGTATTATAATAATCTATTTTAAGATGGTAAGTCACTATGCCTTGGTAAATGCTTGCTTTCTGGTTGATTCTGTTTAAGATGTTTAAGATGTTTTAGTAAATTGTCCCAAATCAAACCCAGATACAGGATTGAAAACATTGACTTCCAAATAAGAACGACATGAATTTGATTTGAGACAGAAAAATATGGTAAGTATAAAGACCCTGAGGTAGGAATATACTTAACTTTTTACAAAACAGATCAAAACCAATGTAACTAAAATATAATGAATAAGATTAATAGCAGAAAATGAAGTTGTACAAGAAAACAGATTCTACATCATAAAATTATCATTCAAATGAGATTGTGATTTTTTTATTGATTTTTATTGAGCTCTACATTTTTCTCTGCATCCCTCCCTGCTTCTCCTCTCTGCCATTCAACCCTCTGCCAAGGTCCCCATGCTCCAAATTTACTCGGGAGATCTTGTCTTTTTCTACTTCCCATGTAGATTAGATCTATGTAAGTCTTTCTTAGTGTCCTCATTGTTGTCTAAATTCTCAGGATTATGGTTTGTAGGCTGGTTTTCTTTGCTTTATGTTTAAAAGCCACCTATGGGTGAGTACATGTGATAATTGTGTTTCTGTGTCTGGGTTACCTCACTCAAAATGAGGTTTTCTACTTCCATCCATTTTCCTGCAAAATTCAAGATGTCATTATTTTTTCTGCTGCGTAGTACTCCATTTTGTAAATGTACTACATTTTCCTTATCCATTCTTCAGTCAAAAAGCATTTAGGTTGTTTCTAGGTTCTGGCTATGACAAACAATACTGCTATGAACATAGTTGATCACGTGTCCTTGTGGCACAATTGAGCATCCTTTGGATATATACTAAAAAGTGGTATTACTGGGTCTTGAGGAAGGTTGTTTCAAAGAAAACTAGCCTACAAATCACAATCCCAGAGAACCAAGACAACAATGAAGGCCCTAAGAGAGACATACATGGATCTAATCGTCCATGGGAAGTAGAAAAAGACAAGATCTCCTGAGTAAACTGGGAGCATGGGGACCATGGGAGAGGGTTGAAGGGGAGGGAAGAGGCAGGGAAGGGAGCAGAGAAAATGCATAGCTCAATAAAAAATTAATTAATTATAATATAATATAATATATAGCTTAACAGTAGTGGAGATGGCACCTGAACTGGCCTTGCCCTGTAGTCAGATTGATGACCATCTTAAATGTCACCATAGAACCTTTATCAAGCAACTGATGGAAGCAGATGCAGAGATACACAGTGAAGCACTGGACTGAGCTCCCAAAGTCCAGGAAAAGAGAAGGAAGAGTGGGAATATGAGCAAAAATGTCAAGAACACAATGGGGACACCCACTGGAACAACTTACCTAAGCTAATGGAAGCCTTCCATCTCCAGCCTGACAGTGAGGGAACCAATATAGGACCAAACTAGGCCCTCTGAATATGGGTAACAGTTGTATGGCTGGGGCAGACTGTGGGTCCACTGGCAGTGAGATCAGGATTTACCACTACTGCTTGTTCTGGCTTTTTGGAACCCATTCTCTGTGGAGGGATACCTTGCTCACCCTAGGTATAATGGAGAGTGCCTTGGCTTTGCCTCAAAGCAATGTGATAGACTTTGTTGACTCCCCAATAAGCCTTACCATTTCTGAGGAGTGGATTGGGAGTAGGATGGGGGTGGGGAAAGGTGGAAGGAGGAGGAGGAAGGAGGGGAGTGGGAAATAGATTTGGCATGCGAAATGAAAAAAGATAGTTGTTAAACAATAAATTAAAACAAATATAGCTCAAAAGTAAAGGCATGAGGGTTGAAAGCATAGCTCCATGGTAGAGTGCTCACTTATTATGTATGAAACCCTGGCCTCAACCCCTAGCATCATACAAATTAATATAAAAATTGAAAGAAAAATATATACTATGCTAACACTAATCAAAAAATAAAATTAACTGAGAGATACGTGTTCAGACCCCAAGAATATATTTATATCATCCTCTCTAAGTCTCAAGTCCTAAAAATTAGGGAGAAAGGCCGTGAAATGCTAAGTTCTATGCCAGACACAGCCATTGCAATTATGAACTCACAGTGATGTGATTGCAAACACTCGGGATGCCCATAAAATGGTGTACCTTCTGTTGGGCATGGACGTAGGAGAGGCTCAAGTGCTCCTACCTCTCACTGCTGAGCTATTGGCTACTAATAAATTCAGAGAGAGGGGGTCATGTTTTCAGTTGTGTGCTGGTAACTGCTCAAGGTGCCAGTTGATAGTGCCAATCCTATGGTCACAAAGGTGGTGCTTGTTGTTAAAATAAATGAGTCAAGAAAAAATGTCCAGTCACATATCTAGGAAGGGGCTTGGTAGGGAGAAAAAGAGTTAAAATCCACTGCAGGGAAATAAGAAAAAGGGGTAAGAGAATAGTCAAAATATATAATTTGAATATATGAAAATGTCAAAGAGCAAAATTAATCAATAAAAAGGAAAAATTGAAATAATGATGGCCCACTGTACTAATTTCATATAAATGCAACACCACAAGAAGAGAAAATTTCATTAGCAAAGACTAAGTGGGACAATTGTAGACAGTGAGGGGTAAAAAAAATCTCTTAAGCTCCTCTCAATTTTAAAAAAAGATATTACGAAAAATTAATGAAATCTGGGGTGATATACTGTTAACTATTTATGCTATACTTGCGCTTGAAATAAATGATCTAGGGGTTGATGGCAGCTGATGGAAAGAGAGCAGCAATAGGGAGATGTTGAGGAAAGCAGTGGTAAACGGATATGATCAAAAACTATTTTATTCATCTGTGGAATTTTCAAAGAATATACATAATTAAATCTTTTAAAAAGAAAATTTATATTTCTATTAAGCAAAATCATTTTTGAAGATCAGAATACTACATATGACTAGAAAGCCAATTAATAATGTTATGGTACAATCTGGGGCTGGTTGTAGAGCTCAGGAGCTAAAAGCAATGACTGCTCTTCCCAAGGACCTGGATTTGATTCAGAGTATTCACATGGTGCTTCACAACTATCCATTACTCCAGTTCCAGGGAAGCTGACACCATCTTCTGGCCTCCATGGCCACCAAGCACACATGTAGTATACAGACATACATGCAGGCAACAGTCACACACAGAAAGTATTTTTTAAAAAAAGAAATACATACTTTCTCTACTAGTGGATTCTTTTCTAAGATCTATGCCCTCATGAGCCTTAGGAAACTGGCTAGGTTTCCAGGCATGGTTTTCATCCTCTTGAGAGGCTCTAAGTTAAATCAGACAGCCCTTGGTTACCACCAACATATGTGTAACACTTACTGCACTTTTATAGATCTATTGTCATGCTGGACATTTTTGTGGTTCATGTTTTGGAGCTGGGTAGAACTATTAATTGCTTCCCTCCCTTGGCAGTTTGCATAGTATTTTCTTGTACCACAGAAGCCAGATTATAGGAATGAGGGCTTCTAGTTTCATGATGGGGGGGAGTCTTATGTTTTGTGTTAATTTCATTGGTTAAATAAAGAGACTGCCTTGGCCCTTTTAATAGGACTGAAAATTAGGTAGGCGGAGTAGACTGAACAGAATTCTGGGAGAAAGAAAGCCGAGTCAGGCAGTCACCATGATTCTGCCACTCCAGACAGACGCAGGTTAAGATCTTTCCTGGTAAGCCAGCTCATGGTGCTACACAGAATATTAGAAATGGGTTAGATCAATATGTAAGAGCTAGCCAATAAGAGGCTGGAACTAATGGGCCAGGCAGTGTTCAAAAGCATACAGTTTCTGTGTAATTATTTCGAGGCATAAGCTAGCTGGTGGCCAGGAGCTGGGCGGCAGGAATGTGCCCCGCAGCTCTTACAACAGAGTGGCGCCCAAGGTGATGGACTAAATACACTTAAAAACCTGAGAGGGCTTTAAAAGGGTTGGGGGAGTTTAACACAGCTTTTGGCTGTTTGTGGGTGACTTGCTGCAAAGAAATTTTCCTGACTCAGCAGCAGGAAAAAAATGGCTGTTTTAAAATGCCGGCTTTCTGGGCGTGCCGCCATTGCCATCTCTGTCTGGCTCTTATGGGAGACAGAGCTTGTGAATGGAGCATTTGGAGTAAAGTGCTACAACCTGCTTTATGGCAATGTGGACTGCTGTGTGCCTGGAACTGTGTGTGGCTCAGGGGTACCAAATGGCTCTGAGGCAGGAGCAGCTTGTGCTGGTCTCAGGCAGGAACTACCGTAATTACCATAATAACAGCGCAGTTAAGGTTTCGACTGGGCAGGACACAGGTGATACCATATTACTTGTACATGGTGCAACTTAAGTTTTTAAGAACTGCTTAACATTTTAAGAAATGCTCCTGGATAGTAAAAAAAAATTACAGATTCAAAATAGAACAGATTTCAGACATAAAAGAACTTTAAATGGATCACAATGTTGGATGAGTGTACGTAGGCTTGAGAGAAAAAATAGAGAGAGAATAAAGTTAATGCCCTTAAAAAAAGGGGTAAAGTCTTTGAAGAGACAGAATAAAGTAAAGTGATAGAGTAAAAATAAGCCATGGAAAAATGGAAAATTCACAGAGAGTCTGGATTCTTTGTATTATTGTATTTTTTTTTAAATTTTGACTGTGAAGGAGCTAAGTACAGAGAGACATTTCATTATATGGGACTGCCAGAACGGATATCATGAGGGTATGACTTCAGAATTTGGCTCTAAGGATATGATGCTTTGGAGAGAGTCTTCTTTTGTTTTCACAGAGGATGAGACTCTATGGATTGCTTCTATCCCAATATGATATGATAGACCACGCCCTCCTGAAAGGTTGCTGTGAACACCCTCAAAAAATTACTTCACTCAACTGCTGACTGAGATGAACCTGGCACATAGGTTACACCCTAAACAATCTGATTAACAGCGCCCCCATTCAGCATGAAGCAGTTTGGAGAGAAAAAACTGCGCCCATGTTCCCAAATTTTGTTTATAAATGTTCTTTTACATTTAAAGGGGGATATGATATAGATATGAATAATTTGCATTAGTATAGATTTTGCTTTATTGATAGAGATTTAAGGTCAATTTTGTTATATGTATATGTATTTCTGATCTTGATTAAGGTATTGTGATTGTGTAGCTCATTTTTAAAATGTAATGTATAATTAGTTTGAAATATAGGTTGTTAGTGGATAATCACCAATAATGGTCAAGTTTGTAGTCATGTTAGTTAGGTTTTCTAGATGTGAATAGATATAGTTCAGTAAGATAGGCATTCTTCATATCTTTCAAAGACTATAGAATATGGCTTTTAAAATATTTTAATAACTTAGGGTTTTTCATGGCAATGAGACATGTCTGCTCCTGGCAGCACCAGCTACTTCAAGAGGAAGATGGGCATTGAAGAGGCTCCTTATGGAGTTTGATAGCCATTTGGGCAAGAAACTGCTCTTGCCTGGACTGCTTAACTGGACACAAAGAACCCACAGAAAGAGGACTGCTGAACTTGCCTAAAGGTGAGATGGTCTTTCGGGGTTCTTGCTTCATGAAAGAGTCTGCGAGACATTCTGCAGGACATAGCAGAAAGTGACTAAACTGTCTTTGAAATTTCCTGCTTCATGGAAATATCTGCTGGATACTGTGGGCCTGTAGGCCGAAGATGGATGCCCCAATGGTACAAAAGAACTTTGGCTGACTGTCAAGGCAGCAAGTTGTCTCTGTCATTTCTAGAGTTTGGATTTCTTATTTGCTTAGGTAAAATTCCTTCTGGAGTCTTTGATGGAGTTGAAGAATGGATAGTTATAGTTTTCCTTAGTTATGATAAAGGATAAAATAGATATAAATATTGTAACTGTAATTCTTGCTTGATAACTGTTTTGTTATATGTAATATTTTTTGCTTAAACAGAAAAAGGGGAAATGATGGGGGAGAGTCTTCTGTTTTGTGTTAATTTCATTGGTTAAATAAAGAGACTGCCTTGGCCCTTATAATAGGACTGAAAATTAGGTAGGCGGAGTAGACTGAACAGAATTCTGGGAGAAAGAAAGCCGAGTCAGGCAGTCACCATGATTCTCCCACCAGACACAGACACAGGTTAAGATCTTTCCTGGTAAGCCAGCTCATGGTGCTACACAGAATATTAGAAATGGGTTAGATCAATATGTAAGAGCTAGCCAATAAGAGGCTGGAACTAATGGGCCAGGCAGTGTTCAAATGAATACAGTTTCTGTGTAATTATTTCGGGTAAAGCTAGCCGTGCGGAGCTGGGCGGGAACACAGCCCACCACTCATATTACAACAGTTTCAGTTCTAATAATCCACATCCTGTGTTCTAATTGTGTCTTTATCTTCAACCTTTGATAAGCAACCAAAGACAAATAGTCTATATCACCTTGAGAGTCACTTGGACTATCCAGACATAAATCTTCTTTAGAAGATTTCACTGGCACTTGGGTTTTTGTTACTCTATTGTTCTTGTGGGGAGTATATATGCATGTATACACTTATATGTATTGTGTATGCTTTTTAGGTAATATAAACAGGGTTCCTTGAGGCTCTATCATACACATTGGGTTTTCCCACCTAAATACATTCCAAATCTTATCCTTTTATACCCATACTAGCTACCACCCCTCATCAAAAAAGTTTATCTTTACAGCAAATGGAGACCATCACAGACACCCACAACTGGACACAATGCAAAGACAAACTGATCATGGAGAGCTGAGCCACAATATATACATCCATCTTACAGCTCCTATCTATAGGTCAGGAAACATCCTGGAATAAGGATTTGAAAGTTTAAGAGCCAGAATACCAAGAATCTGTTGTGAAATAGTCTTTCAAAGAAATGTCTGCCTAAACAAAATCTGAACAAGAGCAGTATTAGTAGACATGATAACACAAAAGGGGGAAAGTATCATGAGGTCATACCACTACACTAGGGACTATAGGCAACTTCTGACTGCTAAGAAAGGAAGATATAACCTCTCCCAGGCATGAGTTCCCTAATTGGCTGCCTACTATAGACAGTCTTAAAACCATATACATGCAAACATCAACTTAACACACATAACATAGCTGGTTGTATATGTATAGTTGTGCATATGTGTGTATATTTGTGTAAAATAATAATTGAATACAAGAAAAACTTATAAATTTGATAGTAGAAAAGTCATGGAAGGAGTTTGAGGGAAGTGATCTGGGAAGGGCAAAGAAAGGAAAGGAGAAGAGTGATGCAATTACATTCTAACAAAAAATCTATATAAATAAATAAAATGTAAATACAATATTCAATAAAAATGTATATGTAATAAACTTATAAAATATGGTGCTGAGAGATCAGGTTATGAAATGAGGACCTGTTTGCAGTTTCTCAGAGTAATTCTCTTCTTTCTTTGCATGAAGGAAAGAATCTGGGAGCCACACTTTTAAAGAACATTAGACATATTCATGAGGAATCAACCCCATGTCTCAATTACATTGCATAATCCATCCCAACCCCTAACACCACCATACTGAAGATTAGGATTTCAGCATATGGGTTTCAAAAAATGGGGAAAACTCAATTCATAACAATCCTCAAATATTAAAATATTATACAAAATGAAAATGCATTATTTGGTGTTAGGCAAAAGAGTTTGATACACTTTTTTCGGGGCAGGGGGAAGCTCTCATTCCACAGTCCCAGATGGCCTCGAACTTTCTACATAGCACAGAGTTGCCTTCAACTATAGGCATTCCTCTGCTATGTCCTCCCATATGTAATTATATCACCCATCTATCAAACAAACACAATTAAGCATATTTATTTAGAACCTCTCTATCCATGGTAAATCCTTACCTATCATAGTTCTTTTTTGTATTTTATTTTCTTTTTTGTTCATGTATTTTTAATATAATATACTATAATTAACTATGTAGAAATTCTCTTACCTCAGAAAGTCATTACGGGTCATTCTTTTGATGAATATTTTTATCATTTAATTAAAAATCTTTGTATATGAATTCAATCTGTCTGATAGCAATTTTGTTACTGTAGTTTTTCTTCATTGTTACTAACCTTTTACTTTGATCTTTATGAGTCACTTACTTTTAGACATTTCTGACTTTGGATTTAAGATTCACCTCAAACACATCCTCCACATAAAGGTTTTACTTAACAGATAACATACCCCTTGAAACATTTAGCCCATTTGCCAGCTCTAATTTTATTCATAGCACTTTGCACCATTTGTAATTATATATTGATTTAGTTAATTGTTTTTGTCATCCCTCCCAGTAGAATCTGAGTCCTGTATAACTAACTGCATTACTTAACATTAAATCACTGTTGTATCAAATACATCTCCTTAGATTTTTAAATAGTGGTTTTATTCCATTAGAAACTACATAATACAATACAGCTTTGTTATTTTGTTATTTACAAATTCTAATTTTGATTTTTCTTATTCTGCTATAAAATGTATTGTCAATTGGCTGGAAAGTGTACATTTTGTTTTCTTATAAGCTGGGAGGTGTTTATTTTTCTCTATACTCTCTTCCTACAATTTCTCAGCCAGCCCTAGCTTATAATATCATCCACACATTAATATTATGAATTTATCATAACCATTCCCAAATTTTCTCCAAAGCTTCTTAACCAACCTATAATGACTTTTCATTTTTTTCCACACCCTTTACTTCAAACTTACTCTTCTGTTCAAAATATAATCTGAATAAAACCACTTCCTGTCACCTCTACCACTATTACTACCCTGGCACAAAAAAAGGAAGGAAGGAACGAATGAACAAATGAACGAGTGAACAAACTAACCTGAAGGCAGTTCTGTAGCCTAGTTCAGTAAAGCAAGGTGCTGGGGAAATGAGTCAGCAGTCAAAAGCACTTGACCGCTCTTCCAGAGAACCTGGGTTCAATTCCTAGTACCTGATGGCTACTTACAACCATTGATTAACTACTGTTCCAGGGCACCTGATTTGCCCTTTCTGCTTCCATAAGTACCAGGTACACTCAAGGTGCACAGACATACATGTAGGCAAAACATATACATAAAATTTTAAAAAAACTGAAAAAGAAAGGAATGACATTTTCTCTTTCCTGGCACTCAATGTCTGTGGCATGGCGAATATATTGGGGGCAAATCTGTATTTCTGTCAGCTGCTGACTGCGACAGATACTGCTGCTGGAAAGTTGACCAACAGTTGACGCTGTACTGTCACTTAACATGAAGTTAGAGGATCAGCCTGAGCCAACATTGTAATCTGCCCAAGCTAAAAATTTGGTGAATCTTCTGCCCTAACTTCTGCGAAGTTGGCCTTTGTTGTCACTGCACCTGAGAATGTGTATTACAGCAGTAGTGTATTTCTGAACTACTGCACTGGCTGATGACCTGTCGTCACCAGAGCAACTAGCAGGCACAAGAGTATGTTGCTGCTGAAAAAAATATCTACTTTTCAACACAACTACGGTGCCACCATTCCCATTGTGTTAGAGTGGCCGCAGAATGGACACTACATTTACAATTGTATGTATCGTATTTGTACAGGCCAACGGATTACATTCTTCTAAATGTAGCCTGGTAAATAAAGTAAATTAGCCCTACTGACAAATGCACCATGACCCACACTGTTGATTACCAGCAGAAATATAAATAAACTATTATGAATTCACCCCACTGAAACTACAGGAATTGTTGCTTACCAAAGCGGTAACTGGAAACACACTTTCAGGAGAAAATTCACTTTGTATAAAGCCAACTCACAAAAATTAGTGCAGATAATGATGCACTAGATACATAAAATTGACTGGTGAGTGAAAGAAACATTATAAAACAACACAACTTAATGTACTCAAAGGAAAACAATAAGTATCAATAGACTTGAAAATTTAAAAAATGCTATTAATGAAAGGCCTGAGAAAGAACAAGAGCAAATCGAAAGCAAAAGTAATAAAAAGAAACATGTGAAAAAAATCAAAGCATAAGGAAGTGAAATTGAGAATTAGAAATATCATACAATATGTTTTATCAAACTATAAATGAAACCCAAAAATAATTATCTGGACTAACCAAGAAAAAGATCAAGGTGAGTTAAACAAACTAGAGGGGTAAAAAGATACATTAACTGATGCCACAGAAATGAAAAGAGTTATTGTGGATTATTGTGAACAAATATGTCAATATATTAGAAAATCTATCAAAACAGATACATTTAACCTACCAAATCTTACCATGAAGACACTTAAATATGGGATAATAACAAGTAACACATTTTCATCAATAAGTCCTTTAAATAAGTCCCAGACTAGTGTAGTAGATTGAGGGTACTCTACTTTCTGCTTATATATAGGAGCTCTTCTTCTTCTTCTTCTTCTTCTTCTTCTTCTTCTTCTTCTTCTTCTTCTTCTTCTTCTTCTTCTTCTTCTTCTTCCTCTCTCTCTCTCTCTCTCTCTCTCTCTCTTCTTTCTATCCTTCCCTCCCTCCCTCTCCCCATCACTGTTTTGGCCTCTCACTTGTAGTAAGAAGAACGGGCCTTTTGTTCCGTCCCGCCCAGCTAGCTTACACCCGAAATAACCACACGGAAATTGTATTAATTAAATTGTTGCCTGGCCCATTATATTTAGTCTCTTCTTGGCTAACTCTCACATTTTGCTTTAACTCATATCTAGTAATCTGTGTAGCACCACGAGGTCGGTCATGGCTTACCGGGAAAGATTCAGCATGTCTGACTCTGGGGACTTCATGGAGGCTCTCTCTGACTCTGCCTTCTTCCTCCCAGAATTCCATTCTGTCTACTCCACCCACCTTAGGCCTGCCCTATCAAAAGGCCAAGGCAGCTTCTTTATTCAACCAATGAAACCAACACAAATACAGAAGGACTTCCTACACCACTCACTCTCAATCTCATCTATGAATCAACAATAAATGTCTCACTAAAACAAAAACTAAAAACTTTCTCGCACAAATAAAAGCCCAGGATCAGATGGCTGCACTGTTGAATTATAACAAAAACTTACAGCACAAGTAAATAACAATCCATTTTAAACTATTCCAGTGATCTTAACAGGAGAAAATTCTTCCAAATTTATTCTGACAGCACCTTAAAAATAATGTTATAAAGATGATAGAGATCTTTAAAGAGGAAATGAAAAATTCTCTTAAAGAAGTGGAGAAAAAAACAAGAAAAAATGGAAGAAATCAATAAATTTCTTAATGAAGGCCATGAAAAAGCAATCAAACAGGTGAAGAAAACAGCTCAAGACCTAAAATTTGAAATTGAGGCAATAAATAAAACTCAAACTGAGGGAATTCTGGAAATAGAAAATCTGGGTAAACGAATACAAACAACCAATAGAATGCAGGAGATGGAAGAGAGAGTCTCAGGCACTGAATATATGATAGAGGAAATAGAGTATCAGTCAAAGAAAACATTAAAGTCAACATTGTCATAACACAAAGCATGTAGAAAATCTGGAACACTATGAAAAGACAAAACCCAAGAGTAATAAGAATAGAAGAATACCAGCTCAAAGGAACAGAAAATATATTCAGCAAGATCATAGAAGAAAGCTTTCCCAGCCTAAAAAAGGAAATGCCTATGAAGATACAAGACGTTTACAGAACACAAAATTAGACTAGACCCAAGGAGAACTTGAGCCTTCAATTCAGGAAATCTACTTCACTTAATAAATAGATATAGCTCCCAACTTTGCTCAGAGAAGCTTCTTTTGGCAGTGGGCATGGTTAATGCAGAGAAATTCAACTGGTCAAAGTGCTAAGAATAAGTGATTGTGTGTAATCGGTCACATGCGGGACGTCTACATCAAGCTATCAGTTTTCACTGCACTAAGGTTCAGTGAACAGCATGAAGGAGGAAGTGGACAAGGAGGATGGGGAGGCGTGCTGTGAGATGCTGTCATCTGGACATAAAGTAGTTGTCTGCACTCATGAAGCCACAGCAGCTGTGATTACCTGCACTAGATCTGCTCATGAACCAGCTAATCAAAATTCCAACACAGATGAGGGAGGGGCTCACAGGCCCCCCACCATTGCTAAGGAGATATTTGCAGTTTATAAATATGGGGGGAAGAGGAGTATTTTTTGTTCAAGGGTGAGGCTACTGTTAAATATTCATGCTCTGGTGGACGGTCCTATACCCTTGCATGTATGAGGAATACTAATTTGACCTAGTGTATTATAAAAAGAAAGGAAGAAGAAATGAAAGATAATATATTGAGGGATGTTGGTGGAGTTGGAAGGTTGAACAGGGGGTGGCTATGATTAAAATACATGATACTTGCAGGGAATTTTCAAAAGATAAATAATGACATTTTATAAACAGTATTCAGAAATTGAACTAAGTGAGAGGACTTTACAATGAAAATTATAAAATATGGAAGAAACTGACAAAGATAAAATAAGGAGTTTCTGTGGTCACGGTCTAGAATAAATAAAATTGGTAAGATATCGATACTGCCCAAAATAATTTAGATATTTAATGAAATTACAATCAAATTATGAAAATTTTTCACAAATTTACTGAAAAAATAAAATTCATATGAAAGCAAAGAACACCTTAAAGAGTCAAGGTAATCTGAACAAAATATACAGAGCTTAAAGTATCAGAATGTCTGATCTCAAAGCATACTAAAGAGTCGGGGGAACTAAAACACTATTGCCTTTATATAAAAACAAGTAAACAGGGACTAGCAAGATGGCCTAGAGGTTAAGAGCACTGACTGCTCTTTCAGAGGTCCTGAGTTCAATTCTCAGAGTTCACATGGTGGCTCACAACCATCTGTAATGAGATTTGGTGTCCTCTTCTGGCATGCAGTCATACATGTAGACAGAATGCTGTATACATAATAAATAAATAAATCTTTAAAAAAACAAGCAAACACATAAATGGACCATAATTGAGCTGCTAGTAATATCATTCATCCTTATCTAATAGATGCTTAATAAAGTACTAAGAACAACATTTAGTGATGTTTGAGGGACAGGATAGCATTATGTAGATAACTAAATGCAAACCCTACCATTGATCCTATACAAAATCAATCCATAAGTGGAGAAATGACCCATTGGTAAGAGCCTTTCACACAAGCATAAGGATTTGTGTTTTGATCCCAGGATCCACATTAAAGTCTGATGTTAGTGACACATATCTATGACTGCAGCCCACGGTGAATCTCTAGAGAAAGTTGGTCATGGCCAACCTAGATAATTGGTGAATTTTGGGTCCTGTGAAAGGCATTATCTCAAAATATGATGTGGGGTGTGAATAAGGAAGACGTCAGACCACAACCTCTGGCCTCTAGACTCCACCCATGCACTTGTGTGTACACAGAAGAACATATACAAACACATATACTGCACACAGAGAGAGAAGCACACATAAAGTCAAGTCATATTGAAGAAACATCTAAGTATAAATCATAAGACTGATACTATAAGAAGATAATGGGGGAAAGAGTTCCAGTGGCACTGATATAGGCAATGACTTTTTCTACAAGATCCCAAAGTATAGGCAACAAAAGCAAAATATACAAATAGGATTATAATAAACCAAGAATCTTCTATAAACCAAAGTCAACAACTGAAATGCAGAACAGGTTAAAGAATAGAATGAGAAAAAAGTTCTCTATATACCAAAGACTTAAATGCCAGGACTATATAAGAAATTGAAAATAAATAAGTATATTAATTAATTTAGAAATCTAAAGACCAACAATTGTAGTGGTATATTATTTGTGTTTTAATAAATAAAGCTTGCCTGAAGATCAGAGTGCAAAACAGCCATGCTAGCCAGCCATACAGTCCAGGCAGTGGTGGCACACACCTTTAATCCCAGCAGTTGCACTAGTTAGCCATAGAGGCCAGGCAGTGGTGGTGCATGCCTTTAATCCCAGCACTAGAGTGGAATATAAGGCGGGATGAGACAGGAGCTCAGGGTCTCAGTCTCATTCTGATGATTAGTGGAGGCAGTATCACCCATTTCAGTCTGAGGTAGAGGTAAGAGCCAGTGGCTGGCCAGGTGGTTTTTCTTTTTCTTTTTAATTTTTTTTATTGATAAAAGGAGAATAAAGAAAAGAAAGAAAAAAAAAACAAATTTCCACCTCCTCCCAGCCTCCCATTTACCTCCCCCTCCTCCCATTCTTCTCCCCCTCCTCCCACCCCTCTCCCTTTCCCCCCACTTTTCTCCCCCTCCCTCTCCAGTCCAAAGAGCAGTCAGGGTTCCCTGCCCTGTGGTAAGTCCTAGGTCCTCCCCCTTCCGTCCATATCTAGGAAGGTGAACATCCAAACTGGCTAGGCTCCCACCAAGCCAGTACATTGCGTTGGATCAAAACCGCGTGCCATTGTCCTTGGCGTCTCATCAGCCCTCATTGTTCGTCATGTTCAGAGAGTCCAGTTTTATCCCATGCTTTTTTTGGTAACAGTCCAGCTGGCCTTGGTGAGCTCCCAGTAGATCAGCTCCACTGTCTCAGTGGGTGGGTGCACCCCTCGTGGTCCCGACTTCTTTGCTCATGTTCTCCCTCCTTCTGCTCCTCATTGGGACCTTGGGAGCTCTATCCAGTGTTCCAGTGTGGGTCTCTGTCTCTATCTCCATCCATCGCCAGATGAAAGTTCTAGGATGATATGCATGATATTTGTCAGTATTGCTCTAGGATAGGGTCATTTCAGTTTCCCTATCCTCAGCTGCCCAAGGAACTAACTGGGGGCCTCAGCTTGGGCACCTGGGAGCCCCTCTAGGGTCAAGTCTCCTGCCCATCCTAAAGTGGGTCCTTTAACTAAGAAATGGGGTTCCGTGCTCCCCTATCCAACCTTCCTTTATCCTGATCCTCCTGTTTCCCCAAGTCCCCCCTCCTTTCCTTCTACCTTTTCTCTCCCCATCTCCCCTTACCCCCATCCCACCCCACCCCCACCATCCCACTTTTCTCCCCGGCAATTTTGTCTACTTCCCTTATCCAAGAGGATAACTATATGTTTTTCCTTGGGTTCACCTTCTTACTTAGCTTCTTTAGATTCGCCTATCTTTTTCTGATCTTCAACTTGAACCTCATTATCTGTCTCTGGGTTTTTATTATTCATGCTACAAATGATCGAAACCAAATAATATAATTTTAAAAGTTGAAAACAATCTGAGAAGGCATTTATAAAAAATGCAAATGACTAGAAAAATTGTAAAATCCTGTCCAAAAATGCAAATAACCAAGACTAATATGATATAAACCCACTTAATAAGATGGCTGTTATCAAAAGACAAATAAAAAGTGCTACCAACGATGGAGAAAAAGCAATTTCTTATATAGTGCTGTTGGCATTGAAATTAGTACTGTTGTTATGGAAAACAGTATAATCATAGACATAGATGTACACATGATCAAACGATTCCACTTCTGGACATATATCTGGATGCAATAAATCCAAGTTTGTAAAAGAGATACCTATAAGCTTATAACAATGCTATAAGCTTATTAACAATGGCTATGCCATGGAAAGCAACCTAGGTGAATGATAATGATAAAAGAATGAACAAAACATGATACATCTTTCATGTTTATATATACACACACAATAGAAGATTATTCATCAACCTCATGACTCAGGTTAAAACGCATGTCCTTCAATACACTTCTATACATTCAAACCTCATTTCATAACATTTTCCACACAATAAGACCATTTATTTTGTCTCATACAAGTTATACTTGATCTTATATAAAAGAATTTACATTTCCTATTATTTCTAAGTACAAATAAATTACTTCATAAACATTTTAAATAGTATATTATATTCAAACCTTTTTACTTGATTTTACTCTCTTTTGAATATTCTGCTATTAAAATAGCTTTCTTTAAAATTTTGCTTCATGCCATGGAATATTTATTTCTCTGCTGCAGAAAATGTATATTTTTGAGTACACAATATTAACATCTTTTTCTGGAAACAATACTATAGCTGCAGAGTTTACTCAAGGCCTTTTATCACAAAATCTGAGAAATGGACATATTTTTCCTTGGGCCTTTTGCAGTAGCCTATTAATCATGTCTGTGCCTAACAGATATATTTTTTTATTTTATTGTGCTTCACAACAATTGCAGTTATGCACAGACTGAAAATTTGCGACAACCATGTGTTAAGTAAGTTTACCAGTGTTATTTTGCTAACATTTGCTTATTTCAAGTAAAAGCATTTTTAGGATTCATTGATCTAGATCTCATTAAGAACAATTGTGATGCATGACAGGTAATCAAACTATCAGCATTCACACATTTGTAAGAAGGAAAATCTCTTGAACTTTGTAAGTGGGGTAAACCTCAGAAGGAAAAGAAACATCTTGCAGAACAACTTCAGGAGCAAAGACTATTTTGAAAATATATAACGGGACCAATTACTTGGTGTTGCTTTCACTGGTTTAATAAATAGCTAGACAGGAGGAGGTATAGGCAGGAGAACCAAGCAGAAAGAACTCTGGGAAGAAGGGTGGAGTCACCATCTAGAAGGAGAGGGAGCAAGACATGCAAGAAAACAGGTAAAACCCACGAGCCATATGGCAACATATTGATAAACACGGGTTAATTTCAGTTATAACAGCTAGTTAGAAAAAGTCCTAAGCTATTGGCTGAGCTTTCATAATTAATAAGTCTCCGTGTGATTATTTGGAGCTGGCAGGCAGAACAGAGAAAGGATTGCTACAGGAAGTAGGGGCAGGAAGTTCACGAGTTTGTCATCTTCTTCCCAGAGTGATAAGAACAAGCTGAGCTATTTTAGTGGCTTTTTTTCTTCTTTGAGACAAGGTTTCAGGTATCACAGGTTGGCCATTGAAATAGCTCAGCTGAAAAAATCACTAGCTACAAATTTTGACAAACTGAGTTCAACCCCCAGAAACCATGTAAGAGTGGACAGAAATAACTGATTTCACACAGTAGTCCTCTGATATCTAAACATCCCAGCACTCGGGAGGCAAAGGCAGGCGGATCTCTGAGAGTTTGAGGCCAGCTTAGTCTACAAAGCAAGTTCCAGGGCAGGCACCAGAGCTACAGAGAAACCCTGTCTGAAAAAAAAATCATTACTATCATTTTATGATAGTAAATTATTTCTAGTGTTCTACATTTTTTAAAAAAGAATTCAACTATTTCTTTCATTTTTAAGGAAACTACTGGCATATATTCCACATGAAATAGTTTAAAAATTTCTTAAATTATTTAATTTGTTGAACTATATAAAAACTAAACATTAGCACTGACAGTTCCAGAAGTAATTTTTTTTTTGCAGTGGAGCTTTATACATTGGCAATTTATTTATTTATTTAAAAAATTTCCGCCTCCTCCCCGCCACCCATTTCGCTCCCCCTCCCCCCACTCCTCTCCCTCTCCCTCTCCAGTCCAAAGAGCAGTCAGGGTTCCCTGCCTTGCATAAAGTCCAAGGTCCTCCCCCATCCATCCAGGTCTAGGAAGGTGAGCATCCAAACAAGCTAGGCTCCCTCAAAGCCAGTATATGCAGTAGGATCAAAACCCAGTGCCATTGTCCTTGGCTTCTCATCAGCCCTCATTGTCCGCCATGTTCATCATGTTCAGTCTAAAATAGAAGGTAGCATTTTAAAATATATGATGAATCTTCTTCCAGAAGTAAATTTAAAGGAAGCTTAAATGGAAATTCTATAGATATTCATATTTCAACCAATGTTCTACTGAATTTTTCAATATATCAGGGTTAATTACTTGGGTGAAATCACATTCTCCAGTTAGTACATTAGTACATATATGGATTCACACACACACATACACACACACACAAATATGAAACTTATGACTCTCAGTATAATAAAGAGAGAGTTCTGGTATTTTTCTCCGTTTTATTTGCATGCTTTGGGGGATATTTTTGTAAATTTGATAGGGTGATGAAGCTATTTACAGAGATTTAATTTTTAATTAAATATTCAAAATTAACAAAGTTTATCAAGTGATAATAAAGAAATGTTTTAAGAAATTATCAAAGTATTGAGGCTAAGTGAACATGTCAAAGGACACAATACAAATTTAGTTGAAAATCAAGGTCTGAGTCCTGAGAGACTCCAGATGTTAATAGTATCAGAGAGCTAGAAAAGTCTCAGACATGATTTAGACTAAAAGATTAGAAATTCAAGTAGGAAAATTTGCAAGGTGAATCACATAAGCTATCATATGAATACTTAAAAAATAGTTAACATCCATCACACAAACAAATAAACTAAAGAGAACATTGGCTTTAAAAGTTGTGATTATAATTATTTCTAGGAATTATTGTAATTAACAAAGACAAATTGATTGAAAAATTATATTCTATAGTAATTGGAGTAATAACATAAGCTAATATAATTTAGAAACATATACCACTATTTAAAAGTTTGGGTATTATTGGCACAATCTTATAGAACAATTTTGAAAATTGTGCATCAAGAGATTAGAGAGAGAGCTCAGCAGGGAAGAGCACTGTTTCTCCAGAGGACCTGAGTTTGAATCACAGAGTCCCATTAAATGGATCACCACTGCCACCTTGAACTACAGCTCCAGGGGATCTGAATGCCTCTTCTGGTCTCTATGGGCACTGAAGAACACCCACATTTATGCATTACTATGCATATATACATTTATGCATAATAAAAAGCATTTTAAAAACTATTCATCGTCCTGCAAAGTAGAGCCTACTTTTGTTTTCACAGAAAAATTGTGGAGTTTGAAACATCTGTGAATAATCCAATAGTTCCCTGTTTTAACATGAAGTCATTGTTCATATGATTACTATTTCAATAGTTGGGAGAGATGGCTCAGCAGTAAGAGCACTTGTTGCACTTTCAGAGTACCTGAGTTCACCTCCCAATAGCGATGTTGGGCAGTTCAGAGCTGCCTGTAACTCCAGTTGCAGGAGCTCTGTCACTCTTCTCTAGCCTCTATAGAAACTCACATACACATGCTGATATATACATACACAGAGAGACATATACATAAATAAAAATAAATCTTTTGTATTGTTTTTATTGTGTTATACATTTTTATCCACTCCCCTACCTTCCTCCCCTCTCCCCTTCTGTCCTTCCCCACAACCCCCATGCTCCCAATTTACTCAAGAGATCTTGTCTTTTTCTCCTTCCCATTTAGATCCATGTATGTCTCTCTTAGGGTCTTCTTTGTTGTCTAGGTTCTCTGGGGTTGTGGATTGTAGGTAGCTTTTCTTTGCTTTATGTCTAAAAGTCACTTATGAGTGAGTACATATTGTATTTGTCTTTCTGAGTATGGGTTACCTCAATCAATATGTTATTTTTCTATATACATCCATTCGGCTTATGCTGGAGATGATGTGGGGTAAAGAGAACACTCCTCCATTACTGGTGGGAGTGCAAACTGGTACAGTAACTTTGTAAATCAGTATGGTAATTTCTCAGAAAAAATAAACCTTTAGTAATACAAAGTTTTGGTTTTATGCAACATGAGAACAAAGACGCATTATTAAGTAGATTTGTCTCATTTTAAAAAGTATATAAAGGTCAATTTATAATGTATTACTCATTTTATTCCAACAGTAAGTTTAAAACAAATAAAAGATGACTGAAAAATTGAAAATCAAGGCTAAAGTAACATTTTTCTACATTGACTCAGGAGAGACAAGTCATTTCTGTCCATGTGGAATAGATTATTTTTTAGGAAACAAACCCTCAATAACTTAATGAAAAAGTATGCAATTCTGTGTTAATATGTTTCCATTTGTACATCAAAAATATTATACTTGAAATTTTGTTTTCGCCATTACATTCCAATTGGCCAACAAAAAGATTATTTACATACGTATAAATTTTCAAATTTACCCCAAAGCCATAATTTTGCCTTAAGAGATTAAGGATTATGTGTGTATGTTACATTCTTATTTCCAAATTTAAGTCTAAGAGTATTAATTTGTCACATAAGAAAATTAGATCATTAGTTAATCTGTCATATTAAAGTACTGTAATGACCTTTACAATATTCTTGCTAAGGGGGCTGGAGAGATGGCTCAGTGGTTAAGAGCATCGCCTGCTCTTCCAAAGATCCTGAGTTCAATACCCAGCAACCACATGGTGGCTCACAATATTCTTGCTAAGATGATCCTATTACTGTAGAAGGAGCTGCGGGCAGGCCTGCTTTTTGTCCCACCTGGCTCCCGCATGGCTAGCTTTACAACCAAAATGACAACACACAAATTATATTCATTTAAACACTGCCTGGCCCATTAGTACTAGCATCTTATTGACTTACTCTCACATCTTGATTAATCCATTTCTAATAATCTGTGTACCACCATGAAGTGGTGACTTACCGGGAAGATTCTTTTTGTTTGTTTGTTGGTTTTGTTTTTCGAGACAGGGTTTCTCTGTGGTTTTTGGAGCCTGTCCTGGAACTAACTCTTGTAGACCAGGCTAGTCTCAAACTCACAGAGATCCGCCTGCCTCTGCCTCTTGAGTGCTGGGATTAAAAGCGTGCACCACCAACGCCTGGCTTACCGGGAAGATTCTAACCACTGTCCGTTTTGGGTAAAAGAATCATGGCATCTGCCTGACTCTGCTTTCTTCCTTTCAAAATTCTGTTCCGTCTACTCCACTCACCTAAGGGCTGGCCTATCAAAAGGCCAAGGCAGTTTCTTTATTAACCAATGAAAGTAACACATAGACAGAAGACCCTCCTACATCATATTACTACCATAAAAGAATCTTTAGAAATGTTCAGGGCTGTGGTAGAGCTTAGGAGTAGAGTGCTGGCCTGTTATTAGGCCCTGGGTATGCCAGCACTCCAGCATTCCAGCACTGAAAAGAAACTTCAGAAGTACTTCAAGTGAAGTTACCTGGTTAGGCGGTGGTGGTGCATGCCTTTAATCCCAGCACTCGGGAGGAAGAGGCAGACAGATCTCTGTGAGTTTGAGGCCAACCTGGTCTACAAGCACTAGTTCCAGGACAGGCTCCAAAGCTACAGAGAAACCCTGTCTCAAAAAACCAAAAGAAAAAAGTGAAGTTACCTGATAACGGAGATTCAATGATATAAATAATCCATGCCTAATGTATACAATACAAAAGAAATTATTTTTTTCCTGTAATGTAGCACTAAAATAGGAAAACTACATTCAAGCTTCATCATAAGGATTCATTACCAGCTGTCTCACTTTCCCCCACAAGAGACTGTACCTTCAAAATGGGAACCAAAAGTAAGCCCTTTTTCTCTTATGCTTTTGCCAGAGACATGAAAACTAATTTGAACACTAGTATGAGACATTTGTTGGTTTATTGCTTTGGGCATGACAAAGTCCTTCTTAGTTCTCCTTCTGTCATCTACTATTGCCATAGAATTTGGTTTTCCCTGTGATTCCACACTTGCTATAGTATTTCTTCCTTTTCTTTTGTTCAGATTCTTTTAAGTATCTTCTGCAGGTACTTGCTTCTGGCCATGAATTGCTTTAGATCTCATTTTTCTGTCCATTTTAAAGGATAACTTTTCTGGATATTATGTCTTGGTTAGCAGTTATTCATTTTCAGTTCTGGCAGTTCATTACACAATTTCCCACTTCTAGGGCTTTAGAGAGATCCAATGTGATTTTGATATGTTGGCCTTTGTGAATGATATGGATTATTTTCTTACAACAATTAATAATTTTTATTTCTGTAGTTTTGATACCTACACAATAATGAAAATAGGTCCATCTCTGCTCATATCCTGAGTTCTATTTTTAGAATTATTTTATGTGTATCAATATTTTGTCTGCATGTATATATGTACACCGTATATGTGTTTAATAACTCCAGAGGTCAGAAAAGCATATCAGATTTTCTGGAGCTGGAGTTATAGACAGTTGTGAGATACCTTGTTGGTGCTGGGAATTGAACCATGGTCTTAACTGATCCATCTTTCCAGCCCCAATAATTTGGAATTCTAGGTGTTTCTTGTGCTTGCATATCCACTTTCCCCATCAATTTAGAAAATTTTGTTATAATTTAATTGAATATATTTTCTATTTATTTTTAAAAGATCTCAACTTATTCTTTC
Source organism: Microtus pennsylvanicus (assembly GCF_037038515.1). Taxonomy (NCBI): domain Eukaryota; kingdom Metazoa; phylum Chordata; class Mammalia; order Rodentia; family Cricetidae; genus Microtus; species Microtus pennsylvanicus. Next base: position 78,980,747 of record NC_134601.1, on the reverse strand, counting down.
ACCTGTGGTTCCTAGATTTCATCTCTAGATTATGGTCAGAAGATGTGGTAATAAATTTCTTTATTACCTTTAATCGATCATTCCCTTGAGCTTATCATTTTTTTCCCATGGTCTATTCTATTTGTGATCTTGCCACTGTATTGTTTGCTATCTTCATTTGACCCTAAATTAATTTCCTGAATTTATTCATTTGTTTTTATGTTCAATTTTTAAAGTCTTTGATGATTTTTACAAGTAAACTTTTGAATTTTTCATCTGGCGTTTTATCCATTTCAGTATGTTTGGATTCAAGAAATGAATAACTATGATTTTAGGACAGAAACATGTCACATTGTGCATTGTCATGTTTCCTATATTCCATGCATTGATTTGTGCATCTGGTGGTTTGCAGAATGCTTCTACTTGTACTTGGGTATTATTTTAGAATGCACCTACACTTTAGTGATCAGTTCATAGAGAAGAAAACAAATTACGATAAGAGCAATAACACCAAACTAAGCAACCAATACAAATTCACTTAAAATTGTCTAAAGCCAAATATTACAATAAGAGTGACCATAAAATAAAAATTATAAAGTTTGCGATATGCTATAAAGTTAAAATGATATGAGGAAGATATAAAAGATACTTAGGTAAAGAATATGGCAAGGAAAATAAATAACAGAGGATAATCAAGGGTAAATAAAAGAAGAAAGTGGGGAAAGAGGAAAGAAGCAATAGAAAGGAAAAAAAAATTTCTGTAAGGAATAAGATGTGATAAATGCAGTATAAATATGATATAAGGAATAAAAACAAACCATGTAAACAGCTAAAGGAAAAGATGAAATAAAAATATTACTAAAAGGATAGCAAAGGCAAAAGCAAGAACACATAAGTGCCAGAAAGAAAAGAAATAAAAAAGAGAAAAAGATTTAACCAATCATGAAAAAAAATACATTAAAATGTAGATAGGGGTAAAACGGGAACTAAAAATAAAACAGAAAATCTTTTCAGAGAAAATATGAGCAAGGGATGTCAAGATCATGATGAAGAAATCTACAGAGATAGCTGAACCAAGTTCACAGAAACTCATGAACTCAAGACTGACAGCTGTAGAGCCTTCATGGGACCCAACTAGGCCCTCCATATGTGGGCAACAGTGATGACGCTTGGACTATCAGAGAGAGCCCTGGAAGTAACTATCCCTGGTGCATGAGCTAGCTCACTGGAGTCCACTCCCTATGGTGGGATGCCATGCCCAGCCTTAATGTGGTGGGGAGGGGCTTGGTCCTGACTCAACTTACTGTGCCAGGCTTTGTTGACTCCCATGAGAGGCTTTACCCATTGGGAGGACTGGATAGAGGGGTGGGACTGGAGGGAAGGTGTAGGGAGGGGTGGAAGGAGGGGTGGTTGGAACGTAAGATATTGGAAAAATTATATTAAAAATAAAATGAAACATAAGACAAAACACTAAAATAAAAAATGGGAAACCACAGTAAAACAATGAATAAGGAATTTCTTTGTGGGTCCCTTAAAATATAGTCAGCTAAATGAATTTGGGGAAGGGTAGTTGAACTTACGGGCTTTTATCTTTCTTATGACTGATGCTGATGGTTATTCTGTACAAGACAAGTGTTAGATGTTCACCAGTAGTATAGTTTTCCCTTTTTGAATTTTAAATATGTTTTAAATAAAATAAAATTTCATCACTTTCCCTTCCAGTGCCCCCAGCTACCCTCTTTTGATTCCCTCCTATGCCACGCCACTCTCGAGTTTATAGCTCTATTTTAATTATCACTCTCACATATACACATATACATATGTGTGTGTGTGTATATATATGGCTGCCATTGTTCTGGTCTTGTTTAAGGAGCTGTGTACAGAAGAGACTCTTTAACAGTAGATCTCCAAGTATTCTGGCTCTTAGAATATTTCCAAGTCCTCTTCCATGATGCTATACAGATTCAGGAGCTGTGATGTAGATGTATTATTTGGGACTGAGATCCCCACAATCTTTTGATCTCTGCATTATATCCAGTTGTGGTTTTCTGTGATGGGCTTCATTTGCTGTAAAGAGAAGCTTCTTTGGCAAGGAGTAGCAGCTACACTTCTCTAGGCATAAGGCTAAGACTTAGGATCCTCATACCCAGTAGTCTCTTTATTTCAGTCACTCCTCTTGTTTGTAGACCACAGCTTCAGTGGACCACTTGAAGTTTATGGGCTATGTAGGTGGTCCTACCACTCTTCTAGGATTCCATGGATTGTGGACTCTGGTATGACATATGCTCTAGCCATGTGTCTCCCATGTGTATTGGGAAAGAAAGAAGTAAACACAGCACTGAGATTGTTATGAGTGGATCTGTTTCCATACTTACAGATCCAGTAAGCATTAAACATATGACTAAAAGATGTAGCTGAATGAATATAATCTATATAATCCCTCACAGCCATGCTTAGAGGATAATTCCCATGGTGATTCTAAATCTCATAAAGTTGAAAGGCAGTACTAATCATCACACCGTGTTTATCTCTCATCCTGGAGCTCTGGCAGATTGAACTCAGGCTCCCTGGCTGTGTTGGATAGCTGTCTATGAGTGGTTACACTCCTCACACTTCTTTGCTGAGACAGACGTAAGATTCCAGGGAAGGCCTGGAAGGCAATGTCGAAGTCCTTTAGGCAGTCTGATCTTAATGCACATAAGGGCATTCCAGAGATCTTGTGTATAGGGAAGAGGAAGGAAAAAAATTAGGGACTCTGATTCTATGCTGTTTTGAAGTCCTGTTAGCATCTTTTGGATCACATTGTTTAGATGAAATATGATGCTCAAATGGAATATGAGATACACTTTAATTTAGGGGTATCACTACCTGAGTTCCAAGAAATCACAAAACTCAACTGATCTAAGCAATGGTAGTTTTTAACAGGGAGCCAAAAAGAGCTAGAAATTATGGAAGTTTATGCAACATTGGAAATCAATAGGCATAACTACCTGTACTGAGTTGTAAAGAGAAAAGGAGAAGAAGGCATCAGTCGAATGTGTAAAGATATTGATAGGATGGAAGTATGAAAACTATGTGTTCTGCAGTATTGTGTCAGGTTATAAGTGTTGCTACAAGTGGAAACAGAGGAGAGGCTCAGAGAAAAAAGAAGATGTCGTATGCTTATGAATCTGTAAATAGATATAAGAGGTAGTGACTTCTATGCAAAATAAAATGCAGAAAACATAAGAGCAGTCAAGTCACGGGCTTGCAAACAGAAGACAGGAGCAAGACAAATGTTTAAAGGCAGGTCATGGAAAGCACTTCAATGTTGACTACTTTGAATAATATTGAGGCATTGAAGGTATAGCAATAGTCTATAGCTGCCTGCAATCTGGTCCTAAGATATTGTCTTAGTTAGGGTTTCTACTGCTTTGAAATAACACCACAACCATGGAAACTCTTATGAAAGAAAACATTTAATTCGGCCTGGCTTACAGGACTAGGGGTTTACTCCATAACTGTCCTGGCAGGAATCATGGCGGCAGCAGGCAGACATAGTGCTAAAGGGGTCGATGAAAGTTCATCTGGAAAGGCAGGCAGGAGAGAGAGAGAGAGAGAGAGAGAGAGAGAGAGAGAGAGAGAGAGAGAGAGAGAGAGAGAGAGAAGAGAAGAGAAGAGAAGAGAAGAGAAGAGAAGAGAAGAGAAGAGAGAGAGAGAGAGAGAGAGAGAGAGAGAGAGAGAGAGGACTGGGCCTGGCTGAACATATAAAACCTCAAAGATCAATGTCTCATTGTTGTCTAGGTTCTCTGGGATTGTGATTTGTAGACTGGTTTTCTTTGCTTTATGTTTAAAAACCACTTATGAGTGAGTACATGTGATAACTGTCTTTCTGGGTCTGGGATACCTCACTCAAAATGATGTTTTCTAGCTCCATCCATTTGCCTACAAATTTCAAGATGTCGTTATTTTTTTCTGCTGTGTAGTGCTCCATTGTGTAAATGTACCACATTTTCCTTATCCATTCTTCAGTCGAGGGGCATTTTTTGTTGTTTCCAGGTTCTCACTATGATAAACAATGCTGCTATGAACATAGTTGAGCACATGTCCTTGTGGCATGGTTAAGCATTCTTTAAATATATACCCAAAAGTGGTATTATTGGGTCTTGAGGAAGGCTGTTTCCTAATTTTCTGAGAAATTGCCACACTAAAATCCAAAGGGGTTGTACCAGCTTGCACTCCTACCAGCAATGCAGGAGTGATCCCTTTACCCCACAACCTCTCCAGAATAAGTTGTTATCAGTGTTTTTAATCTTGGCCATTCTTACAGGTGTAACATGGAATCTCAGAGTTGCCTTGATTTGCATTTATCTGATGACCAAGGCTGTAGAGCATTTCCTTAAGTGTCTTTCAGTCATTTTAGATTCCTCTGTTGGGAGTTCTCTGTTTAGGTCTGTACTCCATTTCTTTTTTGTTGGATTACATGTTCTTTTGATGACCAGTTTCTTGAGTTCTTAGTAAATTTCCTCTGTCTGATGTGGGGTTGGTGAAGATCTTTTCCCATTCTGTAGGCTTTTTTTTTACTTGTTTACGGTGTCCTTTGCTTTACAGAAGCTTCTCAGTTTCAGAAGGTTCCATTTATTAATTGTTTCTCTCAGTGTCTATGCTGCTGGGGTTATATTTAAGAAGTGGTCTCCTGTGCCAATGCATTCAAGTGTGCTTCCCACTCTCTCTTCTATGAGGTTCAGTGTGGCTGGCTTTATGTTGAGGTCTTTGTTCCATTTGGACTTGAGTTTTGTGCGTGGTGATAAATATGGATCTATTTTCATTCTTCTACAAGTTGATATCCAGGTATTCCAGTACCATTTTGTTAAATATTCCTTTTTTTCCATTTGATATTTTTTTGCTTTGTCAAAAATCAGGTGTTCGAAGATGTGTGGATTAATATTCAGGTATTCGGTTGGGTTCCATTGGTCCTCCTGTTTGTTTTTATGCCAATACCAGACTGTTTTCATTTTCAATAGTGTAGCTCTATAGTAGAGTTTGAAGTCAGGAATTATGATGTCTCCAGAAATTCCTTTATTGTACAGGATTGTTTTGGCTATCATGTTTTTTTTTTCTTTTCCATATGAAGTTGAGTACCATTCTCTCACAGTATGTAAAGAATTTTGCTGAAATTTTGATGGGCATTGAATCTGTAGATTGCTTTTGGTAAGATTGCCATTTTCACTATGTTAATTATACCTACCCATGAGCATGGGAGATCTTTCCACTTTCTGGTATCTTCTTCAATTTCTTTCCTCAAAGATTTAAAGTTCTTGTCATACAAGTCTTCTACTTGTTTGGTTAGAGTTACTCCAAGATATTTTATGCTATTTGTGGTTATTGTGAAGGGTGATGTTTCTCTGATTTCTTTCTCAGCCCATTTATCATCTGTGTACAGGAGGGCTACTGATTATTTTGAGTTGATCTTGTATCCTCCTATATTACTGAAAGTGTTTTTGAGATGTAGAAGTTCCTTGGTAGAATTTTTGGGGTTGCTCATATAAACTATCATATCTGCAGCAAATAGTGAGAATTTGGCTTCTTCTTTTCTGATTTTTATCCCCTTAATCTCCTTTTGTTTTCTTATTGCTCTAGGACCTCAAGAACTATATTGAATAGATATGGAGAGAGTGGACAACCTTGTCTTGTTCCTGATTTCAGTGGGATTACTGGGAGTTTCTCTCCATTTAGTTTGATGTTGGCTGTTGGCTTGCTGTATATTGCCCTTATTATGTTTAGGTATGTTTCTTATATCCCTGCTCTCTCCAAGACCTTCTAATAATGCCAGTCATAATGAGCCTATGGAGGACATTTTCATTCAAACCACCATAATAATTAAGGCAGAAAATTACTGTTTCCAGTTCATATGGGCCAGATACATGAGTACGGTTCTGTGTTAGCTTGCTAGTTTGCATCAACTATTTTGAACTTAAAGTTTAGTAATTGGGTACTTAAGAGAATGGTAGTCATTAAAGTCAAATTTTTGAGATAACGAAGTATAAATATAGAGAAAAAATAAATATTTACAATAGAGTATGTGGATACAGTAGTGTTGGGAATATAAAGGATAAAGCAAAATTCATATACATTAATGCTAAAAGTTAATTAAATGTCAAAATTAAAATAGAAATCATTGAAAATATTACAGATGTACACGAAAATAATTATCAAAACAATGAATTGAAATAGGAAAAAGCTAATGCCTCAGGGGAGAAGATAATTTAGAAACCACAAGCCTAATTGTTTTTATATCATATTTGTAGAAACATTTGTTTTACTATGTTGCTATAATGAAGAAAAAATAAATTTTATTATAAATAAACAAAGTCATATTAACAGTAAATAAATTCTAGGAAAGTATGAGAGATAAGTTGTCTCATCGTGTGCTAATTTTTTTCTCAAGTTCAGTGCCTTTTAAGAAAAAAAATCTTGTGAAAGTACTGAATCAAGTAGAATTAAGCTAGAAAAGTGAGTCATGTATATAAGAGAAGTAGTTACATCAAAATATCATTTATTATGAATGATGTAGATGATACAAAAACAATTTTCCACCTACCCATCTTAGGTTAATTGTCTGGGGCCCCTGTAAAACTAGATTAACAAAAGTAAATGAAGTCTATTTCAGCATGGAAATTTTGTAAACACATGGGAAATTCCCAGAGAATGAGTAATTCTCAAAGTTGTGGCTTAGGAGAAGGGAAGCTGGTGGATTAGAGGCATGAGCACTGCTGTGCAGTTTCATGAATCTGAAACAAAACATCAGAGGCATGGCTACAGGGAGCTGTAGCTGATGAGGAAACTCAAGGAAACACAACTATAGGCAGTATACTTAAAAGCCATCTGAAATCCAGAAATACTGAACTTCAGATTTGGAAAACAAATGAGCCTTCACACAAAGTACTAGATCAATGTGGTAAGGAATTTAAAAACATTCACCCTACGGATATCTTCAGTAGAACTGTAATAAAAAGTGTCAGAAAGCTCCCACAGACACACACTGTGGCATTCTGCAAGAATACCCTTCATGATGGGAGGTTTGCAGACTGCACAGCAAACAGACACTAGAAATGGGGCCACTGGCCTTTCTCGATTGCTCATTGGTGTCATGGTGACAATCCATTTTTAGGAAAGGACTTAAAGTAACAAATTTTGGAAGACAATAGTGAGCCTTCACACAAAGTACTAGACCAAAGTGGTAAGGAATAAAAAAAAAATCCACCCTGTGGGCACTTTCAGTAGAGCTCTAATAAAAAAAGAAAATTGTCAGATTTGGAAAATAAATAGTGAGTCTTTTTAGAGTGCAGAAAGAAGCCCATGGATTTCTTCATTTTTATTAGTTCTTTGAGAATGACACACACTATACTTTGTTTTATCTTTTTAAACATTAGTTCTTCAAGATTGTTTTTTACAATAAGTTTTGATCATATTTACCATTTATCTCCTGCCACTTTCCAGATACACCCTCTTCCTTTCTCATCCAATTTTGTGTCTTCTCCAACACACATCTCAAGGTCAATGTGTACTCCCCAAACAGTCCTAGATATGTAGACGTCCACTGGAGCATGCCTGACTGAACAGTGACTACAACTCTTTGAGAGAGCTGACCCTCCTTTTCCTAGCAACTAACAACTGTCAATAACTCCTTGGCTAGAAAAAGAATTCCAGGCCCAACTTCCCTTTCCATGCTGAGATTTTTGTCTTCCTTCTGTTTGACAGGTCTTGTACATGCTGTGAAGTGGTTCTGCTGTGTCACAAAGACACTAGTTCCTTGTAGTCACCCCACCACCTCTAAGTCTTACAGGTTTTCCATCCTTTTCCTGTGCAATGATTGCTACAACTTGGGAGTCAGGGGTGCATTATATACATTACATTTAAGGCTGAGATTCTGAAGTGTTTTGTTCTCTGTATCTTGGCCAGTTGTGAGTCTCTACGATAATCACTGTGCAGTGCAAATAGAAGCTTCTCAGATGATGACTGAGATATACATCAACATATAGGTATAACACAAAATCATTAGAAATCAGTATATGACTATATTCATTTGGCAGCATAATAGTATTGGGTTTTCTCCTATGGCCCATGAGCTGTCCAGTATAGGTTCTTGACCTAATAATGGTGCCAGGTACAGATTTTATCTTGTAGTGCAGGACTTCTATCCAGTAATAAAGTAGATGGAATGAAAACTCCCATGATGCTTATGCCACTATGGCACCATTGGGTATGCCTTGCCAGGCCAATCATTACTGTCATTATTGTAGCTGGCAATTTTAACAGTTAAATATGGCTGATGATCACTTTTCTCCTCCAGTAGCATGCATAGCTCCCTTCAGCAGTATGAAAGTTAGACAGCAGGGATGAAGTTTCCAGATCAGTACCACCTTGATCTTTTCGTGGTTAATGAATCAAGTTTCTGATGTGTTCAGCAATAGGGCCTTATGACCTCAGTCAAAATCTGGGGGTTAACCAGGAGCACTGCAATAACCTGCAATGGTTTGGAAGTCATTGCAATCTCACTGGCTATCAAATCCAAACAATGTAGCCCTTTTCTGGGACTAAGCACTTAGTTAGCTTCTGGTGTCAAGCAGAGGCATTGTTGTTTCATTATAGGTTAGCTCCACTTTAACTCTTTTAAATATATGTGTATAGATGTAGGTTATAAAGAATCTAACAGGTTTGTCCGTGTATTACTCTTTTGAAAAGTCTTCAGTGTTATTTTCCCTTCCAGTTTCCTTAATCTACTCTGTCTTCCCCTCCCCATAAGAATTTATCAAAGCTCTACGTTTTTCTCTGCCTCTCCCCTCCCATTCAACCCAAGGTCCCGATGCTCTATATTTACTGTGGAGATCTCTTGAGGGAGGGGACATAGAAAGCACTAGGATAAATCCGAGTGTTTTCTATGTCCCCTCCCTCAAGAACCTTCTGGAACCCCTTAGAATTTTCTCACCTATGTTAAATATTCCAAATGAAGCAAATTTATCTAAAGATTGAAATTAACATTTGTCTTTCTGTGCCTAGATAGCCACGCTCAGAATTATTCAATTAATCAGAGATTACAGGTACTTTGATCATGTTCACATCTGCTCCAACTCCTCCAGGCTGGCCCTCCTATCCAACCCACCCAACTTCTTGTATTCTTACAAAAATTTAAGCCTGTCAGGTACAGTTCAGAATGCCCATATACTTTTAGAAGTGTGGCCTTCCACTAGAGCAAAGTTGACTTACTTGGGGTCACAGCCTTAAAGAAAATTGATTCTCTCTCTTTCCCAGAAGCTATAAATTACCAATCCCTCCTTAAGGAAGAATGGGACATCATGCTCACCTATCCTTTTCACGACAGGATTTGGTCTTGAGTGTGCTGCCCCAACTGCTGTGAGTTTACATGTGAATATGCTATGCAGTATCCAGAAAACACCACTTCCTTGTAGTCATCTGCTATCTCTAGATTCTACACTTCTTTCACAAAGATCCCTGAGCCTTAGCAGGGGAGGTGTGATTTAGATATTCCATCTAAGGCTGATCCTGCATCAGTCTCGCATCGTTTGTACGTGGACCAGTCGTGAAGACTCTGGATTTTTACATCTCTGAACTCCAATGCCCTCCCCTTCTTTACTAGCTAAGCTAGTAGCCACACTAAAAATCAGCTTGAAGACACACGCACACACACACTTACATACACACATATTCACACACACAGTAGGCTGGACTCAGATTCAGAGACAAGGGTCTTCTTGAGTGGCAAATATGAGCCATGCTGCAGAGGAAATCTACAGGTGATTATAGGAGGGGCTCTGTAGACTAAAATATTGGAAGAGAAGAATGGACAGCTGTGGGTAAATACAAACAAGAATGCTAGAATGGAAGACTGCACAGCCAGGACACACAGAGTCAATGACTCTGTCTCCTAAATTCTTTGCTTACAGCTGTATTTGAATAGAGTTTAGGAGAGTGGCTCATTATCTTGAGGTAGTAAACCTTATCATGCTACTTGTCCTTCCTGAGATTGCCCAAATGGAGTGAAGCACCAGAGCCACTGGGAGTTAGGCTTTGTTTGTATAAAGCATCACCACAAATTACTGGGTTATGCTTCAAGCCATTAGAGTCTAACTTACATAAAGTAAGGATGTTCCTTTTTGCCTTTTCTTTCTCTACAGTAATAGGCTTTTACTTAATAGCAATTTGAGACCATTAATAAAATTCCGAACCTACAGAGGAATGTGAATTAGAACCAGATAAGTATGTGAAATTTCAGAGCAGCTGAAAGAAAAAGGCCAAGGTTGATGATGACAAAGCACACGCAAAAAGAGAAAAAATCTCAAGGAATTCTTGAATTTGGGCTGACCTTTTTAAAGAATACTTACTTGCATAACATGGCTCCGGGACATGATGACCCTATTCTGAAGCATTTGAAAGATAGGGAAGCCTTGAGATACTGAACTCAATGACAATTTCATAAAAGAAGTGCTAACAAAAGGATAAGGTCATATCCAGATGATTCTTATGCCTTTTCTTTCGATGGAGAGAAATTATTAGTTGCACAAAATGCAAAGTAGATTAGAAAAAAAGAAAAGAATGTCATCAAAAACCACTAAAAGAGTCAGAAACAAAGAATTTGGGGAAGTTCATACTCTAACTATAAGAATTCCCAATGACACTTCAAGTTTTTGTTCCTTTTGAACTTTCTGAACTCTGGGTACTATTACTCAGGAAATCCTGGATGAAGACATAGAAACACTGGACATATTTTGAATAGCCTATAATCTCAAGACAGAATTATACTTTACAATGTTAGCTATTAAGGCTAATGACAAGATTTTTATGAAGATAGTAAAGAAACAAATTCATGTTTTCATATTTTTCTTTTTTTTCAGTTTTTATTTTTCGAGACAGGGTTTCTCTGTGGCTTTGGATCCTGTACTGTAACTAGCTCTTGTAGACCAGGCTGGCCTTGAACTCACGGAGATCCACCCGCCTCTGCCACACGAGTGCTGGGTTTAAAGGCATGCGCCACCACCACCCGGCCCCCAGGTTATCATATTTTTAAAGAATTCGAAAGCTTCACCAAGCTTTCTGAAATGTTAGCTCTAGTAAGTCTCTTCAGAATACCTGCATCTATATTCAAATAGATCCATATTTACCACACTACACAAAAATCATGTCCAAATGGATCAAAGACCATAACCTAAAACCAGATACACTGAACCTGTTAGAAGACAAAATGGTAAATAGGCTTGAATTTGGCATAAGAGACAATGTTCTGAAAATAACCCCAGTAGCACAGACACTAAGATGAAAAATTAATAAATTAGACCTCATGAAACTAAAAAGGTTCTGTAAGGGAAAGGACACCATAATTGAACACAAAGAGGCAGCCTACAGTATGGGAAAAGATTTTTTTCCAACTCCATTTCTGAGAGAAGACTATATTTTTTAAAATATATATTTTAAAAAAACAAGATCTCCTGAGTGAATTGGGAATGTGAGGATCATAGGAGAGGGTAGAAGGCAAGAGGAGAAGGGAAGGGCATAAAGAAAAATGTATAGCTCAATAAAAACACTATATATATAAAGAATTCAAGAAACTCTATATTTAAAAACAAAATAATCGGCTGAGGTTTCTGGGACTGTTGGTGAGCCGGGCTTCCTTTTTTCCCCCGACATCTTAGGGAGGCTGCAGTGGTCGTCGCCACTCTCCGAACTTCATCATGCTGCCAAAGGATGGCAAGAAGAAAGATGCCGGAAAGTCAGCCAAAAAAGACAAAGACCCAGTAAATAAGTCCAGTGGCAAGGCCAAAAAGAAGAAGTGGTCCAAAGGCAAAGTTCGGGACAAGCTCAACAATCTAGTCCTGTTTGACAAGGCTACATACGACAAACTCTGTAAGAAAGTTCCCAATTATAAACTTATTACTCCAGCCGTGGTCTCTGAGAGACTGAAGATTCGTGGTTCCTTGGCCAGGGCAGCTCTTCAGGAGCTCCTTAGTAAAGGGCTTATCAAGCTGGTTTCAAAGCACAGAGCCCAAGTAATTTACACCAGAAACACAAAGGGTAAAGATGCCCCAGCTGCTGGTGAAGATGCATGAACAGGTTCAATAAGCTGTGCATTTGGAAAAATAAAACTTTATTAAATCAAAAAAAATCTTTTTAAAAAATGGAGTATGGATCTAAACAGAGAATTCTCAATAGAGGAGTCTCAAATGGCTGAGGAACACTTAAAGAAATGTTGAATATCCTGAGCCATCTGGGAAATGCAAACCAAAACTAATTTGATATTCTATCTTATACCTGACAGAATGGCTAAGAATAATAACACAAGTGACAGCTCATTCTGGTGAAGATGTGGAGCAAGGGGATACTCCGTAGGAGTACAAAATTGTAAAGTCACTATGAAATCAATATTGGGTCCCTTAGAAAACTGGGGCTTGATCAACTTTATTCATGAGAGTCAGAAACTAGAAACAACCTAGATGCCCCTCAATAGAAGAATGAATAGAGAAAATGTGGTCCATTTACACATGGAGTACAATTCAGTTGGTATTTTTAAAAATGACATATGGGCTGGAGAGATAAATCAGTGGTTAAGAGCACTGGCTGTTTTTCAGAGTGATGTAGGTGGGTCTTCTTTTTATGTGTTGCTTACATTGTTTAATTAATAAAGAAAACTGCTTGGCCTGATAGGTCAGAACATAGGTAGGCAGGGAAGACAGAACAGAATGCTGGGAAGAAGAAGGCAGTGAGGCAGACACCATAGCTCTCCTCTCTGAGATGGATGCAGATTAGAATCTTCCCGATAAGCCACCACCTTGTGGTGCTACAAACACTAATAGAAATCGGTTAATCAAGATATGAGAGTTAGCCAAGAAGAGGCTAGAAATAGTGAGCAAGGCAGTAATGTAATTAATACAGATCTCTGTACTTCCGTACACTTATTTCAGGTGTAAAGCTAGCCGGAGAGAAAAGCAGGCCTGTTCGCCTTATCACTACATCAGAGGTACTGAGTTTAATTCCCAGCAACCACATGGTGGCTCACAACCATCTGTAATGAGATCTGGTACACTTTTCTGGTCCGCAGGCATACAGACAGACAGAACATTATATACATAATAAGTAAATAAATCTTTTTTTTTAAATGACAGTGAAATTTGCAGGCAAATAGATGGAACTAGAAAAAAACATACTGAGTAATGTAACCCAGACTCAGAAAGGTAATATAACAGAGAAAAAGAAAGATAAATATGGTACATATTCAATTATAGAAGGATATTAGTCATTAAGTAAATGATAACCAAGTTACAATCCATGGACCCAGAGAGGTTAGGTAAACAAGAGGGTCTAGGGGGGACTCAGAGATAACCCTGGGAAGGGAAAATAAAATAAATTTTGTGTATGGACTGGGAACAGTTGGGGACAGATGTGGGAGAATCAGGAGTAAGGCAATGAGGATGAGGAAGATAGTACAGGTAGAAATGGCTAGAATTGTGGCTTTGGAGGTGGTGTGGAAACTTAGAATGTATGAAGGTAATCTTAATGAGGACTCCTAGTAATGGGGGATACAGAGTCTCACATGTCCTTCTCTCGTGGCCAGATGAGACTTCCAGAAGTGGGACTGGGTTGTATTCAATTAAGCTGTTGGCCAAGGAGGTCCCATGGAAATCCTCAAACAACCCAGGTTGTTGCTAACACAATGGGTTGCTCTCTTGAAACTGACAGTGGGGCCCTATTGCTGAGGACAATACCCATACAACTCACTGAACATGGAGAATTGCATCTGGCGCCTACATGGAGGCTTCACCCCTACATTCTCATGTCTTTGGTACACGCAGGTACTCTGAAGGCTACCAAAAGAGAAACATAAAAGCCAACTCAGCCATAAAATGTTTTACCTTCAATCTGTCCTACTTGCAAGATATACTAGAACAATGGTGGCACAGAACTTGTGGGAGTAGCCAACCAATGTCTGGTTTGACTTAAGGCCCACTCCACAAGAAGGAACCCATACCTGACACTGCTTGAGTGACCAACAACCAGAGAATAGATACTCCAGAGACCTAAGATAAAAACCCAACACTATTGGTCTTTAAAAAAAAGTATCCATAAAATTGTTCCCAATTGGCAGGTGGTGGTGCTTCACACTTTTAATCCCAACACTTGGGAGGCAGAAACAGGCAGGTTTCTATGAGTCCAAAGCCAGCCTAGTGTACAGAGTTCTAGGACAGGCAGGACTGTTTTATAAAGAAAAATTGTCTTAGAAAACAAAAAAAAATGACTCCCAATGAAATTCTGTTATATTCATAGATCAGTGCTTTATCTTCCAGCAGCATATGGGAACAGATGCAGTGACCCACACCCAGACATTACGCAGAGAGAGACAGAGTTTAAATGGGAGGTCCATCAAATCCCTCCTCTTAAGAGCTCAGGGGATCCCATGGAGACTGCAAGAGCAAAAGAGGATGGAGGACAACAAGAGAACAATATAAATCAACTAAGCAAACACATCTAAGCTAAAAGAGACTGAATCAGCACTCACAGGGTCTACATGGGTCTTCACCTGGTCCTCTGCATATATACTATAGCTATTAGCTTAGTATTTTTATGGGTTTCCTAACTGTGAGAACAAGTGGGTCCCTGACACTTGTGCCTGCTCTTGGGACTCTTTTCCTCCTGTTGGACTACCATATCCAACTCCAACATGATAGTTTTTGTTTCATCTTACTATGTTTTATTTTGCTATGTTTGGTTGTTATCTCTTGGAACCCTGTCCTTTTTTAATGAGAGACAGAAAGAGAGTGGATCTGGAGGAGAGGAGAGGTAAGGAGGAGGAACTGGGAGAAGTCTAGAGAAGGAAAACTATAATCAGAATGTACTGTATGAGAAAAGAATCTATTTTTAATAAAAGGAAAAAATAATTTTTTAAAAAAGTTGTCTGCCAGCTTGAAGTTGTGGTGGTTATTTTTCATGTCAGAGACTTTTGAATTAAGTTGTTTTATCAAGAAACTATGTAATCATAAAAATCTGATGTCCCATGAAATGATTTCTAGTAAATTATGCCTACATTATGATCTAGTATTTCCTTCCATATGCTTACTTCCCGGCTGTATTTTTAACTTTAGTATAAGAAAGAAGAGGCAGAAACATAGTCTTTATCATTTCCCTCATCTCCTCCTTCCTCTTCATATACTAAATTTTAAAATGCATCCATGAAAATCAACAACCATTAAACACACACAAAAAGAAAATCCACAAGGTGGTATCACCTATCATGTAACAGCCATTAAAATGGATATTATCCAACCACACTTCTGCCGCATACCTTGTCCTGTTCCCCATTGCCTCTCCCCAGCCCACCCCTTATCTATTCCTCCCAGTGGATAAGGGATCTCATGGGGAGTCAACAAAATCTGGCACATTAAGTTAAGGCAGGACTAAGCACTTCCTCACTGCATTAAGGCCGAGCATGGCATCCCAACATAGGGAATGAGCTCCAACAAGGAAGCACATGTACCATGGATAGATCTTGATCCTACTTCCAGGGCCCTCTGATAGTCTAAGCTCTACCACTGTTGCCCACATATGGTCAGTTGGGTCCCATGGAGACTCCATAGCTGTCACTCTAGAGTTGATGAGTTTCCATCAACTGTCTCTGTAGATTTATCCATCATGATCTTGACCTCCCTTGCTCATATATTCTTTCCTCCCTCTCCTCAACTAGATTACCAGAGTTCATCCTGGTGCTTGGTTGCGGATCTCTGCATCTGGTTCCATTACATACTGGATAAAGGTTCTATGATGACAGTTGGGGTATTTACCAATCTGATTACAGGAGAGGTCAGTTCAGGCACCCTCTCCACTGTTGCTAGGAGTCTTATCTGGGGTAATCCTTGCAGATTCTTGGAAATTTCCCTAGTCCCATGTTTCAATGTAAAATGAAATTAAATAGAATAAATAAAAAAGCAAAACAAAACAAAAATAATGGCTATTATCACAACTAAAACAGGTAATGAGTGTTGGTACACATGTGGAGAAATGAAACTCCAGTGTACTTTTAGTAGGAATACATACTAATTCAAGCATTCTGCAAAATAATACAAGAATTTCTCAAAATATAAAACAACTACCATGACATAACAACGACTTTTATGAGTACAAAATGAAATTTCTTCACTCTATGTCCATTGAAGCATACTCATATGACATATGCAATACATGGGAATATTATGCTGAGGAAAATAAGCCAGACACAGAAAGGGAAATACCATGTATCTTGTAGTCATATCAGAGTGCCACAATAGCCCAGCATGGAATATAATAAAAGTTTATTTATTTGTGAATAAACTCACAGTAAGGGTAGCAATCCACAGTCCCGTGTGCACTGGAAACTTGAAACCGAATCCAGCAGAAAAAAAAAGGCCATGCATGCTTTCCAGCTGCACTTTATAGTACCTTAGATCATTCCCAAAATGGGCTGGTATCTAAGACTATTGACTGAAGGAATCCCCACACCACCTCCCCTTTTTGTCTGAATAAGAGGGTTCTAAGCTTAATATATACAGTAAGAACAAATATCAAGTATTGTCCAGGGAAAAGGAGAGGCAAAAACATACATAAAATTAGGACTACAACCAGAATAAACAACATCAACCAGGAAACATATGCTAAATGTTCAGTTTATGGTAATTAGCAAATAGTGGAGATTATTTCAATAGTTATCCTATCCTAAGGAGTCTAAGTCTTATATTACAAATGTCTTCACTAAGTCATGAGAGGAAAGTAGCTATGACTATCTAGTGCTCATCCCCAAAGACTTGAATAGGGAAATAATATTTCCTGAGTAAGCAGGAAGTGCAATCAAGTGACTCCCAAAAGGTGCAAGAAATGACATGGGTTGGTAGAATTAATGCTGTCAAAATGGCCATCCTACCAAAAGCAACTGGCAGATTCAATGCAAAAATTCCAAAACAATTCTTCACAGAAATTGAAAAAAAAAGACAATTTTCAATTTCATGTGAAAACACACAAAAATCCAGGAAATCTAAAATAATACTGAATAATAAAAGAAGTACTGGGGATATCACATCCCATATTTCAAGTTACAATACAAAGCCACAGTAATGAAAACACCATGGTATTGGCATAAAAATAATTACGTTGAATAATGCAATAGAACTGAAGATCTAAATATAATTACACACATGTATGAACACCTGATTTTTGACAAAAAAAAAATCAGAAACAAAACCAAAAACCACACACTAGAGAAAAGACAGCATTTTCAACAAATGGTGATGAGCAAAGTGGAAGGATGCAAGTAGAAAGGAGCAAACAGGTCCATATCTATCACCCTGCCACAAAATTCAACTCCAAATAGATTGAAGACCTCAACACAAGGTTGGATACCCTGAACCTGATTGCAGAGAAAGTGGGAAGTAGTAATGAACTCATTGGCACAAAAGGCATTCTGGACAGTACACTATTAGTGCAGGAACTAAGATCAACATTTTAATTAGAACAAGTGGCAGGTTACAGCATGGGAAACTATTCCAACTACACATCCAACAGAGGAGTAATATCTAGAATACAGAAAAGTAACTTAAAACGAACACCAAGCAAACAAATAATCCAGTTTGAAATCAGAGTATAGCTAAACAGCAAAATGAAACAGAAATGGCTGAGAAATACTTAAATCAATGTTCAACATCCTTAGTCAGCTCGGAAATGTAAATTAAAACTACACTGAGATTTCAAATTACCCCATTCAGAATGGCCAAGACTATGGCAACTCTATACATGAAACATTTAATTGAGGTGGCTCACTTACAGTTTCAGAGGTTCAGTCCATTAGCATCATTATGGGGAGTATAGCGGCATGCAGGATGATTTGGTGCTGGAGATGAGAGTCCTACATCTTGCAGGCAATAGGAATTCAACTGAGTGTCACACTAAGTGAAACTTAAGCAAAAGAAACCTCAAAGCCTATGGTGACACTTTTTCCAATAAGGCCACATCTACTCCAACAAAGCCACACCTCCTAATAGTTCCACTCCCTATGAGATTATGGGGGCCAATAACATTCAAACCACCACTGCATTGTCTTACTTAGGATTTCTATTGCCATGAAGAGACACTATTATACGCAACAGCTCTTATACAGGAAAACATTTAATTGGGGCTGGCTTATAGTTAATTAGTCCACTATCATCATGGCAGAAAGCATGGCAGCATTCAGGCAGATATGGTGCTGGAGAAGGAGCTGAAATTTCTACATCTTGAGCCAAAGGCAGCAGGAAGAAATTGACAGTGGGCCTGGACTGAGCATTTTAAACATCAAAGTCTCCCCCCCTCAGTGGCACACTTTCTCCAAGAACACACCTACTCCAACAAAACCACACCTCCTAATAGTGCCACTCCATATGAGCTTCTGGGGGCCATTTTCATTTAAACTGCCATATTCCACTCACTGCCCCCTATAGCGAGTACTCATAACACAAACCAAAACTGCATTCAATCTGACTTCAAAAATCCTCCTAGTCTTTGAGTCTCAAAAACGTTTACAAGTCTAAATAAAGTTCAAAGGCTCATCTGAGATTCACGTAATCTCTTAACTGTAACCCCCTATAAAATTGAAATGAAAAGATCACATATTTCCTACACACAATGGCACAGAATATACATTACCACTCCAAAAGAAAGGGAAAGGATCATAACAAGAAAATACTGAGCCAAAGCAAGACTGAAAACCAGCTGGGCAAACTCCAAACGCTACATCTCTATGGCTGATAAAAGTGCTCTTCAGATGTCCAACTCCTTTCAGCTTTGTTGACTACAACACACTTCTCTTTCTTGGGCTGCTCCTACCTCCTGTTAGCAGCTCTCCTTGGCAGGTATCCCACAATTCTGTCATCTCCAACATCTTAGGGTCTTCAAGGCAATCCAGGCTTCACCTTCACAGCTCCATGCAATGACTTCTCTAAGTCTTCATTAAGGGACTCCCCTGACACATGCCCGACCTTAGCAGCTTTCCTTAGTCACTAAGGGAGATTTCCCATAAGCTCTTTTGGAATCCTTCACTCTAAAGCCAGAACCATGTGGTCAAAGCCGCCAAGTTCTACCGTTTGCTGGGGTTGAAACGTGGTCCTTTGTTCAGATACATTTTCATCAGCTTCTGGTTTTGATTGTTTCCTCACTGCCAAGGCATGGCTGTTCCTTGGCTCTTAAAAGAAAAGCCTGATGGTAACTGGAATAAGCAGTGCTAACCTTAGAGCCAACAAAATTAGTCCTCTTCCCCCACCACACACATCTATAAACTGCAAACATCTCCTTAGCAATGGTGGGGGGCCTGTGAGCCCCTCCCTCATCTGTGTTTGAATTTTGATTAGCTGGTTCATGAGCAGATCTAGTTCAGGTAATCACAGCTGCTGTGGCTTCATGAGTGCAGACAACTACTTTATGTCCAGATGACAGCATCTCACAGCACGCCTCCCCATCCTCCTTGTCCACTTCCTCCTTCATGCTGTTCACTGAACCTTAGTGCAGTGAGAACTGATAGCTTGATGTAGATGTTCAGCATGTGACCGATTACACACAACCTCAGCATTTTGCCAGTTGGATTTCTCTGCATTAACCACTGCCCGCTGCTGAAAGAAGCTTCTCTGAGCAAAGTTGAGAGCAATTAATACAAAACTCTCCAGTTTAGCCTCAGGCAGATTTTTTTGGACAAGGGCAGAAAGCAGCAAAATTCTTCATAAAAATGTCAAAAGATCAGTCTCTAGAACCCATACTAAAATTCTTCTCCTCTGAAACCTCTTATGCCTGGCCCCACAGCTCTAATCACCCTCAGCACCACTGTCTTCCATGTTCTTACTAGTTTGTCACATTAAACCCCCTTAAAGTATTCAACTGCTATTCTAATCCAAAGTTAAAGAGTAATTGGTCAACTTGTAACAAAACCCATTTATTACTTTTTGCAGGGCAGGCTATTAGCTTCATTTTGACTTGTTTGTTTTGTTTTGAATTTTTCTTTTGGATGATTGTTTGGGTTTGTCTGTTGGGGGAAGGAAGAAGGAAGAGATCAAGAAGTTCGGTGGTAAAGATGTGGAGAAATTTTAGGAGGAGTTGTGGGAGGAAGGAAATACAGTAAAAATAATATTGTATCATATAATTTTAAATAATTTTTAAATCACCCCAAATGGGTACAGGATTGTAATAAAAATTTCCTCATAGAAGATAATCAAATATCCAAAAAATGAAAAGACATGGTATTAAATATCACTAACTAGTTAGAAATTAAAATAAAACTACACTGAAATGTCATTTCATAATCATCATGATGCTTTATTATGTGCTATTATGACTATCATGAAATAACTAAGGCAAAGTAAATTTTAGGGAAGTACGTTTATTTAACTCATAATCACATGGATTTTCAGGGGAATGGCCATCAGCTTTTTAGTTCTGGAAATGATCTCTTGGCAGACTATATGTTTGGATGGGGATTACATCACAAAACACAAGCCAGAAAGTGATACAGAGCTCCAGAGTTCTTTTCCAAAGTTTGTTTTTACAAATTATCAGAAGTCCAGTTACTCCAATTAGGGCTACTTTACTTTCTAGTGAAAGGGGCCCCTTTCAGTGATCTTCAAGTCTTTCTCTGGGCACCAAGTTTTCCGTCTCACTGCCTCTTTAGCACACCCACACTACAGATGAATTTTCTAATACAAGGACACCTGGGGACACAGTCGTACCCTAAATCACACCCAAATCATAACATTCTGGCAGAAGAACAATGGCAGGGACACCGCAGAGTCTATATTTTATAAGACCATACTGCAGGAAGAAATCTACATGCATACACTGTGAGGAGCTTCCTCTGAGCTAATCTTAGTCTTGATGACATCCAAACTACTGGCTTAGGAGGAATCTTTTCACAGTGACAAAAAGATGATAAGTACAGACATAACACATAAATCTTAGAGATAAGACTGATCATCTAACCAGAGAGGCAGGACTACACTTTGAAATGACTGCCTCCCTATACTTCTCCTCCCTATATAATCTGCTGTTTAAGGATGAGAAGGAAAATAGATCTGTCTCCTCAGATTGCTTGCTTTCTGAATAAAGCACAGCTTAAAGATTCAGTTCCTGTTGTTATTATTATTGTTGTTGTTTTGTATTTGTGAAGGGCAGGACAATAGGCCTATTATAATTTGATACTTGGCCCTCCCAGGTTCATCTCCATTACATAATGAAAGGCATATTAATTCTTCCGGTAGTCAGTATCTAACTCTAATGTTACATCACAAGCCTGCCTCTTTAAGAGGCTGGTGAATCTAGGAGACAGGATCTAACATCCTAGAGAAATCAGGCCACAATCCCTATAGTTCTCTCTTTTGGATAGAGTTTAAAAGGGATGTTGTGCTCCTTCCTCTAAAGGAAATATAAGCTTATGATCCTACCCAATACCTGACACTTGAAATATAGGATATGCCAACATAATTGTATGGAAAATCCCATTAACCTCCTAACTAATAAGAGCCAGAGTATTTCCTTTATTCAGGGGACTACTTTGAAGGTTCTCTTTCTTTCCCCTTCAAGCTCCCTGTTGTCGATGACAGCTATATCTCTTACTCTTTTATTTTAATATCTCTTTTTAAGTTTTTATTTACTTTTTGATAATTTTATATGTGAGTACAAACTTCACATCATTTCCCTCCTTGTTCTCCTCCCTCCTATTCTTCCCATATTTCCTACTTCCTCTCCCTCTCAAATTCATAGCCTCTTTTCTTTAGTTATTATATATAAGTATGTTACAATAAATACATAAATACAGCTTGCTGAATCCACTTTGTGTTGCTTGTATTATGTCACTAGGGTTGACCACTTGGTTGATGTGGGAGTGTCATCTATCTATCCGTTGCTTTCATTGATTAATTAATAAAGAAAACTGCTTGGCCTGATAGGGCAGAATTTAGATAGGTGGAGTAGATCGAAAAGAATTCTGGGAGAAAGAAAGCTGAGTCAGGCAGACGCTATAACTCTCCTCTCCAAGATGGACGCAGGTTAAGATACTTTCTGGTAAGCCACCAACTTGTGGTGCTATACAGATTATTAGAAATGGGTTAATCAAGATGTGAGAGTTAGCCAATAAGAGACTAGAACTAATGGGCCAGGCAGTGTTTAAAAAAATACAGTTTCCGTGTAATTATTTTGGGTAAAGCCAGCTGGATGCCAGGCGGCGGGAAGCGGCCCGCTGCTCCTTCAACACTTGGTATGAGATAATCAATTAGGGGAGGGAGATCACCCCTGAAGCTCTTCATATAGGGTGGTACACAGAGAGATTTCTCCCATCTACATTGCCAAGCTGTATTGTCATTGATAAGGTCTTACTTAGGCAACCAATGTAGAGAATACAATACAATCATATTGTATTCCTGGGTATAGCTTCCTGGATATAGTATATAAAAGGCATGATCTACTGGCTCTTACAATCTTTCTGTCCCTCTTCCTCAATGTTCCCTGAGCCTTAGGTGTAGATGTTGTGGTATAGATTTGAAAACTGAGACTAGGTCTATTGTTCACTGCATTTTGACCATTTGTGGCTTTTTACAATGGTTTTCAACTGCTTCTTAAAGAAACTTCTTTGATGAAGAGTGAGAAAATTTCTTTCCTGGTTTTAAGGGACTGTCGCTTTCCCTTTAAACACCTGCCATGCTGTCTCTGGTACAATAAACCATCCCTATTTATGCTGTCTCATTTTAATACCTCATCATATCAGTCATGGCCATAAATCTCTCTCTATTAATAAAGATATGTTATGAATGGGTAATTTCATGCTGGTTGCTTCCTTTATCTTTACCATTCTTTTTAGTGTACAATATCAAAAACAAATTATATACTTCTAAGATAATAATGAAGAAAATATACTGGCTAAGTTTTAGCATCTCCCCCCAAAAAGAAATAATCAGTTAAAAAAGAATAAAAATAACTGAATATAGAAGTGTGATGTGGGATTCGCCTCTGTATGCTGTGAATATGTTTTATTACCATTGGTTAATAAAGAAACTGCTTTGGCCAACAGCCAGACAGAACATAACTAGGTAGGAAATCCAAGTAAAGATAAAGAAGAAAAGAAAGTGGAGTATGAGAGACTCTACCAGCCATAGGAGTAGCAAAATGTGAGGTGACAAGCCATGAGTCTCATAGTAAAATATAGAAGAATGGTAATGGGTTAATTTAGTTTGAAAGAACTAGGTTAAATAAGCCTGAGCTAATAGGCCAAATAGTATATAATTTATATTAAGCCTCTGAGTAGTTATTTTAAAAGCAGCTGCAGAACCAGCCAGGATGAAAAACCTCCAGTTACACTTCTCTAATACTTTCCTTTTCTGAGTCTTAACCCAAATTCCCAAATGTTTTCTTTCTAATATTCTGGACATTTTTTCTAGCTAGCTCAACTAAACTTCAATGTTTGCATTATCAATCAAATGGCTCCTTTCTGATGATGTGATTTCTCCTTCTCCTACATGCTCCTGATGTCTGCCATGAGGTTGCTACTAGACTTAGGCTAAACCCATGCTCACAGACAGGTCCTCAAATTTCCAGTACTGTGAAATAATAAGCTTCTCCCCTTTAGAGTACCTCTGATATTTTGTTGGGGAAACATAAATTAAAGTAGAAGCTTTTCTAGAAAAAATAAAAAATAGTATTAATGTTGATGTGGAAAAAATTAGAAGCACTGTATGTTTCTAGGAAATATGTAGAATAGGCCAACTACTACTGCTAATAATAATAATAATAATACTCTGAGCACTTAGCAGGAAGAAACAGGGAAGTTAGCTCAAGATCATCCCTGAGAATATAGTAAGTCTAATGTCAGTCTTGCTACATAAGAAACTGTCTGTTGAAAATGTAGAATACCCGAAAGAATTACCAGGGGTTTCAAATAAGTCTTCTTTTACCTATGCACACCAATAGTAAAGGACAAAATAAAAACTGATTGATTATTAATATTCAAAACAGCATTATTCAAAATAGCAAAGGTGAATTAATCCGTCATGCTTTTATTATTTGAATGAAGGTTTGGGCCCTAATATATTGCTATCCACAGAGAATAATTCTTTTTATTGGGCTAGTCAATACATAGTTTGAACGGGACGTATGTATTCCAAAAACAAACAACCTTTCATGAATAAATCCCACAAATTAAGTCCACAAAACCAAGCAACATGTTCTCTGACATAAATCACCACATGGCCAGATGCACTATTAAGAGATTCCATCATTATATTTGCAAGCATGCCCGAATTTACCCAAATAGCTAGCCAATCGATAACTATATACTCTACATTCCCTTTCTCCTAAAAACAATTTTTGGTTAGACAGTCCTTCTTTCTTCCTTCTATCTTTGGCAACAATCTTCTGATTCCAATATGTCCTTTAGTGAATAATTTTCTACCTTTCTCAGGAAACATAAAAAGTTAAAAAAAGAACATGCCAGTGGTGTTAGCCTCTGTGATAGTCTTCATTGTCAACTTGACTGACATTACAATTACTAAGAATTTGGTGAGGCTTACCTCTGCTTGTATCTTTGAGATTGCTTGCACAAAAGACCAATTAAGATGAAAAGATACACTCTGAATGTGGGAGGCACCATCATCTTACTGCCTGGAGGTTCTAGAAAGTAAAAAATAGGAAAAGATCAAAATTAGCAGATGGCATGTACACCCCATTTCTCTGTATCTCCAACCCTGATTTGAACTACTCTTCTGTAATTCTCTACCTGCCATAACAGGCTGAACGTTCTGAAAGCATAAGCCAAAATAAATCCTTTTTTTCTATATTTTTTCTGTTGAATATTTTAGTCACAAGGATGAATAATAATTAATTCCACTTCTCAGTGTCATTGCTATCATATTTGTATAAATTAAAATCTAACTGGTACATTCACTGAGATTAGAAATAATTTTATTGTTCATAAATGAGTATATAATTATAGAAATGGTGTATTCATCCAATAAAATATTTCTCTGCAAGAACATAATACTTCTAACCTGGGGGTGGAGTCAGATGCCTTTTATCCCATCACACTCAGGAGAAAGAGACAGGTGGATCTCTATGAGTTTGAGGCCAACCTTGTTTACAGAGAAAATTCCAGGACCAGCCAGGGCTACACTGAGAAACCCATCTCAAAAAACAACAAAACAAAACTAACTAATTAATTTAAAAATAAATAAATAAATAATGACATGCTAAAGGAACTAATTCAGGCCCTTCCTGCACCTGGAAAAGGTGAATGTCTGGGTTCCCAGCTAGATGGTCCTGCTCTCTAGGCCCAAATGTCCCCCTCCTGGGGACACATCCCTTTCCCCAACCCCACAAATCCCTTTAAAAAGCCAGCAAAATAAAACAATCAAACATGTGAAAGAAACTGTTCAAGATTTGAAAACTAAACAAGAGGCAACAATGAAAGCACAAATGGAGGAAATATTGGAAATGGAAAATATGGGTAAATGACCAGGAGCTACAGAGGCAATTATTACCAACAGAATACATGTGATGGAAGACAGAATCTCGGGTCAATCAAATCCCAAACACTAGAGACTTCAACACCTCACTCTCACCACTAGACAGGTCTGCCAGACAGAAAGTTGACAGAGAAATAATAGAACTAACAGATGTTATAACTCAATTTGGCTTAATAAACATCTACAGAACATTCCACCCAAACACAAAATAATATACCTTCTTCTCAGATCCTCATGGAACCTTCCCTAAAGTCAACCACATACTCCCTAAAAAAGCAAATCCCAACAGATATAAAAAATTGAAATCACCCCCTATATCATATCAGATCATCAAGGGTTAAATTTAGAATTCAACAACAACTAATCACAGAAAGCTCACAGACTTCTGTATATTGAAAAATGCTTAATCTGGACTGAGATCAGGAAGTCCAGTTGAAGAGCAGAAGGAGGGAGAAGATGAGCAAGGAAGTCAGGATCACAAGGGTTTTGTCCACCCACTGAGATTGTGTGCCTGATCTAATGGGAGCTCACCAAAGCCAGCTGAACTGGGACTGAACAAGCATGGGATCAAACTGGACCCTCTGAATGTGGCTGACAATTGGGGCAGACTACATCAAGGCAATCTGTACAGAAGCTGGCCTGATGGCCCTGCGGGAACGCAGAATGAAAGTTACAAATGAAGACTTCAAAAAATTTAAAGAGAACGTTCTTTATAAAAAATAAGAAGGCACCCCTGAGGGGCTGTATCTCTAGTGACCCACAGTTCCTTCAGGGAAGTTAGTGAGTTTCCCATACCCGCCAGGAGGATGGGAAGCTGAACAAGGAATCTATTTCCCAGTGAGTTTGCTAGTAGACAACCTGTCTGGAAGGATGCTGTGCAGGGTGCCCACCAGGTGTCTCCGTGTGTGGTCATCGTGTTGTGCTCTCTGCTCCCAATAAAGGGTTGTCTGGTTTGCTTTCTAAAAAAGAAGAAGAAGGAGGAGGAGGAGGAGGAGGAGGAAGAGGAGGAGGAAGAGAAGGAGGAAAAGAAGAAGAAGGAAGAGGAGGAGGAGGAGGAGGAGGAGAAGAAGAAGAAGAAGAAGAAGAAGAAGAAGAAGAAGAAGAAGAAGAAGAAGAAGAAGAAGAAGAAGAAGAAGAAGAAGAAGAAGAAGAAGCCAATGATAATGGCACTGAGATTTGTCTCTACTGCATGTACTGGCTTTTTGGGATCCTATTCTATTTGGATGCATACCTTCCTAAGCCTAGACAGAGTGGGGAGGGCTTTGGACTTCCCACAGGGCAGGGTATCCTGCCCTCCCTTAGTACTGGAGGGGGAGAGGAAGGGGAGAGCGGGAGGGAAGTGGGAGGAGGGAAGGAAGTGGAAACTTTGAATGGTATTATTTATAAGGTATTAAAAATAATCTGCTGGAAAAGAAAGAAAGAAAAATGCTCAACTGAATCAACAATGGATCAAGGAAGACATAAAGAAAGAAATTAAAGACTTCCTAGAATTCAATGAAAATGAATGCACAACATAACCAAACTTATAAGACAGTATGAAAGAAGTGCTAAAACGAATGTTTATAGCACTAAGTGCCTACATAAAGGACCTGAAGAAATCTAGCAACTTAACAGTATACCTGAAAGCTCTACAACAATAAGAAGCAAAGCCACCCGGGATGACTAGATGACAGGAAATGATCAAATGGAGGGTTGAAATCAATAAAATATAAACAAAGAAAACAGTACAAAGAATCAATGAGACAAACAGTTAGCTCTTTGAGAAAAGCAACAAGACAGACAAACCTTTATTCAAACTAATCAAAAGACAGAGAGAGAATATCCAAATTAACAAAATCAGAAATGAAAAGGGGGACATAACAACAGACACTGGGGGTATCTAGAGAAACATCCCCTCATGATGAAAATCTTGGAGAGATTAGGGATACAAGGAACCTACCTAACCATAATAAAGGTACTAATCAGCAAGCCAAAATTCAACAAGCAAACTTTCAGTATTTGTAGATGATATGATAGTGTATATAAGTGACCCCAAAAACTCTACCAGGAAACTCCTACAACTATAAACGCCTCCAGTAATGTGGCAGGATTCAAGATAACCTCAAAAAAAAAAGTAGAAAGTAATTCAGACGCAGAAGGACTTATATTGTAGTATTTAAGTTATATGAAGTTATTAAGATAGAATAATATAAAAAACAAGAGGTTGCTATCCATTGTAGATTAAAAAATATTAATTAATGAGCACAAAATTTTGTTCTGGGATAATAAAATTATACTAGAGATGGATAGGGAAGCTTTGAATGCGTTATTGACATTGAGTTAGAGCCTGAAAATGGTTTAAATGGTAAGTTTTTATGTATATTTTATGGTCAAGGGGAAATACTCAAAATTTTAAAAGCAAGAGACAATTTTTTAAATCTAAATATATTACATAGACTATTATCAAAATGATGGTCTCACATCTAAAGTGATAAATCATGAATGCGGATTAAAGATTAGTAAGAGCAAGCATCACATAAAATTTAGAGCTATTGTTATCAGAAAAATAGCAGGAAATAGATACAAAGTGTGTATAAAATTCTAAAATTAAAGCAAAATTATTAAAAAGTAACAAAAAATCAAATTAAGTTGAATTTCTAATAATTTCCAAATCCTTGAACCCTCAAAATTAAATAACAATATAACTTAGATTTATCTTAAAGAATGTTTGAAATTATGAAAAGAAACAAATGTACATCAATATTTACATGAGCAAAATAAAATATAACAAAATATTATGTTTTCCTTTTTGAAGCAAGTTTTGGAGTATACATGTTCACTGGGGCTGGAGTTTTAGTAGTTTAGAACCCTTGAGGTACGGTCATGATGACTGCAGGTTGCATCCCAGCACCCACATTGCAAGCTGGGCACCCTGGAAGCTCCTAAAATTCCAGCTCTGAGGGATCCAATGCTCTCCTTTTACCTTTGTGGATGATGGAGCACAAACAACTGTATACACACACACACACACACACACACACACACACACACACACAAATCTTTTAAGCATTCATTTCTTCTAGAATATTGTTTAATAATCCTAAGAATTTCAGGGTATTTGTTCTAACATCCTCTTCACCTCTAAGAATCCTCAGACTGAATGTCATCTCTACAAAACCTCAGACTGAATCTTGAACTCCTATCTCCGCCCACCTTATATTCCTCTTTCTGCCCAACCATATCACTTTCCATCTCCATCTTCCTAGTGCTAGAATTAAAGGTGTGAACCACCACCTGGGTTTGTTTCTTTTTTAGATTGATTCAATGTCGTGTAGCTCAGGTTGATCTTGAACTCACAGAAATTGATCTGCCTCTGTCTCCCGAGTGCTGGGATGAAAGGTATGTGTCACCACTGCCTGGTCTCTATGGCTAACTAGTGTGGCTAACTCAGCACTTTGATCTTTTGGCAAGCTTTATTTGTGAAAGCACAAACAAAAATATCACTACATATATTTAACATTTTTCCTAATTTTGAGATTTTCTTAATTTTGTTTTTCTAAAAACTTGAAATTCATCATGAATTTCTGATTTTTAATGCTGGGAATCTAAACTTATGAACTATTTTAGACCTATCTTATTTTACTTCAGTCGAATATTACAAGTTCTAATATACTGTGTGTGCTCATTTTTTTCTAGTAGGAGTTTTTAAATCCTCACTTGCCAATTTCTATCAGTCACAAATCATTCAAAATCACTTCTTCAACTTCCATGTTTTCATATTTCCTATATTTCTGTTAATATTGATTTCTACTTCCATTTCACTGTAACTGGATAAAATATGATATAAATATAGCTTGAATAATTCAAAAGTGATGTGGTTAATATTTTTACCAGAGGAAAATTCAAAGGAACATAGTAGGGTGTGGTATGGTTACTGTTCTATTCTCTTATTCAGATTTTCAGTGAGATAGGACAGAAAAACGAAATATACTGTTGAAAAGCAATGTAGTGTGAGTTTAACGTTTCAGATACAGACAGTGCAGATAAAACTTTTATGACTATAAAAGAGAGTCTGCAATCAAAAGTAAAAACTCTTCCTTTCTGGAACAATACAAAAGGTGTCTTGAGGGCAAGATTCTGCCCTTCCATGGCTCTATCTTGTGGAAATACAAATTCTGCCCTTCCATGGCTCTATCTTGTGGAAATACAAATTCATTTGAAAAGAAAGCTCCTGAACTTAACATGCCACTGATTGGGTTTCTGGCTGAAGAACCAATGGCTTAGGGAAATAAGCTCACAGGTTCAGAAGCCAAGGCACACAGAGGTCATGACAACAATATTAGATGGGGGCCAGACTACGTATTGAGATGGCAGCAGAACTTGGCAGTATTGTCTACATGGTTCCTAGTTTGCAAGAATGGAAAATGCAAGAGTTACAGAGCAATGTAGGCTTGTACCTAAGATCAAGAAATCTTCTTAGACCTGACTGTGTCTAGGGTCGGATTTCTAGGAAATGAGGCCATTTGTGAGGCTATAAGGCAAAACCTAATTTGCACTATAGACCTCTGGATGTTGAAGATGACAGAAATATAAGATAGTCACAGAGGAAAGCTGCAGGAAAGCGGTATAGCTGAAGAAATGGGGTGCTCAAACCCCTTTGAGACCTCATGATGCCAATACAAGTTACAGAGGCAAAACATAGAGCTACAGGGTTTGGTGTTAGACTTACTGAGCTCAGTATTGCTTTGGTATCATTTATCCTTGTTATCTTGATAAAATGAAAACAATTATTTGTTGTCATTGTCTACAGGAAGTATGTAACATTGATATTTTTTATTGTGAAGGAGCTGACAACAGTGAAGAATTACACTGAATTTCAGAAGACTTTGCAGTTGGACCTTGAACAATGAAAGACCTGTTAAACTTTTGGAGACTATTAAAATGAACTAAATATAGCATCTATATTGGAAGCTTGACTGACTTTGGCCCAAGAAGCCTTAGCTGTTCAGAATGTGCCTGAACTTTGATCCCTGGAAGGTCTGTCAGTTTGTGAGCCTCAAGTATCTGCAGTAATGTAAAGCAAATAGGTTTACTCCTCAAAGATAGAATCTATGTTATTCTATAATATGCTTGTATTTAATAGTATAGCTTCATGACTGCAAAATGCACTCCTCTGCATTAAAAGCAGTACAACCCTGGGTTCTCTACCTGAAGTTTCACTCCAGACACTTGTGCTACTGTTACTCCATAAGCATGCGTAACTCAGAAACAGTAAACTACTATCCCATGTAATGGACCCTGGAGTTGCTTTTGTTAACGGAATGATTGTCCACCAGTGTTTAGTTTCATGATCCCTATGTGAGAAAATGCACCATGGACTATGAAACAATGCAAGTAGATGGGTGTCCAGATTCTCAGAGCAGCAAGACTTTTGTCCTGAATCATACTCCTGGCTTCTTTTTCTTGGCAAAAGCTACAAAAGAAAGCAACAGAGGAAACTGAATTATAGAAACAATGTTTCTGCCACCAAACTACATATATTTAGTCATTTCACGATAGTCTATGCCCCAGAGTCTGGCTTCATGATCAAAAAGTAGGTATTACTCATCACAAGACAGTATAGCTATTATGATGGTATTCACAAATGAACCTCATCATCAAGAAGGATACCTTTGGCTTTTACTCTTCCAACGACAGAAATAGAAAACAGAAAATCAACATCAGTTTTTACCATCACAGACATTAACACCCTTTATAGCCACTTAGGACGTTTATAGTATTAAAGTAAAATGTCATGTTTTCTCTAATATTCAGATTTTAGATTTTTAAAAATTAAGTGAATGCAGAAGAAAGACAATTTAGGAATGAAATATGACCAGTGGGATAGGGAGTGGAAATAACAGATGGTGTTTAAAGAGGTGACTATCACCAAAGTATATTAATAATGTTTGAACAGGGCACATATCCAACAGACTTTAGATCCTAGTACAGACACTTGAACATCCACATTCATTGCTGCTCTACTCACAATAGATAGAAAATGGAACCAACATAGATATTTAACAGATGAATGTCTAAGAAAACATATGGTGCATATACACAATGGAATAATATTCAACAGGACATGTAACAAATGATGAAACTCAATTATCCTAAGAAGACAGAGACTAAAGGTGAAGCCTAGTTTCAAATCTCTTGTTTTGTGTGTTTAACTCAGAGCGCAACTACAAAGCAGAAAACTAGAAAGTGACATATGGGGGAAACACCTTAAGGAAGAGAAAGTAATAGATTATATATAAAACATAGATATCGTTGAAATACTGAGAGCAGTAGGCTTAAATGGGAGTAAAGCACCAGAGAATGAGGAGAAGCAGCAGAATGGAAGACTAACACAATGGAAGGGAGTATGAGAACCCATGGAGGCCTATCATCTTACAACCGAGCTTTGAAAAAGTAAAGGGGTAGTAGAAAATATGTGAAATGACAGAAATGGGAGGGATGCTACGAGTTAAAATATTATTTATAGATAAGAATTGGGAGATTCTATGGGAAGCAGAACCATTTTTCTAAAGAATGGCCACTTTTCAATGTTCCAATGGATGGCCTCATGACCTTGCACATATAGACAGTACTAACTAGACTTAGTGGGCTATTAAGAAACAAAATATGAGGTTGAGAGGGGAATATGATGGGAGGCACAAATAAGAAGTTGGATGGAGGAATTGGGGGTAGGTATAATCTTATTTCATTATATACATTTATGGAATTCTTAAAAATAAAGAAAAAAATTAAAGAAATTAAAATAATATTGACAATTTTCTATTCAACCTCAAAAAATCCGTAAAATGTCAATATAAACATTAAATTCATTTCATTAAGTAAACTTTATCCTGATGTTAAATGTAAACAAGAATATCTTAAAAAAACATTTTATAGACAAAATATCTGATGTCCACAGATTAACAAATGCTAAATACCAAATAAAACCTAAACAGTTACACTAAAATCATTCTCTGTGATCCAGTGGAATTTGTCAGATATGTACAAATATAATTCAACAAGCAGTAAATGTAGCAGGTAGCATCTTAACATAATAACCACATAGAACATAACCTGTTTTTCTTTTCTTTTGGAGACAGGGTTTTTCTGTGAAACAGTTCTGACTGTCCTGAAACTTTCTCTGTAGACCAGCTGGCTTCAAACCCACAGAGATCTGCCAGACTCTGCCTTCCAAATACTGGGATTAAAGTTGTGTGCCACCACCACCCAGCCAGAATATAACTTCAAAAGAAGTCAAAATATTTTTATCAAATTCAACATCATTTCATAGTTAAAAACACAAAATAAACTCAGTATAGGTGAAATGTATTTCAACCCAAAAAAAGTGAAATGGCAAGAAATAACTGATATAGTTTCCAGTACTTAAAATTTTAAATGTTACTCTCTAAAATGAGGAGAATTAAAAAATGTCCACTCATCATTTCTAGTTTATATAGTACTAAAAGTCTACCAGAGTCATTCAAGCAAGAGAGGAACACCAAAAGGAGTTCAAACAAGAAAAGTAAAAGTGAATTTGTATGTTTGTTTGGTGCTGAAATCATCTTATGAAAAGAATACCTTAAAGACACCAGCAGACCAGCTGGAGAGATGAATCAGTGGATAAATGTTTTTACACCAATCCTGACAACTTGAATTTGATTCCTGGAACACACATGGTGGAAGGAGAGAATCAACTCCCTCAAGCTGTCTTCTGACCTCTATAGGCATGCCACAGCTCATGTGTGCTTACATACATTCACACAGGTACACACACGCACACAAACACATAAGTAAATATTTTGTTTGGTGTTTTACTGGATCTATTTACTATATATTCCTGGCTGTTCAAGAACTCACAGAGATCCACCTGCCTCTGTCTCCCAAGTGTTGGGAGTAAGACATGTGCTACCATGACTGACTTAAATAAATATATTTTTAAAATACTAACAAATATAGTAAAGTTTCATGTTATAAACAGCATACTCTACTCAGTAATATGTCAGTAGACTAATGAAAAGCTTTCTTAAAAGGAAATTAACTGAGTAATTTCACTTATGAGAATATAATAAAATATGAAAAAAGTAAACCATTACACATAATAAAATATTTGTAAACCAGAAAGTACAAAACACTGAAAAAACATTGAAGATATCACCAGTAAACAAATATATCTCATAATAGGTTTACAATTATACAATTATAATTATATACTATAGTCATATTAGTATATAAATAATATATAATATATAGTTATAAAATTATCTCAATGAAATCTCTATATCATTTCAATCAACAACATTTTTACAGAAATAGAAAAAATCTTAAAAGTTAATTGGAATCACAAGAAAACTTGAATAATCAAAAATAAATTGCTGGAGATATCGGTATCACACTTTATACTTGCAGAATATATTCTGTAAATTCACAATAGCTAAAACATCATGGTAATATTTTTTAAAAATGACCAATGGAACAGGACAAAAACTCATCAATTAACCCATTTATATATGGCTAATTGCTTTTTGACAAAAACACGAAGGTCAAAAACTAGGAAAGGAAAAGTCCATCAATAAATAATGCTGGAGAGATTAAATACTTGACACGTGGGAAAGCAAAATTAAACTATCATTTTATAAAGTATGCAAAACTTAAATAATTAAATTTAAGACATGCATTTGTAAATTTATGCCAAAAAAAAAACAAAGAAAAAGATCCATGATGTTGGACACAATGAAGATTTTCATATGAATGGGTAAGAAAACAGACAACACAACACAAAATAGGGAAGTATGATAGTATCACATAAAAGTGCTTTGTTAGATCAACTGGATAGTGGAACCCCAACTGAAAAAGATGTCCCTATCTGATTGTCCTTTAGGCAAATCTTTGAGGCATTTTCTTGATTAGTGATTGGTATGGGAGGGCCTAGGCCACTGGCAGCAGTACCACCACTGGAGACATACTGGAGACATGGTCCTAGGTTCTATAAGAAAGCAAGTTTAGTGAGTCATTGGAAGCAAGTAAGTCAGTAAGCAGTGTTCCTCTGCTCCTCAGTGATGTTTCAGTTCCTGCCTCCAAATTCCTGCCCTGCTGTATTCCTGCCCTAGCTTCCTCAGATTACAGACTATAAAATGTAACAAATCCTTTCCTATGGAGGGAAGTTTCCATCCCGCCTGGTCCCACGTCCATTCAGTCCCCCCAAAACACACAGACGTTTATGTTAATTATAAACTGTTAAGCTTATTATTAATTAGCTCTTACATCTTAAATTAACCAATAATTCTTATCTATCTTTAGCAATGTGGCTTGGTACCTTTTCTCAGTGAGACATTCTCATCTTCCTTCCTCTGTATCTAGCTGGTGACTGACTCCCTCTTTTCCTGTTCCCAGAATTCTCTTAGTCTGATGGTCCTTCCTACACTTCCTGCCTGGCTACTTGCCAATCAGTATTTTATTAAACTAATATAAGCTATAAATCTTTGCAGTGCACAAGAGTGCTATTCCACAGCATTTCCCATTTTTATTTTCAAAACAAGAACTCTGAATCTAATATCTTTTACTTAACATTTTTCCTGACCATTATCCCTAACAACTGGTAACTAGCATTCTAAATAAAGACAAATATCCATAATCAATTTTGGGGGGAGAGAGTGGTTGTAGTTTTCTAGGCTACTTTCTGCTGGTTGGGGTGCTGATAATTGAATAGGAACCCACAAAAATCTGGGATTCTGATCAAGTCCTGACTGGAGTATTCTGTGAGGCTGGATCATCTCAGCCAGCAGCCTTGAAGCTATTCTGCATGTAGAACTCAGAGGGAACCGGAACACTTTCCTCCCCAAGTTGACTCTGGTCAGTATTCTATAACAACAAAAGAAACCAAACTAGGACTTTCACTTACGTTACTAATTTAGATGAACACCCTCCTGCAGAGTTTATTTCTGCTTAGCTAGCTTCTCAAAAGTCTCCTCTGGCTCATACCTTGCCCTGGAAATACTTCGTCATAAGCTTGTAACTTGGGTTCAGATTTTAGATCTAGACACAGTATAGTGAGTGAAATCCCCCTAAGACGAAGCAATTGGTTTACCTCAGTATTAACCCTGGAATATATACATCTTGGAAGAGAGATAGTCCATTCTTCCCTAGAGTAAAAAGTGAGCTAGCCTCCATATAAACATATCTCATGTCATCTTTGGTGTTTACCAGCTTTTGTCTTTTTAATTCTATTTTTTTTTATTTTCAGTGTTAGTTATCTCTATTATTATTTTTCTTGTCTTCTTTACTTTTATGCTTAAGTTAATTTTTCTCACACTTTTCCAGTTTTTCTTCCTGGAAGATTAGAGCTATATCTTCCATTTTTAACATAACCTTTTAGTTGTTATGCTTTCCTTCTAAGATTGTTTTAGCTATACCCTTCATATTTATACATGCAGTTCAAAATACATTCTGATGATGGTTCTCTGTTGTTGGATATAGATATATGTTGGTACTCTGTGCTGATTTTTTTCTAAACTCAATTACTAAATAAAGGGTTATGGTATGGAGATATTTTGAATTTTCCACAAAATTATGTTATCAAACAAAAATATTGTTAGTTTATCCTAGTGCCATAAATTCATCTTTCTTTAT
The DNA here is from genome assembly GCF_037038515.1 of Microtus pennsylvanicus. Taxonomy (NCBI): domain Eukaryota; kingdom Metazoa; phylum Chordata; class Mammalia; order Rodentia; family Cricetidae; genus Microtus; species Microtus pennsylvanicus. Next base: position 78,944,589 of record NC_134601.1, on the reverse strand, counting down.
GGAACTGGTGAGGACTACGAATAAAAAGTCCAGCAGTGAATATAAATGGTGGTAGCAGGCATCCCACTATGTGGCCAGTCACAAACGGAAGCTTCAAATCATTTACCACTAAGTAAGATGCTTTTACTACATTTTCTGGGTAAAAACTTCAAATTAAGAATATTTCATTCTATTTCTGGTTGCCTAGGGGTTTTAATTAATTGCTAATTTCTGAATCTATCAAGATGACCATGTGTTTATTCCTCATTATTTTCCAATTCATGGTGATGAACATTCAATTAGCTTTTAAAATGTAAAATCAATTTTATTCTTCTAGATTCTCATAAGTTAACATGCTGTCCCATACTTCTTATATACTATCAGTATTAACTTAATATTCTGCTGAATATAACCATTAAAATGAACAAGTAAGACATTCATAATTTTCAATTCTGATATTGTTCCTATATGATTTTAATGGTGAAGCTTTTTCTAGCTTTAAAGAAAAACAGGAGATGTAACATGTACCTTCTCTCTAGTCTCTGGAAGAGTTTGTTCAATACCAAAGCAGTGTTTTACACATATGTTGCAAGAGTTTGCCAGCAAAACTGTCTGTGCCTCAGATTTCCTCTGGAAATGTTTTAATAATGAAATAATTTTAGAATAAATAAATGAAACCATTGTTTTTAAATTTCTAATATGTATTTTAATGGCAATATTCTCATAAAACATGAGTTAGATCATATTTCCCACAATGTAGTAGCATTGAATAACTTCATAAAGTTCTTCAGTTTGTAAATCATTGTACAAAAAAACTCATTATAATGATAAGTGATCTATCACATCTTTAAAATCGTTTGGAGTTTATATGTAATTAAGTATAGAAAGAGAACATAAAGCATACAATTTTGTTGTTTCTTTAGCTCCCAATGCCAAAACCATGAGATACTAATTCACAAAAGAATTCATCATAGATGACATTAGTGAACATAGGTGAAAGTGTAGCTAATAAATAGATGATAGTGCTACAAATAAATTAGATGTGATGGGAAGATGGAAAAATGGGGACAGTAAAGAGACTTGGCCTGCACGTGGCTACACCATAAACTATATTGGAAGTATCTGATGAACTTTAATTGGGCTATTTGTTTTCTCATTATTGATTTTTGAGCTCCTTATACATTTTTCTTATTGGTTTTTTATCATATTTATGGTCCATAAACATGTCACTCGGTTCTATAGATTACCTCTTTACTCTGTTCATTATTCCCTTGGCTGTGCAAAGCTATAGAGTTTTGTATGATTTACCTGCTTTAGCTTCTGTTGCTCAAGTCTCTGTCACACTTCCCAAAACATATAATCATTAAGGCCACCATTCTGGAGCTTTCTCCCTGTGCTTTACTCTGCTAGTTTATAATTTCAGGTAATACGTTTAATGTTTAATTCATTTTCAATTTACTTTTGTGTACACTATGAAGTATGAGTCCAATTTCATTTCTCTGCATGTAGGTATCCAATGTTCCCAAAATTATTTTTTGAAGATTCTTTAAGTTATTCATGTCAAAAATAAATTGCCTGTAATGTTAAAATTTATGCCTGCTTGTGTCATTTCTGTTTTATGGAGACATAATATTACCATACATTTATGGGGGAACAGTATACTTTGATATATAGGCACCATGTATAATAAAAAGAAGATAATAAGCATTTCCATTTTTCTAATAGTAATAAATTTTGTGTTCAGAAATGTATGATCTTCTTTTCTAGTCATTTTGAAATATAATATAAATTGTTTTAAACCTACTGTACAGTGTGAAAAACAGAAATAAATCCTTCTCTTATTGAAGTTAGCTCTATGTTCTATGCTCCTTGACTTTATGCATCAACAAAATTAGTATTTTCATTTCCAGTACGTCAGTGGTACAGCATTTGTCTCTCTCTATGTTTGGCTTATACTGCTTGACATATTGATCTCCAGTTCCTAAAGATTATGTTGCTGAAAATGTCAGGATTTCATTATTTTAATAGCAAAATGCTATTACATTGCATACAATATCTCTTTTTCTTTATCCATGAATTCAATAATGGGCATCTACATTCATTCCCTATTGTAGCTATTACAAATGGTGGGACGATAAGTACAGAATTACTAAAACCTTTTATAATGATCTTGTTTCCACTGGAACTATATCCAGTAGTAGAATTTCTGCATCAAATGGTTGCTCAACTAACCCTTTATACTTGAAGATTCTTCACAATGTCTTCCAGAACTACTGGCTGTCCTAATAGACATTCCCATCAACAATGTGTGAATTTCCTTCTTTACCTTCTTGCCAAAACTTGGCATTTTTTTGTGATTTGATATTATGGTTCTGATTGTATTTACTGATGATTGCTGAATTGAGTATTTTTCTTATATTTATCCATGTTTATGCCTTCTTTAAAGTAGTAGTTATTTATATTTTAGGACTGAATATATTTATATTTAAATTCAATATTTATATTTAAATATTGAATATTTATATTTAAAAACTAAATAGATACAATTCTATTTGTCTACTATTTTTACCTGTGCCTTTAAGTCTTATTTTTAAAATCCTTGTCTTTGACTACATTCTGAAGTGCTTTCTTCATATGACTTTTAATAGTTCAAACTGTACTGTGACTGTTAGAGACTATGGGGACTTTTGAAATTGGAATAAATGCATTTTACTCGATGATACGGCCAGGACTCTATGTAGCCCAGGGAGTGGAATATGGTGGTTTTAATGAGAATGGCACCCATAGGTTTTGAATACTTGTTCCACAGTTGGTAGAACTATCTGTGAAGTACTAAGAGATATGGCTGTGTTGAAGGAGGTATGTCACTGGAGTGGGCTCCAAATTTTCAAAAGACTTGTGCCGTTCTCATTGTCCCTCTCAAATCTTATGGATTAAGATGTGAGCTCTCAGCTGTTTCATCATTTCTATGCCATGAACTCAAATCCTCTGAAGGTGTAAGCCAATTTAATGCTCTTTTATAAGTTGCCTTCGTCATGGTGTTTTAATCACAGCAATAGGAAAGTAACCAGGAGTGTGTATCAATTTTTTATTCCATTCATTTGTTGATTGGCAGTTAGGTCAAAAAAAGAATCCTTATCATAATGAGACAAAAAGAATCCTAAAATATTATTAATAGTACTGAGCTTTCACATAGCAGCTTTAAATATAAATCTAAAACTTTTGAAGTCAATTTTTCTTAGGAAATATTGGCAGATTTAAAATATAAAAAAATAAACCATAAAAAATGTTTATTTACACTTCATATATGGCCTTAAAATCATCTATTCAATCCATGTTTTCTGTCTATCTGTCTGTCTGTCTGTCTGCCTTTCTATCCACACATCCATTCATCCACCTATTCATATAATCTAACACACACACACACACACACACCTGTAAAAAGTGTCTTCTATACTTTACTGAGGCTCACTAGTATGTTATGGTATGTTAGGTATAAAAATATGCTGGGACTTTGGGAGGACTTTGGGAGGACAACCTAGGACTCAACTTTGAAACATACTAAGCATCTGCCTTCGTTTAGTCTGGCAAGCAATATAAATATAATCATTATTTTATATAATTCATATGTTAAAGTGATTCAGAAACATTCTAAGGAATAACCTGTGAAAGTTGGTCTGGATTTCCTTTCAAGAGTCCATGGAAAAAAAGAAAAGTATTTTCTCAGGAATAACACAGAGTAATCAAATGAACAGTTAAATTAAGCCAGAACATTTTTACACTTGAGAAGTATTTAATGCTTAGCAGACCCATCCACATTTCTAAACTGTACGGCTGTATAACTTAAGGCATGGCTTAGAGGTTGTCAGTTATTCCTTCTATTCTTACAGTTGGAATTTTCCCTGAATTCTGCTCTTTGACTTGCTGTATTTGAAAATGAACTTTATATATTTGAGCAAATATTTCTGTCTATAAATGGTAGCCACCTTTGGTGATGTCAAAATATAATCTTTCAAGTAATAAACAAGCAAAAATAAATCAAGTGAGTTTTCTTCCTATAATATCATTGTACAAGGGCTTTGAGTGATATGATCAAAACATTTCATTTTAATGATATCTGAGGTCTTAATGATAGTCATGTAATATATACAATTAAGGCTACAAGCTAGGTGACCAAAGAAAATTGTTTCCAGTTTTCATAAATATAGTCAGTGTGCCTAAATTCCTTATTGGCTCAGGATTTGGTGATTTGTTGTCCTAGAAGTGTTTGTGTTCTAATTAGGGGAGTGAACTTTTACACTTCCACAACATGGATCACTACAAAATAAAGCAAAATAAAATCAATTCTGGAGTTGTAGCTTATATATTACTTCTAATTATAAAATTCTTATCTACTTTCCATACAGGTATTCATCTGGTTACTAATTTCACTCCGTGATTGTGCTGGCTGGTTTATGTCAACTTGACACAAATTACTTGAGAAGAGGGAACCACAAGAAAAAAATTCCATGGTTGGCTTGCAGGCTAGTCTGTGATAGTTTTTCTTGACTGATTGGGTGGGCCACTACCATGGTAGAGTAAAGAACTACCCCTGGCCTTGTTGTCGCAGGTGCTATAAGAAAGCAGGCTGAGCAGGCCATGAGGAGCAAGCCAGTGCAGAGCACTCTTCCACAGTCTCTACATAAGTTCCTGTCTTGAGTTCATGCCCTGACTTCCCTGGATGATAAACTACAAGCTGTAACGTAACATATAACCTTTCCTTCCCCAATTGCTTTTTGTCAGTGCTCACATTATTCTTATTTTGAAGACAAAAACAACTGGTTCAAAGCCCTCCCTTGGTATTATTGTCTTGTAGAGCTTGAAGTGGGCTCAGACCTGAAGCAAGCCAGCATATTTAAATTAAGCGGGAGCTGGGGCAGTAGTACAAAACCCTACAGAAAAGCAGCAATTTTATAAGATCATTACAAAAATATTGAGAGGGTTTTAGTGCCAAGGAACATTTTCATGACTACTCCAGTGTTCTTGCCGCATACATCAGCAAAACCAACATTCATACTGGTGATCTTAACTTGGTCTGGACGAGCTTCCAAAACTTTGTAGTGAAATCTGTTTCCCCTTTGTCCACATAACTTAACTGGGTTGACACTAATATTCTTAAGCTATAAAAACTAATCAAGTTATTTTCATATGTTACTCACGTTCCCTATTCTCAACACAGAATTAGATCATTTTAAACTAAATTTAAGTTAAATAATGATGGTTAATTCAAATGCTTTTGTATAGTAGGATTTTTATACACCACGCTTATCTACTTGTCATTCTCTGGGCATGTATTAATTTATCAAGAATCTTCCCCTTAATATTGGCCTAATCCATAGCACAAAGCACAATGGGACAATTGCTGCCTAAAGGCTAAAAACAATTACTTCGTCTAATGCAGACCAAGATTACATTAGCTCTCCTCTCTAAGTATATACGTCACTTCTGATTCGTTTTGAGATCACGCTCTACTCAACCCTCAGGTTGTTTTCCCCCCATGAACTGTTGTTAAATTCGCATGTTCCCAATTCTGTGTGTTTATGATTGATTTTTTTGAGCCAGAATTCAGAATTGGAGGTCAATTTTGAAGAAGGAAAAGGGATGTTTTGATGGGTTTTAAAACTGGATTCTAAAATTCAAAGGAAAGGTAAAAAATAATGCAGTAAATACTGTAGGAGATTTAAGGAGGAACAATTTCCCAGGAGAGGTGGAAAACACGAGACAACAGTCAAAAAAAATCAACAAGAAAAAATAAGTTTTATATTTCTTTAGATAATGAACTAAGCCTCTTAATAACATTTATTACAATATGTGGTTAAAAGCAGTAATTTCTCTTGGGATAAAGAACATCACATATACTTTGTGAACTTCATAAAGTTATAACAAAAATAAGATCTGCAAATCACCACAAGATCTGCTTCCAAAGAAGCAGTCTAACTATTACAATTGGGCATTTACATATGGGTCCAATAACAAACAAAATATAGTCATTAAAAATAAATATAGAATGTAGAGGGTTAGTAATATATTATTAAAGAGATATTTGACAGACCTACTGTCTCTGAACTAGAATTTGTGAATGTTGTTGCTCCATAACATTGTATGCTAAAACAGATATCAAGAGATATTTATTGAAAAAGATTACTGGAGGAAGCAATATTTATTGTGTGACTTTTCCTGGGGATATATAAGCAAAAAATATACATACTCTAGATATGGAACACGTGACACACCACAATAATGACTTTACTATAACTTGGTGAATCCGTGAGTTTACTGGGGTTTGTTACAGAAACATGGATGACAGAAAGGTGGTTGCAACAACAAAACACCCAGGCCAGCCTGAGTGACAACTCACAAAGATCACGCTTTTGTAATAATTCCCTGCAAAAATTACACAGAGCTTAACAGGTGGGAAAGTCTCCTTATGGCTGTTGAGTACATTTCAAGCTTGTTGCAGCACCTCTAAACCTTGGTTCACTCTAGATATAGTCCAATCTGTTGAAAACAAAAGATTCTAGCCTATGAACAAGAAATTATATTACTATTATTAATGTTAGCAAAAGTAAATATAGTATCTATTGATATACAATTAATTAGCTGTTTGAAATTTCATAAATTACTTGATAAATGTTTATATTTTCTGTTAAATTCTTGAACAAGAAGTAACGGACAGTAGACACAAGTTTCAAATAATTTTTCATTCATTTATTTATATACTCAATATGGTAAACAGCTATAAGTATAAAAGCAAAATTTAAGGGTTAAGAGTTCAGGTGAGATGGGTTCATAAATAAGATATTTAAACATGTTAAATTCTATAATGCAATAATTGCAAAAATATTTTAAAAATTAACCTGGGGAACATGTAACCCATGTGTGTTTGCTGGAGAGGATGTGGAGTAAGGGGTACACTCATCCATTGCTGGTGGGAATGCAAACTTGTCCAACCACTATGGAAAGCAGTGTGGCGGTTTCTCAGGAAATTTGGGATCAACCTACCCCAGGACCCAGCAATACCACTCTTGGGAATATACCCAAGAGATGCCCTATCATACTATAAAAGTATTTGTTCAACTATGTTCATAGCACCATTATTTGTAATAGCCAGAACCTGGAAACAAACTAGATGCCCTTCCATGGAAGAATGGATGAAGAAAGTGTGGGATATACACATATTAGAGTACCTCTTAGCAGTTAAAAAAAAACAATGACTTCTTGAATTTTGCATGCAAATGGATGGAAATAGAAAATACTATCCTGAGTGAGGTAACCCAGATCCAAAAAGATGAACATGGGATGCACTCACTTATAATTGGTTTTTAGCCATAAATATAGGGCATTAAGCCTATATAATTCACGATCCTAGAGAAGCTAAATAAGAAGGTAAACACAAAGAAAAACATATAGTTATCCTTCTGGATATTGGAAGTAGACAAGATTGCTGGGAAAAAATTGGGAACTGGGGGGTGGGGTGGGATGGGGGAAAGGGGAGATGGAGAGAGACAAATGAGAAGGGGAGGATGGGGAGAGCTTGGGGGAATGGGATGGTTGGGATAATGGAAGGATGGATATGGGAGCAGGGAAGTATATATCTTAATTAAGGGAGCCATTTTAGGATTGGCAAGAGACTTGACTCTAGAGGGGTTCCCAGGGGTCCAGAGAGATGTCCCCAACTAGGTCCTTGGGCAGCTGAGGAGAGAGAGCCTGAAATGGCCCTATCCTATAGCAATACTAATGAATATCTTGCATATCACCATAGAACCTTCATCTGGTGATGGATGGAGATAGACACAGAGACCCCCACTGGAGCACTGGACTGAACTCCCAAGGTCCAAATGAGGAACAGAAGGAGGGAGAACATGAGCAAGGAAGTCAAGACTGCAAGGGGGGGCACCCACCCACTGAGACGGTGGGTCTGATCTATTGGGAGCTCACCAAGGCCAGCTAGACTGGGACTGAAAAAGCATGGGATAAAACTGGACTCTCTGAATATGGTGGACAATGAGGGCTGCTGAGAAGCCAAGGACAATGGCACTGGGTTTTGATCCTACTGCGTGTACTGGCTTTGTGGGAGCCTAGCCTGTTTGGATACTCACCTTCTTAGACCTGGATGGAGGGGGAGGACCTTGGACTGCCCACAGTTGTAGGAAGCAGGTCTATGTTGCCATTATGCAAGTTGTAGTTCTTTTCTCACAAATCTCATTTAAATGTTCCACAATCAGAAAGAGTCAGAGTTAGAGCTGAAAGCATGGCACAGAAAGTTGGCATTTTAAAATGGTGCAGATTTTTTTTTCTTTTGCTACTGCTGAATCAGAAAAACCTCTCTTAAAGGAGCTGTGGCAAGCCACCAGCTGAAAAATAAATGCAGCTAATCTTTGGAGGGTTTTTGTGTCTAGAATTTTTTTTCAAGCTCATTCATGTTTTGAATGTATTTTAGTTGGCCACGTTGGCCATAGATGGAGAAAGTAATTTATTTCATGACCAAGTCAAATTTAAGTAATATCAATTCACAAATCCAGCCCTATAGAAGGTACTAGAAGAAAAATTACACTCCAAGGAAGTTAACTACACCTACAAAAACACAGACAATAGATATCCTTACACTAGCAAAATCCAAAGAAGAGAAGCACACATACATACACCCTACCACCACAAAGAACAACACAATAAAAGAACAGTCAATAGTCATTAATATATCTCAATATCAATGGACTCAATTCAGCAATAAAAAGACACGGGCAAACGGACTGGATATAAAAACAGAATCCATCCTTCTGCTGTATACAGGAAATGCACCTCAGAATCAAAGATAAATACTACCTCACAGTAAAGGGATGAAAACAGATTTTCCAATAAAATGGGCCTAACAATCAAGCTGGTGTAGGTTTCCTAATATCTAACAAAATAGACTTTAAACCAAAATTAACCAAGAGATTAAGGAAATTTCATAATCACTAAAGGAAATCATCCACAGGATGACATCTCAATTTGGAGCATCTATGCCCAAAATGCAAGGGCACCCACATTTGTAAAAGAAATATTACTAAAACTTAAACCACACATTGAACTGTACACATTAATGGTGGGAGACTTCAATATTCCACTGTCTCCAATGGGAAGGTCATATAGACAGAAACTAAATAGACAAATAATGGAACTAACAGACTTATCATTCAAATGGACCTAACAGATGAAGACAGAACATTCCACTGAAAAACAAGAGGATATCCCTTTTTATAAGCACCTCACAGAACCTTCTCCAAAACTAACCAAATGTACTAAGTCACAAAGCAAGTATCAACAGATACAAGAAAATTGAAATAACCCCCTGTATCCTATCAGATCACCAAGGATTAAAGATGGATTTCAACAACAACAACATAAATAAATAACAAAAAGTCCACAAATGCATGGAAACTGACCAGCTATCAACTGGATTACCAATGGCTCAAAAAAAAATTAACAAAGAAATTAAAGACATCCTAGAATAAAATGTAAATGAATCCACAATATACCCAAACTTATGGGACACAATAAAAGTGGTGCTAAGAGGAAAAGTTCATAGCACAGTCATTACAGAAACTTAACAGCACATCTGAAAGCTATAGAACAAAAAAAAAGCAGACACACCCAAGAAGAGTACAAGGCAGAAAATAAATCAAACTCAGGGATGAAATAAATAAAATAAAAACAAAGAAAAAACAATACAAAGAATCAACAAAAAAGTTTTATTTTTCTTTGAGAAAATCAACAAGATAGACACTTATCCAGACTAACCAAAAGGAAGAGAGAGGGAGAACATCCAAATTAACAAAATCAGAAATGAAAAGGGGAATATAATAACAGACAGCAAAAAAATCCAAGACTCATTAGGTTATACTTCAAAAACCTATACTCCACAAAATTGGAAAATCTAAAGAAATTGACAATTTTATTCCTAGATACTACCTATTAAAGTTAAATCAAGGTCAGAGAAACAATTATAATAAACCCATATCAACTAAAGAAATATAAAAAGTCTCCTAACTAAAAGAAGCAGGATGCCAGATGGTTTTAGCATAGATTTCTACCAGATCTTCAAAGAACAGCTAATACCAATACTCCTCAAATTATTCCAGAAAAAAAAACAGAAAGAACATAGTGAAATTTATTTTCTGAAACCACAAAAATCTTGATACCCAAACCACACAGACTCAACAAAGACACATAATTACAAAACATTTTTCCTCATGAACACAGATGCAAAATACTCAATAAAATACTTGCAAACTGAATCCAAGAACATACTAAAAATATCATCCACCATAATCAAGTAGGCTTCATCCCTTAGATGCAAGGATGACTCAACATACTAAAATCTTTAATCTAATCCACCATATAAACAAACTGAAAGAAAAATAACAAAACAATAATTTCACTGGATACTGAGAATGCTTTTCACAAAATACAGCAGTCCTTCATGATAAAAGTCTTGAAAAGATCAGGAATACAAGGGATACCTCAAAACATAATAAAGGCAATACATACATAGCAAGCCAATAGGCAACATCAAATTAAATGGAAAGAAACTTAAAACAATTCCACTAAAATCAGGGACAAGACAAGGCTGCCCATTCTCTCCATATCTATTCAATATAGCACTTTGAAGTTTTAGCTAGAGAAATAAGACAACAATATCTATTTTTGCCTTTATCATATCTTTCCTTGAATATATAGGTCTGTATATGTCTATATAAATAATGCTTAAGTTTTCCACAATGAACAATGAATTTTCCTGCAATAATCTTTGAAGTTTCCAGAAAGAAAATGGGGCCCCACAACAGCAACTCAACCTAGTTGATAAGACATTGTGATGCTGATAGAGCTACAAGACATGTTTTGGGTACCAGCTGCACAAGATGATTCCAAATTGGTTAGCTAAAATGGTGCACATTTTTACAACATTATAGCCAGACCTCCACAAAATACTCAGAGACTATTTGCAATCATACCAGACATTAATCTTGAAACTTAATCATCATTTTACTTTCACACAAAGAACGTCACCCCCATGACAACTGGAAGTAATTCTAAAAGATGACATCCCCTCTCCCAGCGATATGTAGATGATATTATAGATTGGTATTTTTGAGTTATTATATATAGACAATTACATTGGTATAGATTCTTGTATATTGATACACAGTTAAATTTTATTAAATATTGTATGCATGCATGCTTCTACCTCTGTTTAAAACATTTTTATGTATTGATACATATTTACAATATTACAGTGTACATTTCTACCTCTGATCTAGATACTTATACATTGTTTACATTTATAGGTCATTATCCTCATTTATTGCACAATTGTTTATTGCCTTAGTCTTTAAGTCATATACATATTAAGAATTATAGATCAATAGTCATCTGTGTTTGTCATACTTATAGTTAGGCTAATCAGGTTCTTTAGATACATAGAGATTATATCCTACATAGATAGATAATCTTCAACCACATCAAAGAGCTGTAAAAATGGCATTTAAATAACTTAGAGTTCTCTGTTAATGAGACACAACAGCTCCGGGAAGCACCCATCTTTTCCAGAGAGAATGTTGAGCACCAAAGACACTCCACTCGGAGCTTGTTTTCTTCTAGGCAGAACTGGCCTTTGGGCAAAGAAATGCCCATGCCTTAACCACTGACAAGATACATGGTATCCGGAAATGGATGAAACAGTACTGTCAAATTCTGCCAAGACAGGGTAAGATAGTTTTAAAAAGTTCCTTGCCTTTGAAAATAGTCTGTCAGTTATACTAGGCCTTAGCCAAAGTTGGTTGCTTCAAAGTTGCAAATGTGACTTTGGGTGATTCTCCAGGTAGCCAGTTGTCTCTGTAAATTGTTACATGCTTTGTAAGTTGTTTGATTGCACTTCCTACTTACTCGGGTAACATTATTCCCTTCTGGGATCTTCAATGAGGTTAAAGACTAGATAAATGTAGTTATTTTCCTCTCATGTCTTGGCCAAGTTATTTATTATACAAGACTTAAGCTAGTGAAAATAGGATATTTGTTCTTATTGTATATGATTTTGTATTAGGCTTAGAATTCTCTTATTTAAACAAAAGGGGGAGGTGCTGCAGGAAGGTTTATTACCCGCCTACTGGGGTGTGGCCTCATATACTATTTACCTGGATGCCAAAAGCGCATCAGCCCCCCCCCCCCCCGTTTCTATTTGCTTGTTCGGATTGTTTGGATCCCATCTCCATCCGCCATTCAAGCAGAGAATCCTGATTTGTAAGTTTTTCCCCCAAATAAATAACAATCTCTCAGTTCTGAGCTAGTGTGGGATTTCTTTTAAGCATCCAATCCCTCCACCATCAAGAGGATACAAATTGAAAAGGAAGTAATAAAACATTTGATATTTGCAGACAATATGATACTATATATAAACAAAGCCAAAAATCCTGCTAGGGAACTTCTACCATGAAATCATTGGATACAATATTACTAAAAAAAATCAAAAGCCCTCCTATATATAAATGATAAATGGACTGAGAAAGAAATAAGGAAATTAATGCCCTTCCCAATATCCAAAAATAATGTAAAATGTCTTGGTGAAATTCTAACTAAGCAAATGAAAGGCTTGTATGACAAGAACTTTAAGTGTCTGAAGAAAGAAAATGGAGAAGATATCAAAAGATAAAAAGATCTCTCAAGCTCATGGATCCATAGGATCCACAAAGTAAAAATGGCCATCTTACCAAAAACAACCTACAGATTCAATGCAATCCCCATCTCAATTCTTTAAATATCTTAAACAAAAAATACTCAACTTTATATGGAATGACAAAAAAGGAAAGAAAAGGAAAAAAAACAGGATAGCTAAAACAATCCTGTACGATAACAAAAAAAAAAAAAAAAACCTTCTGGAGGTATCACTATCCCTGATTTCAAGCTCTACTACAGAGCAACAGTATTAAAAACCCTACATGGTACTGGCATAAAAACAGACAAGTGGATCAATCGAATCGAATCAAAGGCCCAGACATAAATCCACATTTGTGGACACCTGATTTTCAACAAAGAAGCCAAAATTATACAATGAAAAAGAAATCATCTTCAACAAATGGTGCTGATCTAACTGGATGTCTACATGCAGAATGCAAATAGATCCATATCTACTCAAATCCAAGTGGAAAAAAGACCTCAACTAAAACCAGACACACTGACCCTGATAGAAGAGAAAGTGGGGAATCACCTTGAACACATTGGCACAGGAAACAAAAAGCTTATGTAAGGCAAAGGACACTATCAATAAGACAAAAAGGCATCCCAGAGAATGAGAAAAGTTTGCCACCAACCCTACATCAGAGGGCTAATATCCAAAATATATAAAGAACTCAAGAAACTAGACATCAACAAACAAAATAATCCAATTAAAAAGTGGGATACAGATCTGTCTTATGTGAGGTTGGTGAGAGCTTTCCTCATTCTGTGGTCTGCCTTTATGTCCTATTGATGGTGTCATTTGCCTTACATAAGCTTTTTAGTTTCATGAGGTTTCATTCATTAACTACTGATTTTAATGTCTGCAGTATTGGTGTTCTATTCAGGACGTTGTCTCCTGTGAAGGGAGACTGGAGAATAAGGTCCGGGACAAGAGGGATCAGGTTGGAGGCGGATGGAAAAAGAGATTACTAAGAGAAACAACTGGAATCTGGAAGCATTTCGGGATAAACTAGAAACCCAGAGCAATGGAAACTCCCAAGAATCTATGAGGGTGGGCCTAGCTAAGACTCCTAGCAATAGATACAGAGCCCGAATAGGCCATCTCCTGTAAGCAGGCAAGACTTCCAGTAGAGGGACTGGGACACCAACCCAGCCACAAACCCTGCAACCTACAATTTGTCCTGCCTACAATATTACTGGGGTAAAAATGGCACAGAAATTGTAGGAGTAACAAACTAATGACTAGACCAGTTGAAGACCCATATGCTGAGAGGGAGCTCACTGCTGAGGGCTTGGACCCAGAGGCAGGATACCCCCAGAGACCTAAGATAGAGCCAAACAGAAATGGCAAAAAATCCAATGAAATGATTCCTAATGATACTTTGCTAAACTCATAGACCAGTGCCTACCCCAACTGTTTTTTTTTTTTAGTGTTTTAGTTGGATTTAATTTTAGCTGAAAGTAGTCAACATCCTCATAACAATGGGGAAATTTTCTCTTTTTTTCTTTTTTATTAAATTTATTTATTTATTAAGGATTTCTGCCTCCTCCCCGCCACCGCCTCCCATTTCCTTCCCCCTCCCCCAATCAAGTCCCCCTCCCTCATCAGCCCGAAGAGCAATCGGGGTTCCCTGCCCTGTGGGAAGTCCAAGGACCGCCCACCTCCATCCAGGTCTAGTAAAGTGAGCATCCAAACTGCCTTAAGAGAGGCTTCTCTGATCCTACTGCACGCACTGGCTTTGTGGGAGCCTAGGCAGGTTGGATGCTCAACTTACTAGACCTGGATGGAGGTGGGGGTTCCTTGGACTTCCCACAGGACAGGGAACCCTGATTGCTTTTCGGGCTGGGGGGAGACTTAATTGGGGGAGGGGGAGGGAAATGGGAGGCGGCGGCGGGGAAGAGACAGAAATCTTTAATAAATAAATAAATAAATAAAAATCTCGCAAAAAAAAAAGAAAAAAAACATAAGAATCCAAATGAATTTAAATGAGAATTTTATTCTACTGTGTTGCCACATACTCTTCTCTGGATATTAATAAAATGGAATCATAGATTCCACTCTCAAGCCAGAAAAAAAAAAAAGAGAGGCTTCACCTTGTGTTCACCTTCTTACTTAGCTTCTTTAGGTTCGCCAATTGTAGACTCCGTGACCCCTATTTATGGCTAGAAACCAATTATGAGTGAGTACATCCCATGTTCTTCTTTTTGGGTCTGGGATACCTCACTCAGGATATAGTTATCCTCTTGGATAAGGGAAGTAGACAAAATTGCCGGGGAGAAAAGTGGGATCTTGGGGGTGGGGTGGTAAGGGGGTAAGGGGAGATGGGGAGAGAAAAGGTAGAAGGGAAGGAGGGGGGACTTGGGGAAACAGGAGGATCGGGATAAAGGAAGGTTGGATAGGGGAGCACGGAACCACAATTCTTAGTTAAGGGACCCACTTTAGGGTGGGCAGGAGAATTGACCCTAGAGGGGCTCCCAGGTGCCCAAGCTGAGGTCCCCAGTTAGTTCCTTGGGCAGCTGAGGATAGGGAACCTGAAATGACCCTATCCTAGCGCAATACTGACGAATATCTTGCATATCATCCTAGAACTTTCATCTGGCGATGGATGGAGATAGAGACAGAGACCCACACTGGAGCAATGGACTGAGCTCCCAAGGTCCCAATGAGGAGCAGAAGGAGGGAGAACATGAGCAAAGAAGTCGGGACCACGAGGGGTGCACCCACCCACTGAGACAGTGGAGCTGATCTACTGGGAGCTCACCAAGGCCAGCTGGACTATTACCAAAAAAAGCATGGGATAAAACTGAACTCTCTGATCATGACGAACAATGAGGGCTGATGAGACGCCAAGGACAATGGCACGCAGTTTTGATCCTACGCAATCTGCTGGCTTGGTGGGAGCCTAGCCAGTTTGGATGTTCACCTTCCTAGATAAGGACGGAGGGGGGAGGACCTAGGACTTACCACAGGGCAGGGAACCCTGACTGCTCTTTGGACTGGAGAGGGAGGGGGAGAGGAGTGGGGGGAAGGGGAGAGGGGTGGGAGGAGGGGGAGAAGAGTGGGAGGAGGGGGAGGGAAAGGGGAGGCTGGGAGGAGGTGGAAATTTGTTTTTTTTCTTTATTCTTCTTTTATCAATAAAAAAAAGAGAGGCTTCACCAAGCAACTGATAGAAACAGATGCAGAGACCCATAGCCAAACTTTAGTCAGAGCTCTGGGAATCCTGTGAAAAAGGAACAGAAAGGATTATAGGAGTCCTTAGGGTCAAGGGTACCACAATAAAAACCCACATAACTAACTAACCTGTCCTCACAGGAGCTCTCAGACTGAATTGACAACCAGAGAACCCGAGCAGGTCTGAACTAGGCTCTCTGTGTATGTTTCAGTTGTGTAACTTGGTCTTCATGTGAAACTCCTAACAGTGAGAGCAAGGGATGCCTCTGTGTTGCCTACCTTTGAGACCAATCCCTTTTTGTACTTAGTGATATTGTATGTCAACCTGACACAATCTAGGGTCATCAGAGAGGAAGGAGCCTCAGTTAAAGAAATGCCTCCATGAGATCCTGTTGGAAGGTATTTTCTCAATTAGTGATCAGTGGAGGAGGGCCAAGCCCACAATGGGAGGTGCAATTCCTGAGCTGGTGGTTCTGGGTTCTATTAAAAAAAATCAGGCTGGCAGGTTAGTGGTGGCACACGTCTTTAATCCCAGCACTCGGGTGGTAGAGGCAAGTGGATATCTGGGAGTTCAAGACCAACCTGGTCTACAGAGTGAGTTGCAGGACAGGCTCCAAAGCTACAGAGAAACTCTGCCTTGAAAAACCAAAAAGGAAAAAAAGAAAGAAATTAGGCTGAGCAAGTCAGGGGAATCAAGCCAGTAAGCAGCTCCTCTCCAGGGCCTCTGCATCAGCTCCTGCTTCAAAGTTGCAGCCCTGCTTGAGTTCCCATTCTGAATTCCTCCAATGATGGACTGTGGTCTGAAGTGTAAGACAATAAGACAGAAAAAGCCTTTCCTCCCCAACTTGCTTTTTTGGTTATGGTGTTTTTTCGAAGTTTGGAAACCCTAAGACACTCCTACTGGATTGCCACATCCAGCATTATAGAAGAGAAGGTGCCTAGTTTCACAGCAACTTGATATACCATGGCTGACTGATATTCATGGGATACCCTCCTGTATCTGAAGAGAAACAGTGGAGGTGTGGATGGGGGTGGGAGGCAGGGACTGGGAAGTGATGAGAGACAGAAAGCTTTGTTTGATATGGGGAAAAAATTAAAAGATATTGTTGACAAGACTATTCAAATTTATTCTATCTTTCCCACTTACTAGATAATTTATTCAGGGTTAATCATTTTGTTAATTATTTTCTCATAGTTTAATCTAACAAAAGGGCATAATTATAACAGCTAGCTTATTGTTTCATTATAGGAACTAAAATGCTACACATGGTGCTCTTAACAAAGAATCTCCTGCAGCATTTGCTTGGGATACGTTATCTTTTTGCATAATAGATACTGTGATGGTTGGAGATTTACATTGTTATCTTCAGTAGCAATTGAATAAGCCAAACACAAAGCCTAAAGACTTTAATAATAGCATTGGGAGCAAAAATGGAAAGCATAAATATTGAGGAAAATTAATGATCAACATTTAGTGGCCAGTTTGTTATAGAATGTTTGATGGAAAGAATAGACATGAGTAATGTCAAATGTTTTTGCTCCAGTGACTGAAGGTCTGATGGTGGAATGTCCTATGTCAATTCATGAAAAATACTGACTCAAAGAAAAAAATTGTTGTCTCCAGTCACTTAGAGCAATTTAAGAAAGATCCAGTTATTTCTGCTTCAACTCACCCAGAAGGCTGATGCACGCACCATAATTAAACTGCCTGGAGACCGATAAGAGTAATGACAAGGGCTAGAGGCACTCAGTATCTATCCTGAACAGCTTTGCATGATTGCAAAGAGGTTCACAATCTTGATATTTCATAAGAAGAAAACGTGGACAGAAATAAGAGTTGACACAAATCCCCCTAGATTTCCAGGGTTCTACCCCAGGGAAATGAAACATCATCCCCCTGAAGCCTACATGGTGCTATAAGAGCAAGAATAGGGGACAATCCCAATATTTTTCCTCAAAGGAATAGGAGAGAAATGGAGCGTGAACCAAGGGTCTTTGCAACCAGTATTAAAGAAGTTGAGGGACATCAGCAAAAATATGAGTCTCTAAGAATAACTGAGCTTTACATCCCTGAGAATTACCCTACTTGAAGAAGGTATTAAAGGTGTATCTTACTAAACACACAAATACAACCTGCTCAGTCTTATAATGTTACTTCTATATATGTTCTCAGTGCTAAACATTTGGCATCAGATAACCAGTTGGTATGTTCTTCCCTGGGAAATACTATTTCTTTATATAGAAACAACTACTGAAGAAAGAGTGAATACCGGGGAAAGGGGAGGTGGTAGAACCTAGAAGGAGTGAAGGGAGCGGAAACTGACCAGGATGTATTATAAAAGAGAAGAATATATTTTCAATCAAAGAAGGGAAAAAGAAAGTCATGCATTTGAAAGAAAGTAAGGAGTGGCATATGGAAGGGTTTGGAGGAAGGGAAGGAGTGGAAGAAATGATGTGGCTAAATTATAATCACAAAATTCTGTTTAAAAGTTTTTTTTAAAAAAGCAGATCTCATTGAAGTAGAATACTTGCCTAGAAGGTGAAAGACTCTAAGTCCAATCCCCAGAATTATAAATAAAAAAGTATAAGTATATATGTAGCTTAATCCAATCTTCCAACACCTCAGTGCATCATACTAGAGAAAAAAATGGCAAGAGGAAGAAAGCATGACTGCAGTATTGACAGACTGAAAACCAAGAGAGTTGTCATGGGAGGAAGATAAGAAAATCTAGTAGACAATACCTGATCATTTTAGCAGCAGCTTGTCCTAGAGACAAACAGGTTAAAGTCTTTCACAGGCTGCTGTATATCTATAGAAGAAAAACTAGGAAATCAGCCTAGAAAGTTCTCCAGAAAAAAAAAAGATAAATGATGTTTACATTCAGCTTCGGAACACTTCAGTCACTTCAGTACACTACTTTACATCCCCACCAAGGCAAAAATGAAATAGAGCTAAAACACTGTTTGAAAAATAAGTTGAGGGGGGTGAATCTCATCTCTAGACATACTTTTAAAAATGCTATAGGTAAGTCTTCAAATTTAAATGCAATGTTACAAACAAACACAAAAGCATATGAAAGTGTAGAACTTACTAATGATAGGAAATATGTACACAAATGGAGACTATTCTGATTCTGCATGTGGTATACATATCACGTCAAATTGTCCTGTGAACATAATAGAAAAATATTAAGAATAGCTACAAATATATGAATTGTTAATGTAGTTCATAATACAGAATAATGTGAACTATGATTATCAATAACTTAATGTGCATGCAAGTCCAAGCCAGATCAAATCTCAGTATGGACATGGGAATTGGACATGAAATCTACCTCCCCCTATCCATGGTGCTCTTGGCAATTATTAGCTGCTGAGAGAGAGAGAGAGAGAGAGAGAGAGAGAGAGAGAGAGAGAGAGAGAGACAGAGAGAGAGACAGAGAGACAGAGAGACAGAGAGACGTTCTTTACTCTGAGCATAAAACCTGGTCAGTCAGTTATCTTGTAGTGTAAGATCACATAGCCAAGAATATCTGGGCAACACACACTGTTCAAGATGGATTAAAAGAAAAAAAAAAGACACAAAGGTGAATGGATAGGGAAGAGTAGTGGACCTGGAAAGATTTTGGCATCTGAGTATAATCTAAACATACTGTATGAAACTCAAGAGGTTTCAAAGGTGATGAATGTTATGTATGTGGCCTAGACACCGTTCTTGTCATATTTTGGTGAAGAATGTGGCTGCTTTTTGCCCATGTCCAAAAAAATCTGCTGGAGGCTAAACTGAAGGATTTTGGATTAGTTGCCCTGGTAGAGAAATTTCAAAACAATGTAGTATTGACTCTGTCATGTAGTTATTGCAGTTCAGTCTTACGAAGATCTATAAGGAAAAGGAGCAAGCTGAGCAACAAAAAAAAAATTTAAAAATGTAAAGCTCAAGGAAAAGGGGTACAAGAAAATGGAATGGACCCAAATCCTTTGTTGAAGAAGGTAAACAGACTAGAGAAAAGCTTGATGTTAAAGGAAATAAAGGGAATGTTGATGTCAGGGAAAGATCCTACTGTTGGGGATCTCCCCTGGAGCATCCCTCTCCAGAGCACACCAAGCAGTGCCTCCATCTCAGAAGGGCATTTAAGGTCTGGCACACAGAATTCCCCTTGTGGTCGGACCCCTTTATGGTTTCTCCTCTTCCCCTGGGATCACCCGGGAATGTTTTGCTCAGATTAAACCTGGAATTATTAATTTGGTTTGATCTGATTTATTGCATCAGAGGAGAAACCCAATACTGGGGTATGAAAACTTTTCACCTACTCAGCTAAGATTCCAACTTGTAAAAAGGAATTAAAGAAAACCTTAGGGACAGGTATGGTGGTGCATGCCTTCAATCCCAGGGCTCCAGAGGTAGAGTCTGACAAATCTCTGAGTTTGAATCCAGCCTGGTCTACAGGTCAAGTTTCAGGACAGACAGACAAGCTTAGGCAATGACGGAAACCATTGAGAAGAGAAAGCTGGTGATGATGTAGTGGAGCAAGGAGACCATGTTCCAGCCCCAACAAGCAGAAGAACTTGGTATTTAGGCCATGTGGTTCTGGCTATAAAGTCAAGGAGTGAACAAAGGGGTTATGGAATCTCCCTCACCAACTAAGGAAAACTTGTAAGGCCACACATGTGTCAGGGGTGTTCCTGCATGGAGGCCTAGAGACGCTGTGAAGGTAAAACCTGGATTGCCTCAGAGAACCCAAAATATTGGAGATGCCAGAGCCATGGGACAGTGGCCAAGGAGAGCGGCTAACAGGGAGTAGAAGCAGCCCATGGGAAAGAAATGTGGTGTGGTTAAAAAAGCTGAAGGTAACTGGAGAACTGAAGAGTGTTTTAACATCAGTCATGGAGATGCAGAGTATGGAGTTTGCCCAGCTGGTTTTCAGTCTTGCTTTAATCCAGTATTTTCTCACTGTGCTCCCGTTTGGAATGGTAATGTATATCTTGTGCCATTATATGTTGGAAGTATGTGATCTGCTTTTCATTTTGATTTTATATGTGATTACAGTTAAGAGACTGCATGAATCTAAGCAGAGACTTAGAATGACTTTTACCCAGTGCTGAGACATACAGACTACGGAGACTTTTGAAGTTGGACATAAGGCATATATGGCTATAAGCCCATGGGGGCCAGGGAGTAGACTGTGGTGGTTTGAAAGAAAATGGCCCCCATAGGTCCATAGGAAGTAGCACTATTAGGAGGTGTGTCACTGATTTAGAAGGTATGGCCTTGACAAAGGAAGTGTGCTACTGAGTAGCAGGCTTTGAGGTCTCAGATGTTCAAGCCAAGCTGTGTTGCATTCATTTCCTGCTGCCTGCCTATCCAGATGTGGAACTCTCAGCTCCTCCCTCAGTACCAGGTCTGCCTGAATGCTGCCATGCTTCCTGATATGATAATAAGGGACTAAACCACTGAAATTGTAAGCCAGCCCCAATTAAAAGTTTTCCTTTTATAAGAGTTATCATGCTATTGGTATCTCTTCACAGCAATAAAACCCGAAGGAGAAAATACATTTAAAATGACCTCATCTCTCTAATTGATCTGATTTTACATTGAAATTTACATGACAGAAGGGAAGTCCCAAATAAAGAGTCAAAATTCTTCCTTACTCTCACTGCTCCCTTAGGCAGATATCCACTGACCAACCACAGACCATCCCTACCAGAAAACCAGGTAGGCCACCAGTCAGCAGATCTTCCCCACTCTCTGTTTCTTCGGGCAGACAGCTCCTGTCCTACCACAGGCCATGTCAGTCAAAAGATCAAGTAGGCTGCTGCCCCATGGACCTTCCTCACTCTCTAGCTTCAACACTCCCACTCCTCGGTTGTTCCTCCCATCTTTGTCACTGTGTCTTAGCCCCCAACTCTGGCAGATAACCCTGATTAAACAAGACTATGCCTGCCAAAAGACCAGATACTCCTCCCACCTTTAGACTTCCTCTACTCTCTTGTTGCCCCCTCTCTAACACTATCCCTAATCCCCCTCTCCTCCTCATAGCTTTATCCCAGTACCCAACTCTGGTGGAGACTCCCTGCTGGAGGAGAGACCACAATAGCTGCCAGAATTCCAGGTAGGCTGTCTGCCCACAAACCTCCTCCACTCTCTCAGTGCCCTACTAACAATATCCCCAATCTTTCCTCTCTTCTTCATTGCTGTGTACCAATCTCCAACTCTGGCAGAGTCTCTCTGCTGGAACAAATAAAAAATATTAAAAGATGCAAGGAGAAACAGCTAAGTAACATGTAAAGGCATATAAACATATAAAACAAATAGAATTACATCTGACTTGTCAATGGAGACTTTAAAAGTCATAGTGTGTTGACAGATGTCCTGCAGACTCTAAGAGTTCATGGATGCCAATCCAGAGTGTTATTGAAAGATTTCCAATCACCATAGATGGAGAAAAGAAGATATTCCATGATAAAGTCAAATTTAAACAATACCTATCTTCAAATACAGCCCTACAGAAGATACTAGAAGGAAAACTCAAACCCGAGGAAGTTAACTACATGCATAAAAACACGGGCAGTAAATAATCTCATACCAGCAAAACCAAAAGAAAGGAAACACACACCTATATTCATACATACATACATACTAACAACAACAACAATAACAATAACAAGGTATCAAAAATTACCAATCATTAGTAATTAATATCTCCCAATTTCAATGGATGTAATCCCCCCAAAAGATACAGACTAACAGAATGGATGTGAAAATAAGACTCATTCTTCTGTTGCACACAAGAAATACGCCTCTACATCAAAGATAAACATTACTTCAGTATAAAGGGTCAGAAAAAGATTTTCCAAGCATATTAAGGAAAAAGTTTCTGTAGCCATTTTAATATCTTACAAAATAGATTTTAAACTAAAACTAATCAAAAGAGACAGGGAATGACACTTCATACTCATCAAAGAAAAAATTTACCAAGATGATATTTCAATTCTTAATCATCTACACCCTGAAAACAAAAGACACCCACATTACTAAAGCTTAGATCACACACTGACCTTCACAAATTGATAGTGGGAGACTTTAATACTCATCTCTCACCAAAGAATAGGTCATCCTGACAAAAGCTAAACAGGCAATTCTGGAGCTAACAAAGATGATAAACCAAATGAACCAAACAGATATCTATAGAACATTTCAACCAAACACAGCCTTCTTAATACCTCATGGAATTTTCTCCAAAAATGACCATATACTTGGTCACAATGCTAGTCTCAATGGATACAAGAAATTTGAAAGATTCTGCCTTCCACAACCCTTTGCCATGCATTGTCCCTGGCCCTACTGATGCTGAACCCCCACCAGTTAACAAGATACCCTTTCCTATAACTCCAACAGATTCCAAAGGCCCAGTCACAGTCCATACCAGTTGGAACAATAGACTCCATAGGCCCACGTACAGTCCAAACTAGGTGAAAAAAATATCCCTAGCAGTTCTACCAAAAACCTTCTACCAGGGACTTCCTACAGCTGATAAACACCTTTAGCACAGTGGCTAGATCCAAGACTAACTCAAAAAGATCAAGTAACCCTCTTATATATGAATGATAAAAGGGTTGAGAAAGAAATCAGAGAAACATCACCCTTCACAATAGCCACAAACAATATAAAATATCTTGGGGTAATTCTAGCCAAGCAAGTGAAAGACTTGTATGACAAGAACTTCAAGTCTTTGAAGAAAGAAACTGAAGAACAAATCAGAAAGTGGAAAGATCTCCCATGATCATGGATTGGTAGGATCAACATAATAAAAATGGTCATCTTAGCAAAAGCAGTCTACAGATTCAACACAATCCCCATCAAAATCCCAACACAATTCTTTACAGAATGTGAAAGAAAAAATACTCAACTTCATATGGAAAATCAAAACTCAGGCTAGCTAAAATGACACTGAACAATAAAAAAAGAATGCTGTAGGTGTCACCACCCCTGATCTCAAGCTCTACTACAGAGCTACAGTAATAAACAGGTATTGTATTTGCGTGAAAACAGACACATTGAATCGAAGACCCAGACATAAACCCATATATCTATGGACACTTGATTTTTGACAAAGAAGCCAAAACTATACAATGGAAAAAAAAGAAAGCATCTTCAACAAATGATGTTGGCATAACTGGATGTCAGCATGTGGAAGAATGAATATAGATCCATATCTATCACCCTGCACAATGACATTAGGAAATCTGAAGGCAAATGGATGGAACTAGAAAAATTTATCCTGAGTGAGGCAACCCAGACCAAGAAAGACAAACACAGTATGTAATCACTCATAAGTGGATATTAACTGTAAAGTATAATAATGTTAACAATCTACAGATCCAGAGGCTAGATAACAAGGAAGGCCCATGGGGTGACGTATGGATATACCTGGTATAGGGAAACAGAAAAGATTTCCTGGACAGACTGGGGACATGTTGGTTTGGGAACTTGAGGAAACGCATTGGGGGTAGGTGAAGGGGGAGAGTACTGAGATAGATGATTGGAAAGGGGAGCTCTTTGGGGTCAGGACCTGATGTAAGGGAAACCCCCATAAATAAGTTACCCTGTCTACCTTTTTGCCTCTGTGCTCTTTTACTTTTCCTACTTCTGTATATCCTACTCTCCCTCTTACATCGTGGTTGTCTGGGGGACTGGATGCTGACATCCTCCCCTTCTTGTTCTCTTCCTCTTTTTTCTCCTCCTTTTCTTCTTCTATTCATCCTCTCTGCCTGTCAGTCCCACCTATCCTTTCTTCTGTCTCACTATTGGCCGTTCAGCTTTTTACGAGACCATCAGGTGTTTTAGACGGGCAAAGAATTACAACTTCACAGAGTTAAATAAATGCAACATAAAAAAGTGACACATCTTTGCATCATTAAAGAAATGTTCCACACTTCCCTCAGGGCAGGGAACCCTGACTGCTCTTCGGACTGGAGAAAGAGAGGGAAAGGAGTTGGGGGAGAGGGGAAATGGGAGGCGGGGAGGAGGCAGAAACTTCTAATAAAATAAAAAAAAGAAATGTTCCACAGCATAAACAAATGTAACGCATCTTAAAATATTCTACAATATGAATGGGAATGACCTAAGTCTTCTACATATATGTAACAATTGTTTAGCTTGGTCTATTTATGGTACTCCTATCAATGGGAGCAGGGACTGTACCTTATGCTCTGGCTGGCATTGGTTCTTGGGAACCTATTCCTCACACTGAATTGCCTTGTCCAGCCTTAATATAAGGCAAGGTTCTAAGTCTTCCTACATCTTTATATACCATGCTTTGTTGATGCGCATGGGAGCCCTGCCTCATTCTGAACAGACACAGAGAAGGAATGGATTTGAGGGGCTATAGAGGAGGGAAGGAGGGAGGGAATGGAAGGAGAGGAGAGAAGGGAAACTGTAGTCAGGATGTAAAAGAAATAAATTTGAAATAACCCCTTCCATCCTACCATACCACCACAAACTAAAGCTGAATATCAACAACAGAAAACCTACAAACCCACTGAACCCGATCAGTTCTCTACTGAATGACTACTAGATCAAGACAGAAATATGAAGGAAACTGAAGATTTCTTGTATTTCAGTGAAAATGAATGCACAACATAACCAAACTTATGAGACACAATTAAAGCCTTGATAAGGGGAGAGTTTATAGCACTGAGTGCCTACATTAAAAAAAATGGAGTGATCTGAAACTAGCAACTTAACAGCACACCTGAAATCTCTAGAACAAAAAGAATCCAGCACACCCAAGATGAGTAAATGACAGAAAATAATTAAACTGAGGGATTGAGTTAATAAAATAGAAACCGAGAACAAATCAAAGAATTAATAAAACAAAGATTTGGTTCTTTGAAAAAATTCAACAAGACAGACCAACCCTTATACAAACTAAAAGAGAGAGAAAATTCCCCAAATAACAAAATCAAAACCTAAAAGGGGGACATAACAACTGACCAAAGAAATCCAAAGAATTGTTGGGTCATAGTTTAAAAACATGTACTCACTGGCAGCGAGTTGGTATGGGAACATGAGTGATCAGGCAGTGGGATGGAGTGGGAAACAGCACTGAAAGAGACAACTGAAAAGGAGGTCATTTTAGGGTCAGGTAGAAACCTGGTTCAAGGGGAACTCCCACTCATCTACCAGGATGTCCCCAGCTAAGACTCTTAGCAAAAGGGAATAGTATCCTGAACTGGAACCTCCCCTGACCAAGCAAGACTCCCAGTGAAGGGATTGAGACAACAATCTAGCCACACAACCTTCAACCCACAGTATGCCTGGCCTATGGGATATTCTGGGGTAAGGGTGACACAGAGATTGTGGGAGTGGCTGTCCAATGACTAGTCCAGTCTGAGACCCATGTCATGAGAAGGAGGAAGGACTGTATGAGCCAGAGGGGTCAAGGACACCACAAGAAAACCCACAGAATCAACTAAAGTGGGTTCATAGAAGCTCACGGAGACAAACTGACAATCAGGGAGCCTGCATTGGATTGACTTGGGCCCTATGCATATGTGTGACAGTTGTATAGCTTGGTGTTTTTGTGGAACTCCTAACAGTGGGAGCAAGAGCTGTATCTGACACATTTGCTAGCTTTGGGGATGCTATTCATCATACTGGGTTGCCTTGCCCGGCTTAAAGCAAGGTACTCAGTCTTACTACAATTTGATACGTGATGTTTTCCTGATACCCATGGGAGGCATGCCCTTTTCTGATAGAAAAGAGGGAGGAATGGATGGGGGAGGCACAAGGGAGGAGTGAGGTAAAACTGCAATCAGGATGTAAAATTATAAATAAATAAATGTTTAAGAAACCTCTATTTGTGGGAGCCTAGGCAGTTTGGATGCTCACCTTACTAGACCTGGATGGAGGTGGGTGGTCCTTGGACTTCCCACAGGTCAGGGAACCCTGCTTGCTCTTCGGGCTGATGAGGGAGGAGGACTTGATCGGGGGAGGGGGAGAGAAATGGGAGGCGGTGGCAGGGAGGAGGCAGAAATCTTTAATAAATAAATAAATTAAAAAAAGAAACCTCTACTTCACAAAATCGGAAAATCTAAAAGAAATGAATACTTTTCTCGCTAGATATCACTTACCAATGTTAAATCAACATCAGATAAACAATTAATATAGACCTATAATCTCCTAAGAAAATAGAAGCAGTCATTAAAACTCTCCCAACCAACGCAAGCTCAGGACCAGATGGTTTTAACACATAATTCTACAATACTTTCAAAGAAGAGGTAACACCAATACTCCTCAAATTATTCCACAAAGTAGAAACTGAAAGAACATTACCAAATTTATTTTATGGGGCCACAGTCACCTTGATACCCAAACCACAAAAATATTTGATAAAGAAAGAGAATTACAAACTAATTTCTTTTATAAATATAGATGCAAAATACTCAAAAAATACTTGCAAACCTAATCTAAAAACACACCAAAATCATCATCCACTATGATCATGCAGTCTTCATTCCAGAGATTCAGAGATGGTATAGTATATCAATTAATATAATCTACCATATAAAAAATGTGAAATAAAAGAAAGCACATGATCATCTCATTAGATGCTTAAAAAAGTCTTTGATAAAATCCAGCACATTTTTATGAGAAAAGTCTTAGACAGATTATGGATTAAGGAGACCTAAACATAATAAAGGCAATTTATACTATGTTTGTAGCCAATATCAAATTAAATGGAGAGAAATTCAAATCAATTCCAGTAAAATCAGGAACAATACAAGACTGTCCACTCTCTCCATATCTACTTAATAAAGTACTTGGCTGAGAAATACTTAAAATTTCAACATCCTTAGCTATCAAAGAAATAAAAATCAAAACTACTTCGATATTCCATCTTATACCTGTCAGAATGGCTAAGATCAAAACCACAATTGACAGCTCATGCTGGCAAGGATGGAGCCAAAGCAAGAGAAACACTTCTCCATTGCTGGTGGGAGTGCAAACTTGTACAGTCCCTATGGCAGTTTCTCAGAAAATTGGAGATTGATTTATCTCAAGACTCGGCTATACCACTCTCGGGCATATACCCAATAGATGCTCCATCCTACTACAAGGACACTTGCTCAACTATATTCATAGCAGCTTTTTAAACAATATCCATAAACTGTTAATAATCTAGATGTTCCTCAACCAAAGAATGAATACATAAAAGTGGCACACTTACACAATGGAGTGTTATTCAGCTAAAAAAAATGACATCATGAAATTTATAGCAAATGAATGGAACTAGAAAAAAATTATCCTGAGGGAGGCAACCCAGACCTAGAAAGACAAACATGATATGTACTCACTTCTAAGTTGATCTTAACTTCAAAAGGATACCCATGCTATAATTCACAGACCCAGAGAGGCTAATTAACAAGGAAGGCTCTGGTGGAGGATGCATGGATCTCCCTGGGAAGGGGAAACAGAGTAGAATTTGCAGGTGTACTGGGGGTGCATGAGGATGGGAACAGAAAGGATCAGTTAAATTTGGGAGGGCAGAGGGAAAGAGTACTGGGAGAGATGATAGGAATAGGGTGGATTTTAGGGAGTGATATGAAAACCTAGTACAGTGCAAACTCCCTGGAATCTAGAGGGTAGCCCTAGCAAGGACTCCTAGTAATGGAGGATATGGAGCCTCAACTGGCCATTGTTTGTAACCAGGCAAGACTTTCAGTGATGGGACTGGAACACCCACCCATCCACAAAACCATCAACATAGAAGGTTTCCTGCCTGTAAGATATGCTGGGGCAATGGTGGCTCAGAGTTTGTGGGAGTGACTAAAGAATGGCTAATGTCCCTTGAGTCTCAAGCTATAAGTTCATGGCTGACAGCACCTGGTCGGGCACAAACCAAAAGCTCAATGGCTCAGAAACCTAGGGTATAACCAAATATGAATAACCAAACAAAAAGTCAATTAAATTCCTAATGACTTTCTCCTATATTTATATGGATTGGTGCCTAGCCTAATCATCATCAGAGGCTTCCTCTGTCAGCTAATGGGAACAGATGCAAAGACCCACAGTCAAACATTGGGTGGAACTCATAGGGACTCACAGAGTCTGAGGTGGCAATCAAGGAGCCTGCATGGGTCTGAGCTTGGTCCTCTGCATATATATTATGTTTGTTAGCTTGGTGCTTTTGGGAAACACCTAGCAGTGGGAGTATGGGTATTTCTGACTCTTGCCTGCTCTTGGCATCCTTTTCCTCCTACTAGGTTGCCTCACCCATCTCTGATATGAGGGTTTGTGACCAGTCATATTTTTTATCTTGTTATGCCATGATAACCCTGGGAGGCCTGCTCTTTTCTGAAGGGAAATGGAGGAGCAGTGGATAGTGGGGAGCCTGGGAGGAGTGTAAGAATTAAAGAGAAAGAATTCTTATGAGAGAAGAATAAATAAAAACAGAATTATTTCTAAATCAAAAGAATCAAAAATTTTAATGAACCCTAATGTGATGATAATGAGAAATAAAATGTCAATACTTTTATCCAGTTAAAGTTAAAAGATAAACTGAAAGACTGTTTTAACTATAAGAAATTTTATATAAAATTCATAGAATCCACGTGAAGAGATAATATATAACAGAAAAATGATTCAGAGAGCTGTATCAAAAAAATCAATGACACACAAAAGAACACAGTAAGAGAAGAGGAGGGAATAAAGAACTACAAAGCATACAGGAACCTAGCAGTGAATAAGATGTCAATACATTCCTCCCCATAAATAATTACTTCAAATGCATACTGTTTGACTTCTTCTATCAAAAGGAACACAATTGATAAATGAAAATTTAAATAAGATCTAACTACATAATATTCAAGCAAGATTGAGTTCACTCTTTTTTTTTTTTTTTTTGGTTTTTCGAGACAGGGTTTCTCTGTGGCTTTGGAGCCTGTCCTGGAACTAGCTCTGTAGACCAGGCTGGTCTCGAACTCACAGAGATCTGCCTGCCTCTGCCTCCCGAGTGCTGGGATTAAAGGCGTGCGCCACCATCGCCCGGCTTTGAGTTCACTCTTGGCATAAAGTAAGAAAATGAAATATATATTCCGTGTAAATGGTAACCAAAGTTGTGTGACAATACTTATATCAGACAAAATAGTTTTTAAGGGGGGGGACACTAAATAAATAAAGAGAATATTACATATGCAAAGGACCAATCCATAAGCATAATATTTATAAATACATGTATAAAGTTAAATTACATATATAGAAATTATTAACAGGCTGCCTGTGGCGGTGCATGCCTTTAATTCCAGCACTTGGAACTCTGTGAGTTCGATGCCAGCCTGGTCTACAAGCAACTTCCAGGACAGCTAGGGTTGCTACAAAGAGAAACTCTGTCTCAAAAAAAGAAAGAGGAGGACTGTATACTTGAGTCATAAGACTTAATGAAATCAACCTATTACTGACATGGAAGCTTCATATTTATTGCCTATCTTTTCATACTGTTAGAATATGTTATTCATGCTGGGCAGTGGTGGTGCATGCCTTTAATTTCAGCACTCAGGAGGCAGAGGCAGGCAGATCTCTGTGAATTCAAGGTCAGCCTCGTCTACAAGAGCTAGCACAAGAGCAAGCTCTAAAACTACTGAGAAACCCTGTCTTGCAAACCAAGAACAAAAAACCAAAATCAAACAAACAAAAAAATAATATGTTATTCATGCTACAAGGGGAGAAAAGTAATCAATTGTCTTACCTAGCCATGGCCACTGTGAGCTTTAATGACTATTTGGCAAGATATGCCCACTCATGCGATAGTGGCACGATTATTTGGTTGGAGTAAACAACTACTTTTTAGTTGGATTTAAAGCCCATTCCACAAAACAAAACTCATGATGATTGTTTTGGTATTGTCAACAACCTGTGCTGTGTAGATCCTAGGCCCTATTAGTAATAGAAGAACCTATTATTAATATTCACTAAAAGGATGCAGATTGCTTTTGTTAGAATTGCCATTTTTACTATGCTGATCCTCCCAATCCAAGAGCAAGGGAGATCCTTCCATTTTCTGGTATCCTCTTCAATTTCTTTCTTCAAAGACTTAAAGTTCTTGTCAAATAGATCTTTCATGTTCTTGGTTAGAGTTACCCCAAGATATTTTATGCTATTTGTGGCTATCATGAAAGGTGATGCTTCTCTAATTTCCCTCTCTGCTTCTTTATCCTTTGTGTATAGGAGGGCAACTGATTTTTTGGAGTTGATCTTGTATCCTGCCACGTTACTAAAGGTGTTTATCAGCTGTAGGAGTTCTTTGGTGGAGTTTTGGGGTCGCTTATGTACACTATCATAACATCTTGGGCAGCTGAGGAGAGGGAGACTGAAATGGCCCCATCCTATAACCATACTAATGAATATCTTGCATACTACCCTAGAACCTTCATCTGGCGATGGATGAAGCTAGATACAGAGACCCACATTGGAGCACTGGACTGAGCTCCCAAGGTCCCAATGAGGAGCAAAAGGGCAGAGAACATGAGCAAGGAAGTCAGGACCACGAGGGGTGTGCCCACCCACTGAGATGATGGGGTTGATCTAATGGGAGCTCACCAGAGCCAGCTGGACAGGGACTGATGGAGCATGCGATCAAACCAGACTCTATGAACATGGCTGACTAGGAGGGCTGCCTGAGAAGCCAAGGGCAATGGCACTGGGTTTTGATCCTTCTGCATGTACTGGCTTTGTGGGAACCTAGTCTGTTTGGATGTTTACCTTCCTAGACCTGGATGGAGGGGGGAGGACCTTGGACTTCCCACAGGGTAGGGAACCCTGACTGCTCTTTGGACTGGAGAGGGAAGGGGAGGGGAAATGGTCGGGAGGAAAATGGGAGGAGGGGAGGAGTTGGAAATTTTTAATTAAAAATAAATAAATAATAAAGGATGCAGAATTAAACTATCCCCCGAATACTTATCTTTATACCCATAAATTAGTGCATATCTCAACCCTCAAGAAAGAAGTTTCTTTGTATAGTTAATGAGGTTCATAAGTGATCAAAGTACAGAGAACAAAAAGCTATAGAGTGCTTATTCATAAATGGATTATCTAGATCAAACCCACCCCAAGACTCAGGAATTATGGTGAAAGAGAGAGGCGAGAAGACTAAGAAAGAAAGGGAGTTGAGGGCTGCTTCAGAATGGTATGCTTGGAGTAGGTCAAGGCCACTGCATATATGAACTTACAATGATTGTGACTGGCTACATAAGACTAAGTCAGTGAAAACCCATCCTTAGTTAAAGAGTTACTGGCAACCGATCTGATCATTGCTGGGGGAGAGTAAGTTGTTTTCTTCGGATGCAGCCCCGGTTATGCTGCCTATGTTTTAGTGGATAGCCCTCCACTTGTGTGCATACTGGCAGCACTAAGTGGACTCAGTGGATTGATAAATGGTGTATGAAGTTGTAAGGGAAAAGTGCTGGAGACATACTAAAGGAATGGGGTGACAGATTTGATCAAAACACATCATTTCTCAAACAATAATGTATTAGTTACCTTTCTGTTGCTGTGATAAAACACCATGATGAAAATAACTTATAGAAAGAATATTTTATTTTGACTTATAGATCCAGAAGGATAAGGATGTGTCACATAGGGAAGACATGGGAGCAAGCAGGGGGCATAATAGTAGGAGTAGGAAGCAGAGAGATCATATAACCAACCACAATTACTAAGAAGAAACAGTGAACTGGAATTAGGGAAAGGTTATATACTCTCAAAGCCCACTATCAGTGACATACTTCCTCCAATAAGGCTACTCCTCTTAAACCTCCAGTAGTGATATTTCATTTGCATTTTAATAAATAAAGCTTCCCTGAAGTTCAGAGAATAAAACAGCCACACTGATCAGCCTTACAGACCAGGCAGTGGTGATACAAACCTTTAATCTCGGTAACCACACTAGCTGGCCATAGAAAACGGGTGATAGTGGTGCACGCCTTTAATCCTAACACTATAGAGGCCTATAAGATGGGAGGAGACAGCTCTTAGACACAATCTCATTATGAGATTCCTAGAGGCAGGATAGCCATTTCAGACTGATGTCGAGGTAAGGTGGGTAGTAGGGGAAGTTTAACCAATGGGTTGTCTCAAGGCTTCTATAGATAAAAAGAATTCATAATATGACATTAGCCATAAACTGTTATGGAACAGTTGAAAACATAAAAGAGAAAAATCATGCATCATGATCAAGAAATATTTCTATATCAGATATCAGCTTCGTTGAACATATTAATGTGACATAATTTAACAGAACAAAGAACTGATATCATAACAACATTTTAATAAATTGCAATAGCACTTTCACAGAAATAGAAACAATGGTAAAATCCCTATGGAATCACAAATATCCTAGACTATCACTATCTTTAAAAATGATGATCTATATGCATTTGCATTATACTTCCTTGTTTTAAAATATATCACAAAATTACAGTAATTGATATAGTATGGCACTAACTTTAAGACATATCTATCAATGGAAAACTTTTTTTTTTTGGTTTTTTGAGACAGAGTTTCTTTGTAGTTATGGAGCCTATCCTGGAACTAGCTCTTGTAGACCAGGCTAGCCTGGAAGTCACAGAGGTCAGACTACCTCTGTCTCCTGAGTGCTCAGATTAAAGGCATACACCACTGCCACAGTGCTTCAATGGAAAATTTTGATTTTGTATCAGAAATACATACTCAGAGATATACACAAGTGCAGATACACATACTCAGATATATATGTGTATGTGTGTGTATGTATGTGTTCTTTAATAATAATATCAATAACATAATAATCCATGTTAAGAAGAATAAAACTGGACACCTATACCTCACCTGTTATTAAAAGTATAAAACATAAAAAGATGACTATAAACACAGACTGTAAAATAAATTTTAAAAGGTGAACAGTGATAAATCTCAAAATAATTTAATATAGATGAAGTAATAATCCTTTCATCTGTTTCTCAAAAGAAGACATGCAAATGTTTAACAAGTGCATAAGAAATGTTCAACCTCAGCAGTTGTCAGGTAAATATGAGCAATAGCATCTCAACAAAGTTATAATACCTACTTTAAAAAATGTGGAGTCAGCGACCTCAGCAGGACCAGAACCAGGCCAGCAACCTCTAAGGGAGAAGAACCAAACCCAGGATATCATTGAGAACAGGCCCCAGCCAGCGACCTCCTCCAGAGCAGGCCCAGCCAGTGACCTCCATAGAAGCAGGCCTGAGCCAACCACCTCTGCTGTGGGAACAGGCCCTAACCAACAAACTCTGCAGGAGCAGACCTGAGCCAGCGACCTCTGTGGGGGTAACCCCAAGCAAGTGATCGCTATGGGAGCAGATCCAACTGACCTCTGGGATTGCAGAGCGACCTCAGGGAGCATCAAACGACCTTTGGAAGTGCTAAGCAACCTCCAGGAATGCTAAGATTATATTTAGAGCTCAGAAGATCCTAATAGCATCTCTTGGTGTTACAAGTGTCTTGTGATTAAGGTAAATACGAAAACTAGAACAATTCAATTCTGGCAGAATAAGTAGCCTGACACTTAATGTATAGGTCACACTTACAGCTAAAAAACAGAAACCTACAGAGGTTCTTGAAGAGTGTGAGGGAAATGCAGAATGGGTAACAGAAGGCAGGTAAAAATACGAGCTAAGGCTACATGAACAGTTACAGAAAGGATGATTATAACTGCCATGTGTTTTACTCTCTTACTGTCTTAAATGTGTGTGTGTGTGTGTGTGCGTGTGTGTGTGTGTGTGTGTGTGTGTGTGTGTGTGTGTGAAGCTCTTATTTATGTTATGGAAAAATGTGGTTCTTTATAAGTATACATTTCCTGGAACAAAAGGAGAAGGAAAATATTTTAGCACTCAATCCTTTCTTAGAAGTACTGGAGCAGCCAGGCAGTGGTAGCGCATGCCTTTTTTTTTTAAAGATTTATTTATTTATTATTTGTACAGTATTGTCAGTAGTCTGACTGCATGTAAACCTGCAGGCCAGAAGAGGGCACCAGATCTCATTACATGTGGTTGCTGGGAATTGAACTCAGGACCTTTAGGAAGAGCAGGCAGTGCTCTTAACCGCTGAGCCATTTCTCCAGCCCCTGGCATACATCTTTAATCTCAGAACTCAGGAGGCAGCAGCAGGCGGATCTCTGTGAGTTCGAGGCCAGCCTGATCTACAAGAGCTCGTTCCGTGACAGGCACCAAAGCTATACAGAAAAACCCTGTCTCGAAAAACAAAAAAAAAAACATAAATAAATAAACAAACAAACAAACAAACTGGACTGTGATTTAGAATCTCCTAGGAGACAGACATAGAGATTCATCTGTGAGAGGATTTCCAGACAGCCTGCAGTCTTGCACAGAACAAATAGAAGAAGAGGTGTAAGATCTACCATTCGTTCCTATCTGCTACCTAATTGTGGACATGCCCCTCTCTCCATCCATTTCTCTGTAAGATGGATGGGACCCTCAAACCTATTCTTCCTAAGATCCTTCTGTTGTGTATTTTATCACAGTGATAGAAAGTACAGGGTCTAAGGTTAAATTCTGCATAGCCAGTGATATATTAAATAAACTCTCCAGGAATAAAAAGTATGTGGTTTATAAAATATTTATATCCATGAACAGTACCAAAATCTAGAATAGTGCTGAAAAGATTCCATGCATTCACTAAATATTAAATGACTTGTGGCCTGAATATATCAACTATTGATAATAAGTATAATGAAATATTTCACTTATCATAACTCAATGGGATGAATTATATTAGTTATCCCATATCTACCACACTTCAATGAACATTTACTACTTTTTTTTTCTTTTTCTTTTGAGACAGGGTTTCTCTGTGTAGCCCTAGCTTTCTTGATACTTGCTTTATAGACCAGGCTTGTCTTGAGATCTGACTGCCTCTGCCTCCCCACTGGGGAGGAATGTGCCACCAGGCCTAGCTCATTTACTATTTTCTATGTACCTGTTTAAGCAGTGGATATAAAAAGATTGACGGATCATAGTTTCTGGCCTTGAAGACTTCCATTCTAATAGTGAAAATGAACGTAAATAACTTCCTATACACAAGAGTGTGAGGAAAGAGCTGCAATAGAAGCTGCACACTAGAAAACAATTCTGCTGAGTTAAGGGATGGAGGTGGTTATGAAAGCAATAATATCTAAGCTAGTTCATTAAGAAGTAGAAATTTTTTCAAGAGAAAACACAGAGTGCTTGAAAATGCACTTGTTCAGTATAAGTATCTTCTGGCTGTACATTTCCTGAGTGAGAACTAAGTTGTTTAAAAAATTATTTGCTGATTGCATGATATCAAAATATGGTAAACAGCAGCACTTTAGACTCATAAATGTAAAAAGTTTATTTCAAGCCTATGAGATGTATCACAAAGTAAAGACATTCTCCACCAAGCCTGAAGCCTTGAGTTAATCCTAGAACCTAGATCGTGAAAAAAAAAAAGAAAGAAAGAAACTATCCTCTGTGTTTCATCAACCTTTAGCCATGGTGTGTATGTATATGCACACATATGCATACGTGTGTGTGTATGTATGTGTGTGTAAACACTAAATCAATAAATAAATGTAAAAATGGCTTACTTCAAGAGGGACTGTTGAGTGTAAAGAAGAAATGGAATCTTGAAAGTGAGATTTTCACTGAAATCTTCTCACTGAAAAATAAGAAAGAAATTTAGGAATAGAGGATGGCAACAATTCTGACTACATACAACATTGATGTTGATTTCCCCTGCTTTTTCACAGACATGAGTAATCTCTTCTCATAGCCTACGCAATACAGAAATGTCATATCCTGTGCACAAAAGTGGATTTGGCACAGGATCATTATAGTAAGATAAGTAATGAAAATTGATTCTCTTCAAATGAAAGAAGGAAATGTGGCAACTCCTTGAATTGGATAACACATAATACCTTTCATTCTGTGACACTAAGTACTGTTGATTATCTAGTAATAATAGAGAATGACATAAAATCCATCAAATGTGAAATAAGTACAGTACTTATTGATTTGTCTGCACAAAATACCATATTAGTTTCTGAAATTTTAACACAGAATAAGAAATTATTTTTGTGATTTAGATCAAAAGATAATTGGGTAGATGAGACATCTACTTGTGAAAAATTACCAGTAATAATATTGAAAACATGGAAGTGAGAGTTTCATAATTACCCAGATAAAAGAGGCATGCATCCTTCACCCTCAATTACATGATTTTTCAGAGAGTCGTAAACAAACACTAAACTCTGACTGTAGAAACAAACAAATGTAGTAATAAGCAATCTTTTATTAGTTTCCTGAGAATTTCATATGTAATTTCATCACATTCGGTCTCCCACTCCCGATGCTTCCGAGATCTCACCCCTCTTGCCTTTCTACCCAGCTTTGTGTCCTTTTTTCTTTTTTTGAATCAAGGTCAATTTGTGCTGCCAAAATATTCTTGGATATGAGGCCTTCCACTAGAGTGTGGTCTATTTATCAGGAGGATGCTTTCAGAGAAAACTGTCCTTCCTTTCCCTGCAGCTAAGATTTAAGATTAACCAGTAAAAGATCGAATTTTGTGCCAAATGTCCTGCTCCATGCTGGGATATTTTTTGGGTTAGACTTGTACAAATCTTGTGTTTGGTGTCATAAGTTCTATGAGTTTACTATTTGCTACTGCCCTTCTGTGTCCAGAAGACACTATTTTCTTGCAGTCATTCATTGCTGTTGGATTTTAAATTCTTTCTGCCCCATCTTCTACAAAGATCACCAATTCTTTGGAGGAAGAGGTATGACAGATATATTACTTCTAAGGCAGAACATTCTGGAGTCTCTTATTCTCCTCATCTAGGTCAGTTGTGGGTCCTTATCTTCATCACCTCCTACTAGAAATGGAAGCTTTTTTTTCTGATGAACTTGACATCTGTCTTAATATATGAGTATAGGTTTGGTTTAATACTATTTCCATTCAGCAACATAATAGATTAGGTTTTCTCCTAGGACTCATAACAGGTCTAGCCATAAATTCAGGGCTTATTAATAATGGTGCTAGATATGGTTTTCATCTTCTGAATTAGGGTATAAATACAATCAGAAAGCAGTTGGTTACTTGGTCCATGATATTTGTACCACTACTGTACCACTAGACATACATTGCCAGGTCAGCTGCTATCAGTAATCACAGGACTCACAGCTGGGTATGGGCTGGCTACTCTTCTTCTCCAACACTATGAAGGTTAAATAGTAGGGGTGAAGTTTCCAGGTCAATCCCAGATTAATTTCTTTGTTGGGGATCAGATGGTCTGCAGATTTCTCAGCACAAACCCTGAAATAGATGTGGTCTTACCGCTAACTGGAGAAAACTACAGGCACACGATAAGGCCTAGAAAGAATGTCCCATAAGGCTAAACAAGGCCTTGAAGGTAGGAAGTCCAGAGGGAAGAACTCAGATAAGAGGGTCAAAGATAGTATTGGATCAAGCTCTACTTGTGGTGCTATTATTTCTTTTTTTTTATTATTGTTATTTTACTTTATTTTATTACTTTAAAAAATACCAATCCAAATTTCCACTTTCTACTAGCTGGCTAAACAATATATAAACAGTTGTGGGGGAAATAAAAATTAATTTTTGAAGTGAACCTAGTGTCTTGCCTCTGTCTACCAGTATCCCCCTTTCCTGGTCACTGTGATGCCCACAACTGCTGCATGGGCCACAGCAAGTGGTGCCTAACAGAAGGCCTGACAGAAGCTCATCTAGTCTGTTCAGAAGCAAAGCAGTTGGTTTGGACAAGGGAGTGTGTAAGTTTGGGGAACACACTTGTAACCAGTAAGTATCCGAGAGCACGGGAAATTCTGCAAATGTTCGGGAAGGTTATGCATCCTCACTTAATTCTATGTTGAAGTTGAGAGCGGTTAAAATTAATCAGGACAATTTAGATCAATACTTAGATACTACTATTGAATATAATCTATGGTTTCCAAAAGAGGGAACGTTCAATCCTGAGGATTGGCAGAATATGGAAAAATTGTAAAACAATTCCTGTAAAATTCCTTGTAGTATTCAAGCGTTGTTGCTATTGTTTTGGAGCCCTTGGAAGACATATCTAAGTTCTCCTCCAGGAGCCAGCAAACTGCTGGGAAATTCAAATTCCTTGTTCTTCCTCAGCACCCCAAAATAAAGCATTTAGTTCAGATGAAAGCAACCAAGATTAAAAGGAAAAAAATATTACTTTCAATGTGCACAGAATTGCCAAAACAAAGGCATTCTAAGGAAAGGGTTAAAACAGACTTCACAGGAGCGCCTGGAGATTAAAAACTGTCTGACTTACAACAAGCTTGTAAACTTTCGTGTCTGGACACACAGTGCATGCACAAATCCCTATGGAGCTTCTTTGTCCCAGGCCCTATCTTCTTCATCAGACAATTCAGGAGCCCTGCCACCTGCCACTACAGCAGTAAACAGGTCTCCACCAGGCTATGTGGCTGGTAGATCCAGAGTTTTTTTTTTAATCTTTTTCCTTAAAAAAAATTCAGGCTTTACAATAACTTTGGATACAAAGGATGGACATGTTGTTGGATGATGATACAAACTTGAAAGCTTTAAAGGAAAATTTAATTTCCTGACTCTCTTAAATAAGAAAATTTCAAAGCTGAGTCTCGATTACCTGCCAGCCATAAATTGGTTAATAAAGTCAACGGAGACTTCCAACAAGCTAATCAATATGTAAATGAATAAAAAACAATTACATGTTCATGATCTTAAGACAAACTCAGGATCTTCCACCAAGAGACAAAAACTTAGTGAGTCATGTACAACAAGCAACAAAAGGACAGATAGTAAGGAGATTTTGCTGCCACTTTATTTCTTTGATTGACATATGAAAATGCCAGTTCTGACTATGCCTCTGTTTCAAATGTAAAAATCCGGACTCCTTCTTTCCTGTACCTAACAGACTGAAATTGGTGTTAGTTCTAAAGCAGACCCCCAAACTGGCATTCCTGGTGATAATGTCCTAAACAGAAGGACTCTGATCAGGTAAACAGAAGGATTGTTTTTGTATAAACAGAAGCTTAAACTCCTCAGGAATCTTGAGAGTTAGATGGGATTTTGTTTTTAACCAGGAAAATCACCAGATTTCTTATCTTTCCCCAATGGCCAACTATCTCATGCAAGGAGATCTGTTTCGTGATTATCAAATCCCCCACAATAAATCTCAGGCTTTTCTGGTCCACCACTCTCCTGTCCCCTTAAAACTAACAAGGTTCTTCCTGCTGTCACCGTTCTCTGCCCCCTGAGAGAGACAGCCTGGTGGTTTCATTCACCAAATAAACTTTTCTTTCTATCCACAGAGTAGTCCAGTTTGGCGGTTTCACTGCTCCCTTGGTTTCAATAGGTAAATTGAATTACAATTAGGTTTCAGTGAAAAAGTAAACTCAAAACACTCCCATGCTGTTCTTAGTAAAATTGATTTTTACTATTACTTTATGCCCTAATGATAAAGAACACTTGCTTTTATAATGACTACTCTCAATAGTCAAGCACTCATGTCTCATGGTACCTAAAAGACAGTATGTAAAAAGATTAAATGGACATAATAATAAAAATATTTTTTAATAAAAGTATTTATATAGAAAAATTTAAATGGATGAATATTTCTAGATGAAAAAGAGAGACAAAAGGTTTATGCAGGTTGTAATAAGGATTAAAATGAGTTTATGGTTCCAGATAGAAAGGAAAGCTGTGGTAAAGAAGGCTGGATGTTTCCAGAATGGAAGGGAAAAATAGAAGGTTCCTACAAGTTGTGAGAGTGTTGGTAAGTGATTTAGGGTATGTGAAAGGAGACTTAACAATAAGATGGTATTAAAAGTTCGAAGCTCAGAGTTTAAAGTATTTGTTAACACTCTACTTAATAATGTTCTCACAAGTTATTAATTGACTCCAAATTGGCTGCAGTTACAAGCACTGATTACTAACCCTTTTTCACAAACAATTAAAATGTTCAAAGACGCTGGCTCCAAAGAATTAAATCTCATTTGTTTCTTTTAAATTTGTTCACGTTTATGTTGATAGCTAGCTTTTCAGGCTTTATTTTTGTTACAACTCAAAACCAGGAGTCTGCTCAAGCCTTTGGAAGACACACATTAGCTGCTTTCTATACAAGCAGGGATTTGATACATTTTCAAACAATGATCCTGCTAATGCAGTTACAACGTTTACCTTTTTTTGTCAACTGTCAAAACTTCATGTCTCTCGTGACATTTCCTATTGTCCCTGAGGAGAAGTCATAATTAAATGATCTCATTTGTTTCCAAATAATCAAATACATAAACAAAAAAGCAAATAAAGATTTAAAGTTGCCAAAGAAACTTATACTTTAGATTTAAAAAAACTGTTTCCCTCCATTTCACTCTGACACCTACAGAAAAACATCATAAGAACCAAGACATTTTATCCAAACTCATGATTTTCTGCAAATTCCCATAAGGACATAACCAAGATCCGGGTCCAGGTCCCTTTATAACATGCAACCTAGACTCTACATGTATGCTTTCTGCTATAGGCCTTTTCTGGATTCTAGGCAAATGGCAAAGCCATACTGTGAACTGATAGCAGAGAACCACAATCTGACTGCCTCCGCATCCAAAGAAAATGGAGAAGACTGATTGCCAAGATAAAGCTGCTTGCGCCACTGTGACGCTACAAAATCAGAAGACCGGAGGTGTTGAAGTTCATATGGCCTGCAGTTCTTCTCAGGCATAAACTCTGGCCGGATGTGGCCAAAGGACACACAGGAAAAAAGCTACAGGCACAAGATAAGTTCTAAGAGGAATGTCCTCTGGAGCAAACAAGGCCCATAGGGCAGGGAAGTATAAAAGAAAGATTTCAGACAAGAGGGTCAAAGGCACTGCTTGATTAAGTTCTGTTTGAGGTGTTAGCTCTAGTAGCTGCTAAACAATATAGAAAGAGCAGTGGGGAAAATAAAAATTGTTCATTCCTGAAGTGAACTCAGAGTCTTGTGTCTCTGACATTATCCTTCGTTCCCGGTCCCTGTGACATCCGAGGCTGTGTTGACCACAGCATGTCTCCATGTTCTATGACACAAATATATGGTTTCTTCACCAATCACGTCTTAACTTTCAAGTTCTGAAGGGTAACTAAACACTGGAAATAGCCCGCAATGTTTGAGAGTCTTTGGAACCTCACTGGCCAACAACTCTAAAAGAAAATAACCCATTCTTGGGACCAGGCTTTTAATTTGTTCTGTGGTGGCTGGGGGGGACAATGTTGTCCCATTATAGAGTAACTCCATTATTCTACTCTCTTGATACAAGTATATGTGTAGATATATT
This sequence comes from Microtus pennsylvanicus, assembly GCF_037038515.1. Classification (NCBI taxonomy): domain Eukaryota; kingdom Metazoa; phylum Chordata; class Mammalia; order Rodentia; family Cricetidae; genus Microtus; species Microtus pennsylvanicus. Next base: position 78,902,300 of record NC_134601.1, on the reverse strand, counting down.
TTAGGAAGACTCTATAGTAGTGGGTTCCTATCTTAGTGTTATTAATCCCATCCAGTTCCCCTCTTCTAAACTGCTATCCCTTCTCCCACTACAAATTACCCTTTCCTGTTCCATAATTCCTATTTTACCTTTAGACCAGCTCATTCTAGACTTCCTACTTTAGTAACGCTCCATGGGTATTCCAAATAAATTGCACACGTCTAAAGATTCAATGCTGACATCCACCAATGACAGAAAATGTTTGCATTTCTCATTTTCAGAACTGTCCATTCACTTCATTATGCCTCATTTTTCTTGGTGCTTAGATTCTAAAGTTCTTTATATAATCTAGATATTAAGGTTCTATCTGATAGACATTTGGGAAAGATTTTTTCTCTTATAAGGTTGTTTTTTTTTCACTCTCATTATTACATATTTTATTATGAAAAAGTTTCAGGGTTTTAAGCAATGTATACAAAATGCAAATTTTAAGAGGACAATTTGTACCACTTAATACCTTTTTGGAAGCTTCACTTCTTGAATCTCACAGTTCTATAGAAAATTCACTGGAGAACACTTTAGGCTACCAGGAATAGAATCCATATGATCATGTAACATTCTTTACAAACCTCATCAATTTGTGCCTCCTCTCTATTGATGAGACTCTAATCACTCTGAAGTCTCTCAACAAAAATCCTGTCCCATTTTTATGATTTTCACCTGTCTGTATTTTCCCTCTTACCTCTCATTTTCTGCCTGTTGTAGTCAACATGTTGCCCCAAGGGTGACATATGCTGAAGTACTGAGAATGCGGATTGTGCACTGTTTGGTGAGCTCAAAATACGACTGTTACTATTTCTGTGCTGTGTTCTCCTCCTAAAAATAATAACAATATTAGGTTCAGTTCAATGATATTGTATTAAAACAATTATCACACTGCTTCCAACATAAAGTGTTTCTGTGAATGATAGCTCTTTAAACTGCCATCCATGTATAATTAGAATGTATTATGAAAAACCCTAGTTACTGCACAAGAAAAGAGGAGGGAAGAGATTTTTAAAAAGAAGGGATTTAAGAGCCAAAGGCCAAGGAGCAGTGGTGCAAAATAGTGTCTTCTGGGCATGACAGGACTGTTTTACTCATGAGCTCGTAATAGCTGTGGCTGCCTGGCCAAGACCTGTAAAATACTAAGCCAGTCAACATCCCATCATGAAGAGAGGAAGGCCCAGTCCTACTTGAGGAGCTATTGGCAGCTGACTGTTGCTGGGCATTTGGCCTCTGGATGGCTACCCGTGCACCAATACACAACCCAATACCATATACACAGGAACAACTCAGTGGATGATATAGGGAAACATGCAGTTGGAATGGGGACACGGGAGGGTCTGGAATAAATCAGAAGGATGTTGAGTACAAGTAATCATATCAAAATGCATGATATACCTATATGGAATTTTCTAAGAATAGATAAAATACTTTTTTCAAAATACAATAAAGTTATAAATTGCCTGATAGTGAACCTACCAAAAAAGTTTTCAATATCCTTATCCGTCAAAAAAATGCAAATTAAATCTGCCTTGAGATCCCCTCTCACTCCATTCAGAAGACTATAAGAGCCGAAAAGCTGTCCTTAAGAGAAGTTTGGGAGATGAACGCTCAGCAGGAGCAGACTCACATGCCCACTTGGTGCTCTCCTCCCTGGGCAGGGAGGAGAAAACACAGGCTGGCCCTGGGCAGTTGGGCACTCTTATGAGAAAATATACGGAGTGTTTGGAATAGAGACAGAATGGTTCATGTCCTGTGGAGAGAGGTAGAGCTGAAGAGGCGAGGGCAGTAAAGAGTTGGCGAAGGTGGGTGGCCTGCTCGCCACCCAAGGCCATAGTGACATCTGGGCCTTGGCTGCTGCCAAGGGCCATGTCTGGGTCTGTGGCCAGGCCCCATGCACAATCTGTGCTGATGTCCTTGGCTCCTGTTACCACGAAAGGCAACGAGGATAAGACTGCACAGACTTGGCCCTATCCCTCACTGGCTGACGCACTAGGGAGAACTGGCCCTGTCCTTCATGGGCAGGACAGAACTGACCCCACTGGATGGGGTATGGGTGAATTTGTCTTGGTGACATGAAAGTGGGAGAAGTGGTCCTGCTCCTCTTCTCTGTCATGTGTTGGCATGGGTGAGAGAAAGATGCCCTCCCACCCTCACCCCTTACCACCTGCAGCAGGCGGGAGAGCTGACCCAGCCCCTCACCAACTACAGTCCTGGGGAGACTGGGCCTTGCACCTTGCCTGGGCAGCACAGTAGAGCTGACCCAGTTGACAGGGGTGCTGGTGAGTGAACCCTGAGCACTTGGACCTGCCTCTCATCTGCCATACAGTGACAAGAGCCAGGGAGATATGCCCTCCCGCACCCCTCTTCACTGCCTATGGCAGGTGGGAAAACTAGTCCTGAGGTCATGAAAAGAGGAAAGCTGGTCCGGCCCCTCACAGGATGCAGTACTCATGAGAGCAGGCCCTGTATCTTGCTTAGGCAGCGCAGTAAAGCTACCCCTGCTGGAAGGGCATGGGTGAGTCTAGGGTGTGAGCATAGGAGAGCTGCCCCCACTACTCACCTGTCATGCAGCGATGTTGGCTAGAGAGAGATGCCTCCCCACTCTTTGCCCCTTATCCCTCCCCCAACAGCAGGTGGGAGAGCTGGCCCTGAGGTCACAAGAGTAAGAGAGTGGGCCCAACTTCTCACCAGCTGCAGGACTCTGGAGAGTGGCTCTTGCACCTTACCTGGGCAACACATAGAGCTGGCCCTGGTACTGTAGGCGTGGGTAAGCAGGCATGAGAGCAGAACCAGCCCTGGTCCTTGTTGCTCACTGCATAGGGTGAGCTAGTCAGAGAAACACTGGAAAGCTTGTCCTGGTGTTGAGGATGAGGGAGAGCTGGGGTCTGACCAACCCAGCTACCCTGAAGAACCAGAACCAGGGCCCATCCCAACATCCATCCCACCTAGGATCTGGGGGAGCATGTGAAGGGACAGGTCCTGTAGAGCCAAGCCTGCACAATCTGTACAACACAAGGCCACAACAGGATATCCGAGAGGAGTCCCAGTGAGGGCCCAGTATAGATAGGGGAGCAGAAGCCAGAGGCTTCGAACAGGACTCACTATAATGACCAGGTAAGGATACAGGGACTAAAGAGGTTACTGCACGACTCACTGTGTTACACTGCAGCTTCCACGACAAGATTTTTTTCTTTTCTTTTTAATTGTATGTTGTTTTATCTTTCAGTGGAGGCTGTGAGGACAGAGGGCAGATGTGAAGGGATGAGGAGAGGAGCGGGACCAAGACGCGTAAGGTGAAATTCACAAAGAATGAACAAAAAGTTAAATTAGAAAAGAGAGAGAGAAAAGTTTGGGAAAGGGGAAGAAAAAGAAAGAAAGAAAGAAAGAAAGAAAGAAAGAAAGAAAGAAAGAAAGAAAGAAAGAAAAAAAGAAGGAGGGAGGGAGGGAGGGAGGGGGGAGGGAGGGGGAGGGAGGGGGGAGGGAGGGAGGGAGGGAGGAAGGAAGGAAGGAAGGAAGGAAGGAAGGAAGGAAGGAAGGAAGGAAGAAAGACAGACTAAGAGAAAACATGTGACATGAAAGCAGAAGGAGGGCGGGTGAGACAGGAGGAGAACCGTCAGGGAAGGGAAATGTGGGAGGAGGATCAACAAAAACAAATTATCTCTGAAAGTCTGATAATGAAATCCATTATGCCATATATTAATTTTTAAAAACAATTTTTAAAAATGACCTTATTCATAACCTAAGTTCATTGATCTTAACAATTTCTTCCACAGAAGCTAATAAATTAGCACAGTCTCATGTACCATTTTTAGAAGGCACCAACTTAAATAAATAAGATGCATATTAAGAACTTGTTTAAACGAATGACTCAATATTAATAATGAGCTCTTGTTTCTTTGAGTCTATTATCAAAGCCCAGAAAATTTTGATTTTTCATAATACTTGTATCTCTGCACATAGTCAATTTCAGGTAACCATGGCAACTCTTGCAAGCTTGAGCAGGAAGTGGGGTGCCTTCAATGTCTGTGAGAGAACTTCTGTTTAGATTTAAACAAGATAAAAAACAGAAATCCGAAAACACAGTCAGTTGTGACACTGACATTTTGGCCCACTCACTTATAGCAGTAAAACTGGAGTATGAAAGAAAATGGAAAGATACATTGAAATAAAATGTTTGTAATGTATTTTGCCATGGAAACTGAAATTTTAATATATTATTATTATTTGACATTCAGAAAATAATAGAGAAATTTCTCAGTAGAAAAAAAATTCCTTTTACTTAATGTTTATGACCATGCGTAATAAAAGCACTGTTGCTAATCCATTAATATGATGGTATATTTTGCCTGTCAGACTGGCGGACATTTTTCAACTGATAATATTTATTAGTTAAAATAAAATAAATATGTACAGGAAGTATACAAATTTAATCTGATAATCGTGGTTTTCCAGCCAAATAATTTTATTTTATTTCAGAATAGCTTTTTTTAAAATAGGGTCGTCTTCTACAAACTGGACTGGCCTAGAATGTACTATATAACCTGCATCATAGAGTACTTTTTAATTTTAGAGTTTAATATACAAATTAATACATTTCATTATCCATTTACACACATATGTGTCACTATACTGTTTTCTTCTATCCCCTCCATCACAACCATCCCTCATGCATTTGTCTCCTGTGACTAGTTAATGTCTCCTCTCCTATGTAAATGTCACATGTATTCCATTATCCTAGCTTTTTGCAACTCCTTTAAAATATCCTCCCTCCTTCTCATGATCCATTTTCTACTTTCATGACATACACATACTATACAAATGTACATATATAGTATATACACTTTTAAATGCAGAGTACACATATGAGAGAAAACATGTATAATATGACTCTCTGTGTCTGAATTATTTAACATAATTTCAATTCCCACATAATTTTCATCTCCCACAAATACACTGATATAAAAAATTCATATATATATATATATATGACATTTTCTTCTTTCAAAGAGCAAATAATTTTACAGATACTTTCACACAGGCAATTGTTCCTCATAGAACAATTCTGATGACTTTTGCAAACTGCTATTTGCATACACAGACAAAATATGTTTTAAATTGACAGACAAGTATAATCTAAACATGAATGACAGTTCATACTCATTTATTTTAACAAGATGAAAGCAAAAAAAATAAGACTGAACATCATTCATTTGTCTAATGTACACCTACACTGATTTCATCTCCCAACTATGGAAAAAAGAAGATGAATGAACATGGGTGTACAAGTATCTGTTACAGGGTATGGAATTCTTTGACTATATTCCAAGCAACGATAAAGTTTGGTCATATGGTTGTTTTATTTCTAGTTTCTTAAAACACCTTCAGACTGATTTCCAAAGTGTCTGCAGAGGTTTGAACTCCCACCATAAGTGAATAATGGCTCACCTTACCCCACATCCATGCCAGAATTTGTTGTCATGTATATTATTTTTCTAAAAGATTTATTTATGTATTATTTATACAGTTTTCTGCCTGTGTGCAGAAGAGGGCACCAGCATTCATTATGGATGGTTGTGAGCCACCATATGGTTTCTGGGAATTGAAGTCAGGACCTTTGAAAGAGTAGCCAGTGCTCTTAACATCTGAGCCATCTCTCCAGCCCCTCATCTGTAGTCTTGGTGTTGACCAATCTGACTGGAGGGAAATGGAATCTCAAAATGGTGTTAATTTTGTTGAATGTCCATTAAGTGATATGCGAACAATGGGAATGTGGTACATAGACACAATGAGATCTTATTCAGCTCACAATGAGATCTTATTCAGCTGTAAGAAAAACAAAATTAATGAAAGTCACTGGTAAATGTTATCAAGTAAGGTAATACAGAACCAGAAAGTCAAATGTCATATATTCTCTCTCATATGTGCAATATGGTTAATTTTCATATATTTTGCAAAAATTATAATGTATGTAAATATTGGGAAGCAAGAAACAAAATATGGAAAGGGAAACGAAAGACCCTAAGGGTATGAATAAAGTAATACATATTGGTTATAAAGACAGATGGAGGGAGTATTGGGGTTGGCAAATTTTAATGAAGCAGCAGAGAAAATGGAGGATAAAAGGAAATGTGCAAGAAATGTTAATCAAAACTAAAGTGTGTGGGGGCTGGAGAGATGGCTCAGTGGTTAAGAACACTGACTGTTCTTCCAGAGGTCCTGAGTTCAATTCCCAGCAACCACATGGTAGCTCACAACCATCTGTAATGAGATCTGGTGCCCTCTTCTGGGGTGCAGGTATGCACACAGGCAGAACACTGTATACATAATTAATAAATAAATCTTTAAAAAAAACTAAAGTGTGTGAAGTAATTGCATTAGTGTGCTTACTTTATAAGCTAGTGAAAAGTCATAATTTAAACAAGTATTTGAACCAAGGCACTGTGCATGTGAGGTTATTGCTGACCTAAGAAGTAACGGGTTATTAAAAGAAAATCCCAGTGATACATGTAGGATATCTTCCTAGAAGCTGTTAATCAGGATGGCAGAAAGGTTTCCGAATTACAGCCATTGCCTTAGGTTATCCACAAAAACTGGAAGGTAAGACCCTCATGCTGAAGGCATCGCACATCATAATTAAAATGTACACAGAAAACATACTGGAGCTGAGCTAGAAGCTTCTTTGCAGGCTATCTTTCATAATGCCGGAAGTTGCTGTGTAAGAAGTTAAAGGGGAAAAATCAGCAGTGGTCTTTCCCAGCCTTTTTGACTTTGTGAATAAAAATAGCACCTTTCTAGGTATGCTAGCATGTCTTACGGCAACGACACACAAACTAGAGTTATCTGAAAGGAAAAGACCTTAGCTGAAAATAATGAATCCATAATAATCCAGCTGTATAGGGCCGGAGAAGTGACTCAGTGGCTAAAAGAACTTATTGCACTTACAAAGGACCTAGGTTTGGTTTCCAATACCTACATTGTAGCTCACAACTGTCTGCTATCTCCAGTTCCAATTGATCTTATGCCCTCTATTAGTCACTGTGGGCATGTGGTGCACATACATATATGTGAGCAAAATATCCATACATATAAAAAATAAAGACAAATCTTTGTTGGGCAGTGGTGGCACACACCTTTTATCCCAGCATTTGGGATGCAGAGGCAGGTTGACCTCTGTGAGTCTGAAGGCAATCTGGCCTACAGATCAAATTCCAGAACAGCCAGGGTTATATAGAGAAACCCTGTCTGTAAAACCAGAAAAAAGAAAGAAATGAAGAAAGGGAGGGAGAGAGGGAGGGAGGAAGCATCTGGTTGTAATGCAGTTTCTATTTTCTTATTTAGCAATTGATGGGGGGGGCAGTAACCCATTGAACCATTGGTGGTGATACCACCCCTGAGCTGGTGGTTCTGGGTTTTATAAGAGAGCAGGTTGAGAAAGCCATGGAAAACAAGCCAATAAGCAACACTCCTCCATGACCTCTGAGTCAGCTCCGGCTTCCAGGTGTCTGTCCTGCTTAAGTTCCTGTCTTGACTCCCTTAAGTGATGAACAGCAATGTAGAAGTATAAGTCAAATAAACCCTTCCCTCCCCAACTTGCTTTTTGGTCAGGGTGTTTCATCAAAGCAACAGAAACTGTAGCTAAGCCACTAGGCCAACTGTGCTTACTGTACAATAATGATATAACTGTTTTGGAGAAGTCAACTGATTTCTGATCGGATCTGAGGCCTGTTTCACAGGAGGGAGTTCATACCTGGCATTGTGGACATTGTCAAAGATCCTTAGCTGCAGAGGTCACAGAGATCAATGGTGAATCTACTATTTTCATTTTGCTAAATGGACATATTGTCAAATTGCTCCTAAATATATATGTTTATAATCATAGACTAGAGATGCTTCTAGCTTTGATCATAAAACTCTCTTCGCAGTGAATCATGGTTAATGAAAAAGCTCAAGACTGGTCAAGGGACTGCTAAGTGCTCAGTCTCACATGGGACAGCCTTGTCTCCCTTTCCAAGGTTCAAAGACCATCACAGGCAAAGAGGGAGCAATGGAAAAGAGGCTGTAAAGCACAGTCTAATAATCATAACAAAGCCACGGCACTCATGAACTTTATCAAGGTGAGGGCATGAGAGCTACACTTATCTCTGGTTACAAGAATAATTATTTAGAATATAGTTAGAAATTATAATATGTCGATTTAGGAAAGTAGTTGTTTCTTCGCTAGGGTCAATAAATTTACCTTAATTATAATTACGTAGTTGTTTTAACCCAAGATAAAGAAGCACTAATGCACTATTGGGGCTACCTGTTCAGAGCAGTCATTATAAAAATGCAAAGTACCCAAATACCTGATGCTAGGTAGTATTTTGTATACATGACAGGGAAGCTGCAGCCATTAAATCTCAATAATTGTGGTTGCCTAATCAAGACTTGCACCTTCCTTTTATATTAGACAAAAAAGGGAAAATATAGTGACTTTTTTATGATCTAACAAATAAAGCTTGTCTGAAGATCAGGGTGCAAAGCTAGCCACACTAGCCAACCAGCCATACAGACCAAACAGAGGTGGCACACACCTTTAGTCCCAGTAGCCACAGTAGTTTGCCATGCAAGTCAGGCAGTGGTGGTACACGCCTATAATATCAGCACTAGAGAGGAATATAAAGGCAGGATGAGACAGGAATTCACTCTCTTTTCAGTCTGAAGGTTTCATAGAGGTAAGAGTTCTCTAATGACTGACTGATTTGCTTCTCTGATCTTTCAGCTTGAACTCCATTATGTTTCTGGGTTTTTACTAGTCGTGCTACAGTGCATTCTGGGAATACTAAATGGTGTCAGTTGTATTTTATATAAACACACACTGTAGATACATGTGTGTATTTATATAAGACAATACTTACAGAGGTCATGAGTAAGAGAGGGGGTTGAGTGAACAAAGGAGGAGTTGGAAGGAGTGTGAAAATATAGTACTCGTGTGGAATTCTAAAAAAAATAATTAAATTAAATATATAGCAGTCACATGCTACAAAGGAAGCAAAATTCATTATTGTTAGCGGTATAGACAGTGGCAAGTTACTCATCTCCAATATATATCTGCGTACTCATGGCCATAAAGTAAGCACTGGTTTCTTTCTGGAGAGAATCTATGTGCCTTGGTTTTTTTTCTTTATAAATATATTATATGTCTCTATATTCTAAGATGTGTCTGTCAAATCCACACCTAGTGAGAATAGTTTTCCAAAAAGTGCAAGGCAGTAAAATGACAAATCCAAGAATGTTAGACATGTCACATAATGATAATAGTTGAAATTTATTGAGAGATTATGATGTACAATGACTCTATCTAGTATTTTACATTCATTATAATTTGTACTTTTTAAAATAAACACACAGGACTGGTAAGTAATCCATTTAAGTTTATGTGGCTAATACAAATGAGTAAATGTTCACATCGAGATCTGACATACTCTAGCTTCTAAGCCTTCACCATTCTTCCTGAACATTTATACATACAGATATTTAAGAACATTCCAGGTTTACTTGTCCCATCTTCACCCAAACTCAGCAAGCAGCAAATAATAATTGCTCAAATTCAAATAGTGTAAAAACCTCTTGGGCTCAAGTGCTATGTTCTTGTGACTATCACTGTGCTGCCTTACACCTTTAGAAAACCCTTTTTCTAAATAGGTTTCTATACTTGAAAACTACTCTGTTGTGCCCACAGTGTTCTTGAGAAGAGATCTGTATGACAGTATACTGAGGATTTTGTTGTGAACAGGGTAACTGCTTCAAAATAGCCACAAAAGCTCTTAAGAGGATTCTATTTCTAGAACAGGCTTTCAAGTGTGTCTCTGGGTCTCACAAGATTTCTTTATCTACTGTGAAATGATTTGTTGCAGAATAGGAGTATGAATGTTGCTCTTCCGGTCTTCACTTAGATATATACTACATTTGGATGCTAGTAATTAGTCATTAATATATTTATGGAGTAGAGACTTATGTGGAAGAAAAATACAATTACCTTATTTATGCCATAGCTTTTATAAACTCAGTGTTTTTGTTGGGAAATATTTAAAATTAACATTTAGATCTCCAAAATGTATTGAATCATATTGGAATTTACTGTGGTAAAACATATCTGTAAAGAGAACATTCCCCACAGTTAGTACCCTAAATTAAAAGTTATTAAAATTTTACTGATAAATTTAAACGTTTAAAAAATGAGGAAATGTTTTTAAAATGCACTTGCCTGATGGTTAAAGCAGCTGAAAATTTGCCTATGATTTTAAAATATTCAAATCAATTCACAGAGATTTTAAAGCACATATATCTTTTATGTGGAATACTGTATAACATGGTCTTCCAAAAGTAACATGGGTGCCATACTTTCAAAATCACAGCAGCTGGAATTACCTGCACTACACCTACAAAATACCTGTCCCACCAACACCCTGTCATGAAGAGGGAAAGGTCTCCTGAAGCTTGACCATTCCTTGAAAATAGGTAGTTATGGGGTAGGGATATATATTTTCTTCAGAGGAATAGCCACTATTACATTAACTGTGATGTTGAGTTTTAACTATCAATTTGACACAATCTAGACACACAAAGGTGAAGGGCCTCTAAAAATAACTCATCTTAGTTACATAAATTGATATGAATAAATTGATATGAAAAGAGCTATCTTCTGTAGGCAGCTCTATTTCCTAGACTTGGGGATTAGAAATTATACAAGTGAAGAAAGGGTATTGAGCTCTGGCACTCACATATTAATTCGTTACTCTCTTCCCTTGATTTCTGTTGCAATGTGACAAAGTGCTTCAACCTCTTGCCAACATGACTATCCTACCAAAATTGAGTGAAGTCTGGAGCTGTGATCTTTCCCCCTTAAATTGTGTTCACTGGAGTGTTTTATCATGGCAACAAGAAGAGAAACTAAGACAAGACTTCAAAGCAGTTAATGGTACTTAGGAGAAACACATATTCTCCAGTAAAGTATACACTAGTGAGCTAGCCATTCTCCTGTAAATAACCACCTATGTTCCTGTATGTTACTCTAGTGAAACTTATTGGATCATCATAAAAGAAAAACAAGTATGAATGTAGAAGGAGAATGAGCTGGGAAAAAGAAAGGGATAGTGGAGGAAGAAGACGGACAAGGAAGAAGTTGCTGCAATGACTATTAGCTACAATGAATATTTTTAGAAAATTCTCAATGAATATGTTTAAAATATATTAAATCCTTTCCTCTAACCCACCCTGTCCCAAAGCCTTTGCCTGCGAGTTCCTTGGAAGCCTGCAACACAGCCTGCTCCAGTACTGAGGGGACAGGAGAGCCAGTGGGAAGTGTTCGTGCTGCTGGGCTTTCTTTCCCCCAACCCACTCTGCCCCCAAGCTTGCCTTTTTGCTTGTGAGGACCTGGGAACCCTGCAACACAGCCTGCTCCACTGCTGAAGGGTCCGGAAAGGTGAGTCAATGGCCACATGGACAGCTGAAAGCACCACTCTCTGGGACCTTCACATTGGGACAGAATCCAGGGGCCCCACCCCAACTCCCTCAGCTTTTCTGGCCAGCCAGCTGGGAGTGTTCCTGCTGCTGGGCTTTCTTTCCACCAAACTACCCTGCCCCCAAGCCTACCTCTTCACTGTGAGGTCCTGTGAACCCTGTAACACAGCCTGCTCCATTGCTGAGGGAACTGGAGAGGTGAGTAAGTACCCTCAAGCCCAGATGCCCCACTCTTTGGGACCTTCCCAATGGGACAGAACTCAGAGGCCCCTCCCCAACTACCTTGATTTTCTGGCCCACCAGCAGAGAATATTCCTGCTGATGGGCTTTTCCCCCAACCCACCCTGCCCCCAAGCCCATCTCCTAGCCTGCAAGGTCCTTGGAACCCTGCAACACAGGCTGCTTCCAGTGCTGAGAGGACTAGAGAGGTGAGTCCATGGCCACAGGGCCAGGCAGCCTGATGCACCACTTTCTGGGACCTTCCCAGTGGGACAGAAACGAGGGGCCCCTCCCCAACTCCCTAGGCTCTTCTGGCCAGCCAGCAGAGTGTTCCTGCTGGGCTTTTCCCCCAACCCATCCTGCCCCCAAGCCTGCCTTTTCACCTGCAAGGTCCTTGGAACCCTGCAACACAAGCTGCTCCCAGTGCTGAGGGGACTGGAGAGGTGAGTCAATGGCCACAGGGCCAGGCAGCCTGAAGCACGAATCTCTGGGACCTTCCCAGTGGAACAGAACCCAGGGGCCCCTCCCCAACTCCCTAGGCTTTTCTGGCCAGCAAGCAGAGTGTTCCTGCTTGGCTTTTCCCCAACCCACCCTGCCCCAAAGCCTGCCTTTTCACCTGCAAGGTCCTTGGAACCCTGCAACAGAGCTTGCTCCAATACTGAGAGGACCTAAGAGAGAGCATAACAAGAAAAACTCCCAGGGACTCAGACATCAAAGCAAAGATGGTACCAAGACGCCAAAACACTGCTGGCCTCATTTAAAGGAAGAGATGGGGAGACACCAATGGAAGAATTCCTCCAACATCCTAAAAAGCAACATGCTAACACCAAAATCCAGATGACATACATCAGGAAGACTTGATCATCCTAACCTAGAAGGTGTAGAAAAAAAAACTACTTTAAACGTAACTTTATAAAAATGATGGAAACATTTAAAGAGGAAGTGAAAAACTCCCTTAAAGAATAAATCCCTCAACATTATCCAAGAAAACAAAACAAAAAAAAAAGAAAAGAAAAACAATCCAAAAGGTAAAGAAACAGTTCAAGACTTAAAGACTTAAATGGAGGTAATAAAGAAAACACAAACCGAAGGAAGGCTGGATATAGAAAATCTGGGTAAACGAACAGGGACTATAGAGACAAGTATAAACAAGAGAATACAAGAGATAGAAGAATCTCAGGCAACGAAGATATTATTGAGGAAATAGACTCATTGGTTAAAGAAAACATGAAATCCAACAAACCCTTAGCACAAAACATTCAGGAAATCTAGGACACCATGAAAAATCCAAACCTAAGAATAATAGGGGTAGAAGGAGAATTACAGCTCAAAGGCACAGAAAATGTATTCAACAAAATTATAGAAGAAAACTTTCCCAACCTAAAGAAGGATATCCCTATGAAGGTACAAGAAGCTTACAGAACACAGAATGGATTGGATCAAAAAAAATCCCCTTGCCATATAATAATCAAAACACAAAACATATAGAATAAAGAAAGAATATTAAGCACTGCAAAGGAAAAAGGTCAAGTAACATATAAAAGTAATCCTATCAGAATTACACCTGACTTCTCAACGGAAACCATGAAAGTCAGAAGGTCTTGGATAGCTGCCGACACTAAGAGACCATGGATGCAAGCCCAGACCACTATACCCAGCAAAGCTTTCTTTTACCATCGATGGAGAAAACAAAATATTCCATGACAAAAACAGATTTAAACAATACGTATCCACAAACCCAGCCTTACACAAAGTACTAGAAGGAAAACCTAAAACCAAGGAAGCTAACAACACCCACAATAACACAGACATCTGATAACCCTCCACCAACACAACTCAAAGAAGGGAAACACACAAACACTACCACCACAAAATAACCAGACTTAACAACAACTGGTCATTAATATCACTTAATATCAATGGACTCAATTCACCTATAAAAAGACACAGGTTAAGAGAATGGATATGAAAACAGGATCCAACATTCTGCTGTTTATAAGAAACACACCTGTACCTCAGAGACAGACACTACCTCAGAGTAAAGGGTTGGGACAAGCTTTTCCAATCGAATGGACCTAAGAAACAAGCGGGTGTGGCTATCCTAATATCTAACAAAATTGATCAGAAATCAATAAGAAGAGATGGAGAAGGACACTTTATACTCATAATATAAGAGCACCCACATATGTAAAAGAAATATTACTAAAACTTAAATCACGCATCAAACCCCACACACAAATAGTAGGAAATTTCAACACTCCTTTCTCACCAATGGACAGGTCAACCAGAAAGAAACTTAACAGAGAAATAAGAGAACTAAGAATAAGAGATGCAATGAATCAAATAAACTTAACAGACTTCTATAGAACATTCCACCCAAACAGAAAAGAATATACATTCTTCTCGGCACCTCATGGAACCTTCTCTAAAATTAATCACATACTCAGTAACAAAGCAAACATCCACAGATACAAAAATAAAAAAATGGACTAATCACCTGTGTCTTATCGGATCAGCATGGAGTAAAGGTAGAAGTTAACAACAATACTATCCCCAGAAAGCCTACAAACTCATGGAAACTGAACAGTCAAATACTAAACCACCCCTGGGTCAAGGAAGAAATAAAGAAAGAAATTAAAGTCTTCCTTGAATTAATAAAAATGAAGGCACAACCTATCCAAACCTATAGGACACTAGGAAAGCAGTGCTAAGAGGAAAGTTCATAGCACTAAGTACCCGCATAAAGAAAACAAAGAAAGCTCACATTAGCTATTTAACAACACACCTGAAAGCTTTAGGAAAAAAAGAAGTAGATTCACCCAGGAGAAGACCGGAAATAATCAAACTGAGGGCTGAAATCAACAAAATAGAAACAGAAAACAATACAAAGAATGAATGAAACAAAGAGCTGCTACTTTGAGAAAATCAACAAGATAGACAAATCCTTATCCAAACTGATCAAAAGGTGGAGAGAGAACACCCGAATTAACAAGATCAGAAATGATAAGGAAGACATAACAATAGACACTGAGGAAATTCAGAGAATCATTAAGTCTTACTACAAAAGCCTGTACATCACAATAATTGGAAAATGTATAACAAACAGACATTTTTTTAGATAGACACCATATACCAAAATTAAATCAAGACATGGTAAGCAATTTAAATAGACCTATGTACTGTGAGGAGATAGAAACTGTCATCAAAAACCTCCACCAAAAAAAAAAAAAAAAGCCAAGGGCCAGATGGTTTAAGTGCAGGATTCTATGAGAAGTTCAAAGAAGAGCTAATACATATATTCCACAATGTGTTCAACATAATAGAAGCAGAAGGGACATTGCCAAACTCTTTATGAAGCTAGAGTTACCCTGATACCAAAATTGCACAAAGACTCAACCAAGAAGGAGAATTACAGACCAATCTCACTCATGAACATGGATGCAAAAATTCTCAATAAAATATTTGCAAACCAAATACAAGAATACATAAAAAAAATCATCCATTATGATTAAGTAGGGTTCATCCCAGAGATGCAGGGCGGGTTCAACATACACAAATCTATCAATATAATCCATCATATAAATAAACTGAAAGAAAAACCATATAATCATTTCATTAGATGCCAAAAAAGCATTTGACAAAATTTAACACCCCTTCATGATAAAGGTCTTGGAGAGATTAGGGATACAAGGATCATATCTAAATATAATAAAAGCAATATACAGCAAGCCAACAGCTAATATCAAATTAAATGGAAAGAAACTCAAAGCAATTCCACTAAAATCAGGAACAAAACAAGGCTGTCCACTCTCTCCATATCTCTTCAACATAGTCCTTCAAATTCTAGTAATAGCTGTAAGACAACATAAAGAGATCAAGGGGATTCAAATTGGAAAGGAAGAAGTCAAACTTTTGTTATTTGCAGATGATATGATAGTGTACATGAGTGACCCCCAAAACTCTATCAAAGAACTCCTACAGCTGATAAATACCTTCAGTGATGTGGTAGGATACACGATCAACTCAAAAAAATCAGTAGCCCTCCTATACACAAAGGATAAAGAAGCTGTGGGGGAAATCAGAGAAACATCACCTTTCACAATAGCCACAAATAGCATAAAGTATATTGGGGTAACGCTAAGCAAGGAAGTGAAAGACCTATTTGACAAGAACTTTAAGTCTTTGAAAAAAGAAATTGAAGAAGATAGCAGAAAATGGAATGATCTCCCATGCTCTATAGATTCAATGCAATCCCCATCAAAATTCCAACACAATTCTTCACAGACCTTGAGAGAACAATAATCAACTTCATATGAAAAAATAAAAAAACAAGAATTGCCAAAACAATCCTATACAATAAAGGAACTTCCAGAGGCATTACGATCCCTCACATCAAGCTCCATTACAAAGCTACAGTAATGAAAACAGCTTGGTACCGGCATAAAAACAGAGACATTGAACAATGGAATCAAATTGAAGACCCAGATATTAATCCACACACCTCTGAACACCTGATTTTTTACAAAGAAGCTAAGATTTTACAATGGAAGAAAGAAAACATCTTCAACAAATGGTGCTGGCATAACTGGATGTCAACCTGTAGAAGAATGAAAATAGATCCATATTTATCACCATGCACAAAACACAAGTCCAAATGGATTAAAAACCTCAATATAAATCTAACACACTGAACCTAATAGAGGAGCAAGTGAGAAGTTGCCTTCAATGCATGAGCACAGAAGTCCACTTTCTACATATAACCCCAGTAGCACAGACAACAAAAGCAACAATGAATAAATGGGACCTCCTGAAATTGAGAAGTTTCTGTAAAGCAAACGACACAGTCAATAAGACAAAAAGGCAAACTACTGAATGGAAGATCTTCACCAATCCTACAGCAGACAAAGGACTGACATCCAAAATATATAAAGAACTCAAGAAACTAGATATTAAAATTCTAAATAACCCAATTAAAAAATGGGGTACTGAACTAAACGGAAAATTCTCAACAGAAAAATTTCAAATGGCCAAAAGATACTTAAGGACATGTTCAACTTCCTTAGCTATCAGGGAAATGCAAATCAAAACAACTTTGATATACCATCTTACACCTGTAAGATGGCTAAAATCAAAAACACTAATGATATCTTATGCTGGAGGATGTGGAGTAAGGGGAACATTCATCCATTACTGGTGGGAATGCAAACTTATGCAACCACTTTGGAAATCAGTGCAGCGGTTCCTAGAAAATTGGGAGTCAACTTACCTCAGGATCCAGCAATATCACTCTTGGGAACATACCCAAAAGATGCTCAATGCTCAATCATACTACAAAAGCATTTGTTCAACTATGTTCACAGCACCATTGTTTGTAATAGCCTGAACCTGGAAAAAAACCTAGATGCCCATTGACAGAAGAATGAATAAAGAAAGTGTGGCACATCTATTCATTAGAGTACTACTCAGCAGAAAAAAAAAGACATCTTGAATTTTGCATGCAAATGAATTTTCCTAAGTGAAATAACCCAGATCCAAAACTATGAATATGGTATGTACTCATTCATTAGTGGATACTAGCCATAAACAAAGGACATTGAGCCTATAGTTCATGATCCTAGAGAAGCTAAGTAATAAGGTGAACCCAAAGAAAAACATAGATTCACCTGGAAATTGGAAGCAGACAAGATTGCTTGACAAAATTTGGGAGCATGGGGGTGGGGCATCGAAGGAAGGGGAGAAGGGGAAGAGGATGGGAGAAGGAGAGGTTTGGGGAGAGCTTGAGGAAACAGGATAGTTGAGATGGAGGAAGGACAGATATGAGAGCAAGGAAAAAGATACCTTGATTGAGGGAGCCATTATGGGATTAGCAAGAAACCTGGCTCTAGAAAAGTTCCCAGGAATCCACAAGGATGACCCCAGCTAAGACCCTAAGCAATAGCGGAGAGGGTGCCTTGCCCTGTAGTCAGACTGATGATTATCTTAAATATAACCATAGAACCTTTGTCCAAAAACAGATGGAAACAGAGAAAGACCCCCATCGGAGCACTGGACTGAGCTCCCAAGGTCCAGTTGAAGAGCAGAAGGAGGGTGAGTATGAGCAAGGAACTCAAGACCATGAGGGGTTCACCCACTGAGACAGTGTGCCCGAACTAATGGGAGCTCACCAACTCCAACTGGACTGGGAATGAACGAACATGGGATCAAACTAGTCCCTCTGAATGTGGTTGACAGTTGGGGCAGACTGAGGGGCCAATGACAATATCACTGGGATTTGTCTCTACTGCATGCACTGGCTTTTTGGAATCCTACTCTCTTTGGATGTATACTTTGCTCAACCTGGATGTAGTGGGGAGGGCCTTGGACTTTTCACATGGCAGAATGCCTGGTTCTCTCTTAGGATTAGAGGGAGAGGGGTGGGAGGGTGTGTGGAGGCAGTGGGAGGAGGGGAAGGAGTGGGAATTTGGATTGGTATTTTAAAGTAATAATATAAAATAGTAATAATAATAAATAAATAAAATTTATTAAATATTAACACAAAAACTTTAGAGTTAAATTATACCATGACCAATTACAGTTAGTAACAATAAACAGAGTATTTCAATCAATACAAAATAAATATATATTTATTCTCAAGAGGAAGTGAAACCTACTGTAAAAGAAATCACACTTTAGACAATAAAGCAATGTCTAAACTATACATATAGTTATTATACATAATAATATATTATAAATATATAAATGTGAGATATATATTTTTCATTAACCATTTATCAGTTATGAACAGCATGCATAAGACTTGCACAAGCTCAAGCCAGACAAAATCCCAGGATGGAGGAGGGGAAATGGGCATCACGTCCTACCCCTCGCTTAGGAGCTATTGGCATTAGGTTGCTGCTAGAAAGAGTCAGTTTCTTTAATGTTATGACACCTGGTGCATGGAGTACACTCGAGATCAGGCCCCATGCTCAGTAATAACCAGCCAACCCAAACTAGACTCAAAGGGAGGGGCAGGTGGGGGATGGGCAGGAAAATTGTGCTGCCTAGTTTATGTCAACTTGACACAAGCCAGAGTCATCTGAGAGGAAGAAACCTCGATTGAAAAACTTCCTCCATAAGATAAGACTGTAGGCAAGCCATTAAGGCATTTTCTTCACATATTACACCCTGACCACAATTTCCCCTCCCCCCTTCCTTTCTCTTTTTTTCTCCCAGTATTCCACCTACCTCCCCTCACACCCAGATGCATCCTGTGCTACATCTCCCCTCAGAAAAGAGCAGGCCTCCCAACAATATCAACCATACATTGTACAACATGCTACAATAAGATCAGGCACATACTATCACATCAAGGCTGGATGAGGCAACCCAGTAGGAAGCAAAGGGTCCCACAAGTAGGCAAAAGAGGCAAAGACTGCCCCTACTCCCACTGTTAGGAATCCCACAAGAACAGCAAGCTCCTCAGGCATAATGTATATGCAAAGGACCTAGGTAAGACCCTACATGCTCCCTGATCTCTGCCAGCGACCAAGAGTCCCAGTCAATTGATTTTGTGGGCTCTGTTCTTGTGGTATTCCTGATCCCTCTGATCCCTCAGATTTCTCCTATCCTCCCTCCTCCCCTGAACTGGCCATCTTCTATAACCAGGCAAGGCTTCAAGTGAAGACTGAAACATCAACCCAGCCACAACACCTTCGACCTACAGTTTTTCCTACCTGCAGGGTTCTGGAACTGGAGCCTTGCAGAATTCCCATAAAAGAGAACAAAGAGACTTCCTCCAGCAACTGAAGGGAACAGATGCAGAGTCCCACAGCCAAACATTACGTAAAGCTTGGGAAGTCCTGCAGAGGAGACATGTTCTTAATTAGAGATTGATGTGAGAAGGTCCAGCCCATTGTGGTACCACCTCTGAGCCAGTGATCTTAGGTGCTGTAAGAAAAAAGATTTATAAAGCCACGAGGCACAAGCCAATAAGCAGAAATCCTCCATGGCTCCTGCATCAGCTCCTGCCTCCAGATTCCTGCTCTGTTTCTATCCCTATCCTGACTTTCTTCAATGATGAACAGAGATGTGGAAGTGTTAAGCAAAATAAATCCTTTCCTTCTCACATTGCTTTTGGTTATGGTTGTTTCTTCACAACAGTAACCATAACTAATACATAGATGAATGTGATTAATATACATTGTAAGAGATGCTCAAATAATTAATAAAATATATTATAAAATAATAGAACTATCAACAAGATAGCCTAATGAAGTACCTTATAGTATTAGTAAAGCAAGAGTAAGCAAAACTCAATAGCAGTAAAAGATAAAAACAGAAATCAATCAAATGAAGACAAAAATAATAAAACAAAGAATCGATGAACTGAAGAGATAGAACAATGCTTATAACAAAACAAAATGAGATTGCCCAAATCAACAGTTACATTGCTATTGCACATATATGACCTAACTAAATTAAATCTATAGGATATAAACAACTGAAATATATCCATAACATATAGTTTAAGCAATAATAAAATGCATCCCAACAAAGAAAACCCCAAAACTTGACAAATTCACTGAATGAAGAAAATAACAGACCACTTTCTCTGAAAAATATTGACCCAGAAATTCTCAGTAAACTTCATAAAAACTGGGTTTAATAACATACTTAGAAGTTAATACACTACTTAACACACCTATTTCTCTACAGGGATGCAAAGGTAGTTCAAGATAAACCACATGGTCATCTTAGCTGATACATAAAAGACTTTTGACAGTATTTACCATCCTTTCATAACAAAACCCAGAGGAACATAATCAATATATTGAAGGTTATATATGACAAATCTATAGCCAATTGTATACTAAGCTGGGAAAAGTTAAAACATCTCCCAAGATTTGGAACATACCAAGTATAACTTCTTTCTTTCCTGTTCTGTGGTCTATATTTTAGCTACGGCAATATGAAAGTAAAAGTATATAAAATGAACACAAATAGTCAAATCAAAGTCTTTCTTCAGATGCCATAGTTCTTTATTTCAATGCCTAGAGGATCAGACGATCAGCATGCAGACTGAATTGACTCCTGACAGTTGTCATCTTACATCCACATGTGTGTGGTAGCACACAGGTACATACACACACACACACACACACACAGAGAGAGAGAGAGAGAGAGAGAGAGAGAGAGAGAGAGAGATACACACACACATGAGCTTTTTTTAAGAGTCTAGATATTCCACAAGATAACTCTGAGATTTTATAAACACATTTGTCACAGCAGCAGGATTAAAAAAAAATCAACGTACAAAAATCAGTACCTTTTATAGAGAGAGAGAAAAAAAGGTTACCAGGAAGAAATCAGGAAACAATCCTATTCAGAATAGCTTTTATATAGCAAAAAAAAAAATAAACTTAACTAAGGAGGTGAAAGATTTACACAATGGAAGCTTTGCACCACTGAGGAAAGAAATTGAAGAAGTCAACAGAAGACGGAACATCCTCTCATGGCCGTATTGGTAGAATCAAATTGTAGAAATGGTTATATTGCCTAAATTGATCTACCAGTTCAACAAAGTACCCATTAAAATACCAATGACATTCTTTCCAGCAGAGAAAAAAACTCTACACAACATAATGTAAATATCCAAAACAATCCTTTGAAGAAAAGGTATCACAAGATATTGATTTCAAATTATGTTATAAAGCCATATTAAAAAGAAACAATGACATTGTCTTAAAAATAGACGAATAGACTAACAGACTAGAAGACCCCATAACAGACCAATAAAGCTATAGCCCTATTTTTGACACTTGTACTATAAGTATAAATTGACAAAAGCCAGCTCCTTCAACAATTGGTGTTATGAAACCAAATAGATACATGTGAAAGAATGATATTAGATACATATCTCTCATCTTGAACAAAAATTAATTTAAAATGAATCAAAGACCTTAATGTAAGATCTGACACCTTGAAGTTTTGAGCAAAAACATAGATAAAACACCTCAAGATACAGACACAACCAAGCACCACATAGGAATTCAACAGCCCAGGAAATAACACCAAAATCTGAAAATAATCGATTGCATTAAATTAAAAAGTTTCTGCACAGCAAATTAAATTATCTTCAGGAAATGAAAACACCGTGCATAGAATGGGAAAAAAATCTTTGCCCACTATATATCAGCTAGAAAGTTTCTCCTAAAAATATATAAATAATTGAAAAAATTAAACACAAAAACATACAAAACTCCTATCATTATATGGGCTAATGAATTTAGTAGAAATTTCTCAAATGAGCAAATAAAAATGCCATTAAACAATTGCTACAGATCTTTCATCCTTAGCTATCAACGAAATGCTAGTTAAAATTGTTATGAGATTAAATCTCACCCCAATCAGAATAGATAACATCAATTTAACAAATGACAAAAATTTTGGTAAAAATATGGAAATTAGTAACTCTTATACCTTGTGGGTAGAAATGTGCACTAGTACAGTTACTAGTTACTAGAAAATGTACGGAAAAGATTAAAACTGAAAATATAACTATCACATGACCCAGATATACCATTCTTTGATACATTAACTGAAGGACTCTAAGCCAACATACTGTAGATACTTTCATATCCATATTTACTATTAACAGTATTCATAACAGGTAGGAAGCAGAATGAACCCAGATGTCTACCAACAGATGATTAGAGAAATGTTGTACATATACATAATAGAATTTTATTCAGCCAAAAAATAATGTGAAACCATAACATTTGCAGGAAAATTAATGAAAAAGCAAATCATTATATTACTACCAAGTTATGAATGTGAATGTTACATGTACCTTAAGAAGATCTTGCCAAGTTGGCTAATATTTACTAATCAAAGAAAGGCTGCTATACCACTACTAGCTTTTCAATTATTAAACCCAGGGCTTGGAGAAATTTCTCAGTGGTTAGAGCAATGGCTGCTTTTCCACAGATCCTGAGTTTAATTCCCAACACAGACATGGTAGTTCACAACCATCTATAATTGTAGCCCCATGGGATTCCATGATATCTTCTGGTTGGAAAATATACATACAGATAAAACACCTCAAATCAAAATTAAACCCAAATTATGATTTCTAGAAGACAAACCTCACATTAACTGGGGAGGAGAGAGGGAGCATAATACAAAAGGAGAAGCACAAAGGGAGGAGAGATAAATAGCACTAAGGATCTTTTTTAAAGCCATTATTTTAAGTTTATTATAAAATGCATAATATATATATATATATATATATATATATATATATATATATATATATATATGTTTGTGTGTAGTTTAGATAGACCTATGCTACAGGGGGTGATAATGTTCCCCTCAAGAGTCATAATCTGTCTAACAAAAAATTCCAGCACCAAGCATAAGAAACTTCCTTTTGAATTGTTGGCTAGAAGAGGTATGGAAACTCCTAAAACAATATGAGCTATTGAAATTAACCTTGGTTGCCTCAAAGTATTTGAAGGTAAGTCCCTATTACTGAAGAAATAATTCACTTTAGACAGAGGACTTGAGAGAACGCGCAATGGAACTGACCTGGAAGCATCCTTGCTAAGGACTAGTTTTCATAATGTCAGTGGTGCTAAACAGGTTACTAAGAGAGAAAAATAAGAAACAGTCGTACTTATCAGTACAGTCTATGAACCACAACACTGATCAGCCCAGCAAGATATACCCACTGGTACAATAGTGGCACTTACATCTTGGGGTTAAGGAACACCTAAATGGACTTAAGGCATTAGACCAAGATGTTTGCTGCAATATGTATGACAGAGAAACTGCACCCATCAAATATCAAAAATATGTTTTTGGTTGTGAGCCTAGCCTTTAAAAATATACACCACAAGAAATATCATCTCATTAGATGCCGAAAAACCTTTTGACAAAATACAACATCCCTTCATGATAAAGGTCTTGGAGAGAGCAGGGATACGAGGAACATACCTAAACATAATAAAGGCAATATACAGCAAGCCAAGAGCCAACATCAAACTAAATGGAGAGAAACTCACAGAGATTACACTGAAATCAGGAATAAAACAAGGTTGCCCACTCTCTTCATATCTATTCAATGTAGTTTTTGAGGTCCTAGCTAGAAAAATAAGACAGAAAAAGGAAATCAAAGGGATACAAATCGAAAAAAAAAAGAAGTCAAACTCTCACTATTTGCTGATGATATGATAGTTTATAAAAAGAGACACCAATATGACAAAAGCATTTGTTCAACTATGTTCATAGCAGTATTATTTGTAATAGCCAGAACCTGGAAACAACCTAGATGCCCTTCAATGGAAGAGTGGATGAAGAAAGTATGGAATATATACACATTAGAGTACTACGCTGCGGTAAAAAACAAGGACTTCTTGAATTTTGCATGCAAATGGATGGAAATAGAAAACACTATCCTGAGTGAGGTATCCCAGACCCAAAAAGATAAACATGGGATGTACTCACTCATAATTGGTTTCTAGCCATAAATAAGGTTCATGGAGACTACAATTGGTGAACCTAAAGAAACTAAATAAGAAGGTGAACTCAAGGAAAAACATATAGTTATCCTCTTGGCTATGGGAAGTAGACAAAATTGCCAGGGAGAAAATTGGGATCTTGGGGGTGGGGTGGGATGGGGGTAAGGGGAGAAGGGGAGAGAAAAGTTAGAAAGGAAGGAGGGGGGAACTTGGGGAAACAGGAGGATTGGGATAAAGGAAGGTTGGACAGGGGAGCACGGAACCACAATTCTTAGTTAAGGGAGCCACCTTAGGGTTGGCAAGAGACTTGACCCTAGAGTGGCTCTCAGGAGCCCAAGGCCATGTCCCCAGTTAGTCCCTTGGGCAGCTGAGGATAGGCAACCTGAAATGACCCTATCCTATAGCAATACTGACAAATATCTTGCATACCACCATAGAACCTTCATCTGGTGATGGATGGAGATAGAGACAGAGACCCACACTGGAGCACTGGTCTGAGCTCCCAAGGTCCCAATGAGGAGTGGAAGGAGGGAGAAGATGAGCAAGGAAGTCAGGACCACGAGGGGCGCACCCACCCACTGAGACAAGGGGGCTGATCTAGTGGGAGCTCACCAAGGCCAGCTGGACTGTGACTGAAAAAGCATGGGATAAAACCGGACTCTCTGAACATGGCAAACAATGAGGGCTGATGAGAAGCCAAAGACAATGGCACGGGGTTTTGACCCTACTTCATGTTCTGGCTTTGTGGGAGCCTAGCCAGTTTGGTTGTTCACCTTCCTAGACATGGACGGAGGGGGGCAGACCTTGGACTTTCCACAGGGCAGGGAACCCTGACTGCTCTATGGACTGGAGAGGGAGGGGGAGAGGAGTTTGGGGGAGGGGGAGAAGGGTGGGAGGAGGGGGAGGGAAATGGGAGGCTGGGAGGAGGCGGATACTTTTAAAAAAATAAATTAAAAAAATAAAAGTAAAATCATAGTCAAGATTGCAAAAAAAAAAGAGAGAGAGAGAGACCCCAAAAATTCTACCAAGGAACTTCTACAAATCATAAACACTTTCAGTAATACAGCAGGATACAAGATTAACTCAAAAAACCAGTAGCCCTCCTGTACACAAATGATAAATGGGCTGAGAAAGAAATCAGATAAACATTACCCTTCATAATAGACACAAATAGCAAAAAATATCTTGGGGTATCCCTAACCAAACAAATGGAAGACGTGTATGACAAGAACTTTAAATCCTTGAAAAAAGAAATTGAAGAAGACACCAGAAAGTGAAAAGATCTCCCATGCTCCTGGATAGGTAGAATTAACATAGTAAAAATGGCAATATACCCAAAAGCAATCTATAGATTCAATGCAATACCCGGCAAAATTCTTCACAGTCCTTGAAAGAAAAGTACTTCATATGGAAAAGCACACACACAAAAAAAAAAAAAACACGATAGCAAAAACAATTCTGTACAATAAAAGAATTTCTGGAGGCATCACAATCTCTGACTTCAAACTCTACTATAGAGCTACAGTACTGAAAATAGCCTGGTATTGGCATAAAAACAAACAGGAGGACCAATGGAACCAAATCAAAGACCCAGATATCAATCCACACCTTCAAACACCTGATTTTTGACAAAAAAAAGCAAAAAATAACACATGGGGGAAAAAGCATATTTAACAAATGGTGCTGGCATAACTGGATATCAACATGTAGAACAATGAAAATAGATCCATATCTATCACCATGCACAAAACTCAAGTCCAAATGAATTAAATACCTCAACATAAAGCCAGTCACACTGAACCTCACAGAAGAGAAAGTGGGAAATACACTCAAACACATTGGCACAGGAGACTTCCTAAATATAACCCCAACAGCACAAACACTGAGAGAAACAATTAATAAATGGAACCTCCTGGCCTACACTTCCTGATCAACCTACAGGGCTACACTGCCCGGTACCTCCTCTCTCTTCCTATCCCATCCAGCTTACATCCAGATCCCCCCACCTTCTGTTTCTCTCCCCCCTCCCTTCCCTGGGGGCAGAGTGCCTCTCTGCTCTGCCTGCTTGGGCGCTGGGTCCTAACCCCAAGCGCAGGGTAAAGGGGAGCTCGGGGGCTTCTTTGTCCCCATAGCCCGCCTGCAGCAAGCAGGGTGGGCCCTTTGTCTGCGAGCGAACCAAGCAGCGCGGAGTTTCGATCAGGGCACCTAGTGAGACACCATTGTGGTGAGTGAGTGCTGCGGCACCCGGGAACAGCCCGCCTACACTTCCTGATCAACCTACAGGGCTACACTGCCCGGTACCTCCTCTCTCTTCCTATCCCATCCAGCTTACATCCAGATCCCCCCACCTTCTGTTTCTCTCCCCCCTCCCTTCCCTGGTGGCAGAGTGCCTCTCTGCTCTGCCTGATTGGGCGCTGGGTCCTAACCACAAGCGCAGGGTAAAGGGGAGCTCGGGGGCTTCTTTGTCCCCATAGCCCGCCTGCAGCAAGCAGGGTGGGCCCTTTGTCTGCGAGCGAACCAAGCAGCACGGAGTTTCGATCAGGGCACCTAGTGAGACACCATTGTGGTGAGTGAGTGCTGCAGCACCCGGGAACAGCCCGCCTACACTTCCTGATCAACCTACTGGGCTACACTGCCCGGTACCTCCTCTCTCTTCCTATCCCATCCAGCTTACATCCAGATCCCCCCACCTTCTGTTTCTCTCCCCCCTCCCTTCCCTGGTGGCAGAGTGCCTCTCTGCTCTGCCTGCTTGGGCGCTGGGTCCTAACCCCAAGCGCAGGGTAAAGGGGAGCTCGGGGGCTTCTTTGTCCCCATAGCCCGCCTGCAGCAAGCAGGGTGGGCCCTTTGTCTGCGAGCGAACCAAGCAGCACGGAGTTTCGATCAGGGCACCTAGTGAGACACCATTGTGGTGAGTGAGTGCTGCGGCACCCGGGAACAGCCCGCCTACACTTCCTGATCAACCTACAGGGCTACACTGCCCGGTATCTCCTCTCTCTTCCTATCCCATCCAGCTTACATCCAGATCCCCCTACCCCCTGTCTCCCTCCATCCCTCCCTTCTTGGAGCAGAGTGCCTCCCTGTTCAGCCTGCCTGGGCGCTGGGACTGAACTCGAAGGTGAGTGCAAAGGGGAAGGTGGTAGCTCCTTTGTCTCCATAACCTGCCTGCAGCAAGCAGGGTGGGCCTTTGTTTGCAAGCTAACCAAGCAGCAAGGAGATCGGAACTGGACTCCAGGAGAAACATCACGGGGGAGTGACATCACTTGGAAGGTACATCAGTTGGCAAGAAGACCTGATCCTGTAAAAGAAGATCCATAGGAGAATATTGGAAGGAAGAGATGGGGAGACGCCAATGCAAGAATTCACCCAACAATCTGAAGAACAACACGAAACCACCAGAAGCCAGCGACCTCACAACAGGAGGACATGAACACCTTAATCATGAAGAAGGAGAAAAAACTGACTTCATGACAGTGATTGACACCCTTAAACAGCATATAAAAAACGCCCTTATAGAAATGGATGAGAAGTATAACAGAAAGTTCGAGGAATTGAGTAAATCAGTGAATGATACCCTAGGAAAGCAAGGAAAAACAATCAAGCAGATAATGGAAACAGTTCATGATTTGAAAAATGAAATGGAGGCAAAGAAGAAAACACAAACAGAGGGCCGGCTGGACATGGAAAATCTAGGTAAACGAATAGAGACTACAGAAACAAGCATAACCAGCAGAATACAAGAGATAGAAGAAAGAATCTCAGAGTCTGAGGATAACATAGAGAAAATAAACGCACTGATCAAAGAAAACAGCAAGTCCAACAAACTCTCATCACAAAACATTCAGGAAATATGGGACACAATAAAAAGACCAAACCTAAGAATAATTGGAGTAGAAGAAGGAGAAGAAGTGCAGCTCAACGGTCCAGAAAATATACTTAACAAAATTATAGAAGAAAACTTTCCCAACCTGAAGAAGGATGTACCTATGAAGGTTCAAGAGGCATACAGAACCCCAAATAGGCTGGATCAAAAAAAAACATCCCCTCGCCATATAATAATCAAAACACAAAATATACAGAATAAAGAAAGAATATTAAGAGCCGCAAAGGAAAAAGGCCAACTTACTTATAAAGGTAAACCTATCAGACTTACACCTGACTTCTCTATGGAAACCATGAAAGCCAGAAGGTCCTGGATAGATGTCCTGCAAAAACTAAGAGACCATGGATGCAAGCCCAGACTACTATATCCAGCCAAGCTTTCGTTCACCATAAATGGAGAAAACAAAATTTTCCACGATAAAAACAAATTTAAGCAATACGTAGCCACAAATCCAGCCTTACAGAAAATAATAGAAGGAAAATCACTAACCAAGGAGTCCAACAAAGACCTCAATAACTCAGACATCTAGAGACCCTTCACCAGCGCAACTCAAAGAAGGGAAACACACAAACCCTACTACTTAAAAAGTGACCGGAGTTAACAACCACTGGTCATTAATATCACCTAATGTCAATGGACTCAACTCACCTATAAAAAGGCACAGGCTAAGAGACTGGATACGAAAACAGGATCCAACATTCTGCTGTCTACAAGAAACACACCTCAGCCACAAAGACAGGCACCTACTCAGAGTAAAGGGCTGGGAAAAGGCTTATCAAGCAAATGGACCTAAGAAACAAGCAGGTGTGGCCATACTAATTTCTAACAAAGTTGACTTCAAACTTAAATCAATCAAAAGAGATGGAGAGGGACATTTTATACTCATAACAGGAAAAATTCATCAGGAAGAAATCTCAATCCTGAATATCTATGCCCCTAATATAAAAGCACCCACGTATGTAAAAGAAACGTTGCTAAAATTCAAGGCAGCCATCAAACCGCACACACTAATAGTAGGAGACTTCAACACTCCTCTTTCACCAATGGACAGGTCAATCAGACAGAAACCTAACAGAGAAATTAGAGAATTAATGGAGGTAATGAAGCAAATGGACTTAACAGACATCTATAGAATATTCCACCCAAATAGGAAAGAATATACCTTTTTCTCTGCAGCTCATGGAACCTTCTCGAAAATTGACCACATACTTGGTAACAAAGCTAACTTACACAGCTACAAAAAAATATTACTAACCACCTGTGTCTTATCAGACCACCATGGATTAAAGTTAGAATTCAACAACAATGCTACCCCCAGAAAGCCTACAAACTCATGGAAACTGAACAGTCAACTACTGAACCATACCTGGATTAAGGAGGAAATAAAGAAAGAAATTAAAGTCTTCCTTGAATTCAATGAAAATAAAGAAACAACATACTCGATCTTATGGGACACTATGAAAGCAGTCCTGAGAGGAAAGTTCATAGCACTAAGTGCCCACTTAAAGAAAACAGAGAAAGCACATATTGGAGACTTAACAGCCCACCTGAAAGCTCTAGAAAAAAAAGAAGCAGACTCACCTAGGAGGAGTAGAAGACTGGAAATAATCAAACTGAGGGCTGAAATCAACAAAATAGAAACACAAAAAACAATCCAAAGAATCAATGAATCAAGAAGCTGGTTCCTGGAAAAAATCAACAAGATTGACAAACCCCTATCCAAACTAATCAAACGGCAGAGAGAAAATTTGCAAATTAATAAGATCAGAAATGAAAAGGGGGACATAACCACAAACACAGAGGAAATTCAGAGAGTCATTAGATCTTACTACAAAAGCTTGTATGCCACTAAACTGGAAAATGTAAAAGAAATGGACACTTTCTTAGATAAATACGATTTACCAAAATTAAATCAGGACCAGGTGAACAAGCTAAACAGACCTGTCAGTCGCGAAGAACTAGAAGCTGTTATCAAAAACCTCCCTACCAAAAAAAGCCCAGGGCCAGATGGTTTCAATGCGGAATTCTACCAGAACTTCCAAGAAGACCTAATACCTATACTCCTCAATGTATTCCACAATATAGAAACAGAAGGGTCATTACCAAATTCCTTTTATGAAGCTACAGTTACTCTGATACCAAAACCACACAAAGACTCAACCAGGAAAGAGAATTACAGGCCGATCTCACTCATGAATATCGACGCAAAAATCCTCAACAAAATACTGGCAAACCGAATCCAAGAACACATCCGAAAAATTATCCATTATGATCAAGTAGGCTTCATTCCTGAGATGCAGGGCTGGTTCAACATACGAAAATCTATCAATGTAATCCATCATATAAATAAACTGAAAGAAAAAAACCATATGATCATTTCATTAGATGCTGAAAAAGCATTTGACAAAATTCAACATCCATTTATGTTAAAAGTCTTGGAGAGATTAGGGATACAAGGGTCATACCTAAATATAATAAAAGCTATATACAGCAAGCCGACAGCTAACATCAAATTAAATGGAGAGAAACTCAAAGCCATCCCGCTTAACTCAGGAACACGACAAGGCTGCCCACTTTCGCCATACCTCTTCAATATAGTGCTGGAAGTTCTAGCAATAGCAATAAGACAGCATAATGGGATCAAGGGGATTCGAATTGGAAATGAAGAAGTTAAACTTTCGTTATTCGCAGATGATATGATAGTGTACATAAGCGACCCCCAAAATTCCACCAAAGAACTTTTACAGCTGATAAACAGCTTTAGTAATGTGGCAGGATACAAGATCAACTCCAAAAAATCAGTCGCCCTCCTATACTCAAAGGATATGGAAGCAGAGAGGGAAATCAGAGAAGCTTCTCCATTCACGATAGCCACAAACAGCATAAAATATCTTGGGGTAAATCTAACCAAGGAAGTGAAAGATCTATTTGACAAGAACTTTAAGGTATTGAAGAAAGAAATTGAAGAGGATACCAAAAAATGGATGGACATCCCTTGCTCTTGGATTGGGAGGATCAACATAGTAAAAATGGCAATTCTACCAAAGGCAATTTATAGATTCAATGCAATCCCCATCAAGATCCCATCAAAATTCTTCACAGATCTGGAGAGGACAATAATCAACTTTATATGGAAAAACAAAAAACCCAGGATAGCCAAAACAATCCTATACAATAAAGGATCTTCTGGAGGCATTACCATCCCTGACTTCAAACTCTATTACCGAGCTACAGTAATGAAAACAGGGTGGTACTGGCATAAAAACAGAGAAGTCGACCAATGGAATCGTATAGAAGACCCGGACTTTATCCCACAAACCTATGAACACCTCATTTTCGATAAAGGAGCTAAAAGTTTACATTGGAAGAAAGAAAGCATCTTCAACAAATGGTGCTGGCACAACTGGATGTCAACCTGTAGAAGAATGAAAATAGACCCATATCTATCACCGTGCACAAAACTCAAGTCCAAATGGATTAAAGACCTCAATATCAGCCCGAAAACACTGAATCTGATAGAAGAGAAAGTGGGCAATACCCTACAACAGATGGGCACAGGCGATCGCTTCTTAGGTATAACCCCAGAAGCACAGACATTAAGGGAAACATTGAATAAATGGGACCTACTAAAACTGAGAAGCTTCTGTAAAGCAAAGGACACTGTCACTAAGACACAAAGGCAACCTACTGACTGGGAGAAGATCTTCACCAACCCCGCAACAGACAAAGGTCTGATCTCCAAAATATATAGAGAACTCAAGAAACTAGACTTTAAAATGCTAATTAACCCAATTAAAAAATGGGGCGCTGAACTGAACAGAGAATTCTCAACAGAAGAAGTTCAAATGACCAAAAGACACTTAAGGTCATGCTCAACCTCCTTAGCGATCAGGGAAATGCAAATCAAAACAACTTTGAGATATCATCTTACACCTGTAAGATTGGCTAAAGTCAAAAACACCAAGGATAGCCATTGCTGGAGAGGCTGTGGAGGAAGGGGTACCCTCATCCATTGCTGGTGGGAATGCAATCTTGTGCAACCACTGTGGAAGTCAGTGTTTCGGTTTCTCCGGAAATTCGGGATCAACCTACCCCTGGACCCAGCAATACCACTCTTGGGAATTTACCCAAGAGATGCTCTATCACATGTCAAAAGCATTTGTTCAACTATGTTCATAGCAGTATTATTTGTAATAGCCAGAACCTGGAAACAACCTAGATGCCCTTCAATGGAAGAATGGATGAAGAAAGTATGGAATATATACACACTAGAGTACTACGCTGCGGTAAAAAACAATGACTTCTCGAATTTTGCATGCAAATGGATGGAAATAGAAAACACTATCCTGAGTGAGGTATCCCAGGCCCAAAAAGACGAACATGGGATGTACTCACTCATAATTGGTTTCTAGCCATAAATAGGGTCCACGGAGTCTACAATAGGCGAATCTAAAGAAGCTAAGTAAGAAGGTGAACCCAAGGAAAAACATATAGTTATCCTCTTGGATAAGGGAAGTAGACAAAATTGCCGGGGGGAAAAGTGGGATCTTGGGGGTGGGGTGGGATGGGGGTTAGGGGAGATGGGGAGAGAAAAGGTAGAAGGGAAGGAGGGTGGACTTGGAGAAACAGGAGGATCGGGATAAAGGAAGGTTGGATAGGGGAGCACGGAACCACAATTCTTAGTTAAGGGACCCACTTTAGGGTGGGCAGGAGACTTGACCCTAGAGGGGCTCCCAGGTGCGCAAGCTGAGGTCCCCAGTTAGTTCCCTGGGCAGCTGAGGATAGGGAACCTGAAATGACCCTACCCTAGAGCAATACTGACGAATATATGGCATATCATCCTAGAACTTGCATCTGGCGATGGATGGAGATAGAGACAGAGACCCACACTGGAGCACTGGACTGAGCTCCCAAGGTCCCAATGAGGAGCAGAAGGAGTGAGAACATGAGCAAAGATGTCGGGACCACGAGGAGTGCACCCACCCACTGAGACAGTGGAGATGATCTACTGGGAGCTCACCAAGGCCAGCTGGACTGTTACCAGAAAAAGCATGGGATAAAACTGGACTCTCGGAACATGGCGAACAATGAGGGCTGATGAGACGCCAAGGACAATGGCACGCGGTTTTGATCCTATGCAATGTGCTGGCTTGGTGGGAGCCTAGCCAGTCTGGATGTTCACCTTCCTAGATATGGATGGAGGGGGGAGGACCTAGGACGTACCACAGGGCAGGGAACCCTGACAGCTCTTTGGACTGAAAAGGGAGGGGGAGAGGAGTGGGGGGAAGGGGAGAGGGGTGGGAGGAGGGGGAGAAGAGTGAGAGGAGGGGGAGAAGAGTGGGAGGAGGGGGAGGGAAATGGGAGGCTGGTGGGAGGAGGTGGAAATTTGTTTTTTTTTTCTTTTCTTTATCCTCCTTTTATCAATAAAAAAATTAAAAAAAAAAAAAAATAAATGGAACCTCCTGAAACTGAGAAACTTCTGTAAAGCAAAGGACATGGTCAACAAGACAAAACGGCAGCCTACAGAATAGGAAAAAATTTTCACCAACCCCACATCAGACAGAGGGTTACTCTCCAAAATAAGCAAAGAACTCAAGAAATTGGTCATGAAAAGAATAAATAATCCAATACAAAAATGGAGTACAGACCTATACAGAGGAATCTAAAGTGGCTGAAAGACACTTAAGGAAATGCTCAACACCCTTATAGTCATCAGAGAAATGCAAATCCAAACAACTCTGAGATTCTATCTTACACCTGTAAGAATGTCCAAGATTAAAAACACTGATGACAACTTATGCTGGAGAGGTTGTTTGGTAAAGGGAACACTCATGCATTGCTGGTGGGAATGTAAGCTGGTATAGCCCCTTTGGATATCAGTATGGCGATTTCTCAGAAGATTAGGAAACAACCTTCCTCATGACCCAGCAATACCACTTTGGGGTATATATCCAAAGGATACTCAGTCGTGCCACAAGGACATGTGCTCAACTATGTTCATAGCAGCATTGTTTGTCATAGCCAGAACCTGGAAACAACCTAAATGCCCCTAGACCAAGGAATGGATAAGGAAAACGTGGCACATTTACACAATGGAGTACTACACAGTAGAAAAAAACAATTACATCTTGAAATTTGCAGGCAAATGAATGGAGCTAGAAAACATCATTTTGAGTGAGGTAACCCAGACCCAGAAAGACAATTATCATATGTACATATTCATAAGTGGTTTTAAAACATAAAGCAAGGAAAACCAGCCTACAAATCACAATCCCAGAGAACCTAGACAACAATGAGGACCCTAAAAGAGATATACATGGATTTAATCTACATGGGAAGAATATATTATATATATTATATATATATATATATATATAATATATATATATATATTCTGAGTAAATTGGGAGCATGGGGACCATGGGAGAAGGTTGAAGGGGAGGAGAGAGGCAGGGAGGGAAGCAGAGAAATTGGGAAAATTCCAGAGATGATGAGATTTGGCCCTCTGGTTTATCAGAAGAGGAATTACACAGCATTCTACAACTTGGAATCAAATCTCAGCCAAGTAGGGAAAAGAGGAGCTTTTCAAGTTATCAGCTAAGGAGGGGGAGAAGCAGCTGTCTGTCCTATGCACCAAGATTTCTCCCTGTTCCCACATGGAGAAGTGCAATAAAGGCTGAAAGAGACCAAGACCAGTGGAGAAGGAGGCAGGTAGGCTGCTTAGACCCTGGGCTCATACCATCTAGTGCCCCGTTAATTGATCTACTTCCAGCACTCTGGAGCAATTTCTGGGCAACTCCCTGGCTTCCTGTTTCCCTCACAAACAGGTACACAGATTAGAGCCCATCTGAAACCATTGAGAACCTCACAGATCTCAAGATAGGGAAGCACAAGGGAGCCAGAAACTGATAATGCAAAGCTGGGAAACCTCTGCAGAGAAAGGGTGGTCATGGCTGACAATATATCCTTGAAGCAATACCTCTCAACTTGCTTACAGAAACCAGCCTGACTGGCTGCAAAGAGAGGAAATAAAACAGACCCCAGCTATGATCCACAGGCATCTCCGTATACGGCGAATCCCAACTACTAAAGGACCCAGAGGCAAGTTCTCTGGTCCAAGTATTTTACCCTGGAGGAGGTTTAGTGTTGCTGGTTTTCTTTTCGTCCATTTTTTCCTTTTATTTCTTCTTTTTCTGGGTCCTGTCTAATTGTAAATTTCTTTATTTATTTTGGTTTTTTGAATCAATCTTTTGAGGCTGGGCTGCCCCAGAACTCAATGTTTAGCTCATGATGACCCTGGAATTCTGATTCTCCTATGTCTACCTTCCAAGTGCTGTGATTACAGGCTTTAACCACCAAGCCTGGCTGTAGTGATCTGAAAGAAAAATGTCCCCCAAAGGGAGTGGGACTATTAGGAGATGTGGCCTTGTTGGAATGGGCATAGTCTTGGAAGAAGTGTGTCACTGGGGGAAGGCTTTGAAGTCTCGTGGTCAAGCCATGACTAGTGTTGCATTCACCTCCTGCTGTCTGCCAATCCAGATGTAAAACCCTCAACTCCTCTTCCAGCACCATGTCTACCTACATGCTGCCATGCTTCCTGCCGTGATGATAACGGACTAAATTTCTGAATCTGTAAGTGAGTAACCTCAGTTAAATATTTTCCTTTCTAAGAGTAGCCATGGTTATCTCTTCACATGGTGTCTCTTCACAGCAATAGCAACCCTAAGCCACTGGCTATCTATATTATTTGATTATTAACCTCTGTCTGTTTCTCTTCGTCTTTCTCCCATTCTTCTCTTTCTTCCTTCCTTCCTTTGAGAGAATATTTCATTATATAGTTCTGGCTGGCCGCAAAGTCACGGACATTTGCCAACTTTCCTAAGTATGGACAACCACCCCTAAGGTTTTTCCCTTTTTAAATCTTAATTCTTTCTTTCCTCCCCCTCCTGGAATAGGTATAACAGGAAAGGGAAGAAGGAAATCAGCAATAGGACTCGAAGATTATAATACCTACTTTGGTTGGACCAAAAGCTAAAGCTTTTTGTTTGGAGTTCCATGAAACACTGAGAATTTCTGTAAGAGATTTTTGAAAAGGAATGCTAACATCACAGACAGGCTTACAGCATCACGTCAGGAAGAGACCAGGTTGACAAGGCAGAGTAAAAGTCCCTTCTTCTTTCTTATAGAATTCATAGGAAGAAAGATGGGAAGTAGATTGGGAAGTTTCCTTCTTCGGCCTGCAGTTGACTATAGCTAAGATTAAGCAGTCACTGTTCAGTTTGGGCTTGATTCAATCAGCTCCATCTGCAATGTGGAGCTAAGCATATCGCTCATACTAAGGAGGTTCACATACCCATATGGCCTAGGCAGGACTTAATTTAGTGTCAGCCTGAGTGACCAAGGGACTGCTTTCACCAATATCATCACAACGTTAGACAGCACAGTACAGAGTAAGCTTCCCTCATTGCGGGTGACAGAGGGTATCAAGAGCAAGCCATTTACTTGGAAATTAGTGGCAGACTGGTGAGGCTTAACACTGTACAGACCCTAGAAGCCCCACCTCCATGCTACTGCCTACAGATGGAAACCCAAAATAGACCCCTCACCAAGTAGGGACATGTGGCCCCTGTATATCAAAGATGTCTTGTGACTAGCAACACCTGTGACTGCTTGCAGTGTTCCTGGTACTTGTACCACAAGCACATCTGATCAAGCAGCCCATAGCAATGATATCCTTGACGTAACCCAGAACTAAACAGGTCACAGTGGGCTGAGGGCTCGGAGTATATGATCCAACACTGAAGAGTTTAAGATTAGAAGCCTGGAAAGGAGTATGAGGATGATTTCTACCAGAGATTCTGCCTCCTGGACAATAAAAATCCTGCCCTGCCTCTGGTAGTGCCCCATCTCAGACAAGAGGCTGCCAGAGATACCATTGCTCATCTCAACTTCAGGTAGAGATTTGGGGTGACGGATTTCTCTTTTCAAGGGTTTCTCCACATTATGCTATATAGCACAGAAACTGCAAATATGGGACCAGCCTGCACTTGAACCACATTCCAGTGCCAAAGCAGAGACAATGCACCAATAGCCCAGCCACAAGCACCATATCCTTAGGGCCCAACTTCGTGCTCAAATAGAGGATCTGATTACAGAATCAGAGAAAATGGGCAGGCTGCTTAGAGGACAGCCATAAAAAAGTCAGATTATTAAGAAGAGAATAAATATGTAATCCTTCAGTGAGAAGATAATGTCCGCTATCAACTAACATCAAGAAATTTGAGACATCCCTAAACTCTCACCTAATGGTCAAAACAAAGCCAAAGAAACAGATCTAATAGTGATCCATGTGGACAACTTGTCAGGTAAGGGGTTTAAGAAGCTGTTTTAAGGAAACTTAATGAACCTCAACAAAACATAGAGAAGTTATTCAATTATGCAATGGAGACATTAAAGAGGAAGATAGAAACAATTTAAGAATTCAGACAAAAGGGCTAATGGTACATATTAGAACACATAAGAGAAGGGGACAGGAGGACCAGAATTCAAGGCCAGCTTTGGCTATATAGTGAAGTTGAGGTCAACATGGGATAAGTGAGATTCTAACTTTGTAAAATGCGCGTGCGAGAGAGACAGAGAGAGAGAGAGACAGAGAGAGAGAGAGCGAGAGAGAGAGAGCGAGAGAGAGAGAGAGAGAGAGAGAGAGAGAGAGATTGTGACAGAGACAGATCAACAGACACAGGAACACACATACATGGAGGAATCCTTGATCTGAAAAGCAAACTGGGGAGACTCTGAAATTGTGATCAAAGACATCAGTAGGAGAGCCAAAAACACAAAGAAAACATGCCAGGGAGACTGCAGATAGGTTTCTGGAAAATATACTGGGGAGGTGCAATGAAGAGGAATGAATAAAGATTACTTTGGGGAAGCATTAATATATTTAAGATAAGGTAGGAAAAGCAAGGCATACTGGCAAATGCCAAATCATTAAAAAAATAAATCTATTCAAACAGGTATTAACTTGAATATCTGAATTTACTAAAGAATGAAAACATTCAGGTCACAGGAAAGTCAAAGGGCACTAGACATTTGAATCTCTCATTTATTAAAAAAAATTACCTTAACCATTTTGAAGACTTATTTTACTTGTTTGAGTGTGTACACATATGTAAGGAAATGTGCACACTGAGTATGAGTGCCTATGAGGGCCAAAAGCATCCACTAGGACCCCTGGAGTCACAGGAACTTATCAGATGCCTAACATGGTTGTCCTCTTTAAGAACAGTATGTACCTTTACCCTTGAGCCATCTCTCCAGCTCCAAATTACCTTTTGCTGTGGGACGTCTTTCAGTTGGCTATGAATATGTGTTGCACTCATTGGTTGATAAATAAAACTGCTTTGGCCTACAGCAAGGCAGGATAGAACCAGGTGGCAAATCCAAGCAGAGATAAAGAAGAAGGGCAGAGTCTGGGAGACGCCAGCCAGTCGCTGAAGAAGCAAGATATAGAAAATAAGGTAACAAACCACAAACTACGTGACAAAGCATAGATAAAACATATGAGTCAATTTAAACATAAGAGCTAATTATTAACAAGCCTGAGCCAGGCAGTGGTGGAACGCGCCTTTAATCCCAGCACTCGGGAGGCAGAGTCAGGCAAACCCCTTTATTAAACCAGCAAGAGTAACACATCTTCACAGTGCACAAAATGATTGTTCCACAACAGTTGAAATTATGAGTGAACCCACATGAGCCTGAAGTTTTCTGCTGTGGAGGCTTAGCATGTCTTCAGTAGATAGAGATTTATACTGATTATCCACTTGATGGCAATATTTAATTATTACTTATTTAGAATAAATATAGAAAACTCATACGAATATGTTCTTTTTCTGAACACATATATATTTCTTAGTGATTGAGACAAAATCTCCTGAACATTTCATTACATACCTTGCTTCTCTTGTCCTGCCACAGTGATCTTTAATGTCTTTGGCCAACAATGCCATTTGGAGTATTTTATCTGTCAGTCCTGATAATTCAGCTCCCCTGAGAGGAGGTTGGACATTTGCTCAGGTCATATATTGACCATGTAAAGTCTTACCAGGGATTGTATTTGGAGTTTTGCCTTTATTAGGATTTAACTTAGTCCAAGAATGGTATCTTGTCCTTCAAAACAGAACTGTTCACTGAAAAAGTCATGAGTCATTCTTTGAAGTAATAAATCACATGGATGTCCTGTAGTCCAGTTAGGTTTTATTCCTATATCCTTATGAGCTTCATCTTGGAGCTCTCTGGGTAATGACAAAATGTTCTTACTTTTTCAAACATTAGGTAGAGACATTCAGTATAACATAAAATGTCTCAATGCATGTCCCTACACAATACTAGTGGTTGGTTACAGTCAAGTTCT
Source organism: Microtus pennsylvanicus (assembly GCF_037038515.1). Lineage (NCBI taxonomy): Eukaryota > Metazoa > Chordata > Mammalia > Rodentia > Cricetidae > Microtus > Microtus pennsylvanicus. The sequence continues at coordinate 78,862,762 of NC_134601.1, read as the reverse complement.
CTAAATGTCTGAATAGACATATTCTAAACATTAAATTCTAGAAATGTTCAGAACATTAAATCACACTGTAGTTAATCAGTGAAGTATCGTGTGTGTGTGTGTGTGTGTGTGTGTGTGTGTGTGTGTGTGTGTGTTATGCACATGACCTTGCACGTGCAGAGGTCAGAAGAACATATAGGGTGTATTGATCAGTTTCTGCCTTTCTCTTTTGGAGACAGGCTCTTTCACTGAATCCAGAGCTACAGTGGCAGTTTTCCTTCCACCACATGTGTTCCACGAATACTATATAGTTCCTCAGATTTTGTGGCTGGCACTTTTACAAGATGAGTCATCTTACGGGCCCTGCTATTTATTTATTTGTCTGTTTGTCTGTTTGTTTGTTTATGTATTTCATGTAACCCGATCTTGCCTTGAATTCTGGATCCTCCTCCCTCTACCTTCCATTAGAGGAGTATACCACCACACCCAGCTCTAAATTTGTCTTTAAACTGAAGTCCTTTTTAGTTGAAGTTACAGTATTGCTACATGTTACAGAAAGAGAACATAACAGATAAAACACAAGTTAATTGAAGGAAAGAAAAAAAATAAAGATCAGAGCATACATTAATAAAAGAGAAAAATAGAAAAGTATGATGAGCCAAGAGAAAGAAAATAAATTAAGATTAGAAAATAGACCTGGTGATAGTGGTGCATACCTTTAATACCAGCACTTGGGAAGCAGAGACAGACATTTCTCTGTGAGTTCAAGGCCAAGCTGTGAGTTCTGGGATAGCCAGGGCTACACAGAGAAACCCTGTCTCATAAAAACGAAAGAGAAAAGAAATTCAAAGTATGGGTGAAACAACCACTGCCTGAAAAAGATATGATCCTGTATGTAGAAGACTTTTAAGGTTACATAAAAAAATTATGGGATAGTGTGTTTGGTGGCACATGCCTGTGATGCCATCAGTTAGCCACCAGCTCACAAGTTCTGGTGCAGGGAAAGCATGAGTTTGAGGACAGCTAAAACTGTATAGGGAGACCCAGACACAAAACCAAAATGAAACAGACAGAAGAGCTACTGGGAATAATAACTGAATTCAGCAAGGTTACAGTCTAAGCTACAAACAGCACACAAAATAATAAACCAATTCAGCAAGGTTACACTCTAAGCCACAAAGCAGCACACAAAAGGAATTGAGTTCTGGAGGACAATAGAGAATTATTTGAAATGAAATTCAAGAGCACAATCTCATTTACAATATCTGTTTAAAATATCAAAGACTAAATATAGCCAGGGATGAAAATGTCTATAATGTAAACTATAAGAGCAATGTAAAAGGACACAAAAATGGAAAGGCATCCGGTATTCATGAAAATGCCCTCACTACCAAAGTGAATTACAGATTCTCAATGAAATCTAGACTAAAATGCCAATAACAATCTTCATAGACCTTAAAAAGTTTGGCTCTTTTCTGAAGGGAAGCAGGAAGAGTGAATTGGAGGAGAGGGGAGGTGGAGTGGGAGGAATGGAAGTAGGGGAAACTGTGGTCAAAAAATTATAAAACATAAAAAATGTTTTGATAAAAAAGAAGCAATCAAAGAAATGTTGAACAAAAAGAACAAAATTACACCATCTAATTTCAGGATATATCACTAAAACTGTAGTAAACAGCATGGTCTTGGAATGAAATGCTAACAGTGACCCACGGAATAGAAGGGCCCAGAAATAATCTTCCTCATCTACAGCCCACTGATTTTCAAAGCAGCATTCAAAATACTCATTAGCAGAGCCTGGCAGCACAAGCCTGTAATCACAGCTACTCTGAACTCTGAATTAGAAGAATCACAAATTTAAGGCTACCCTGAGAAACTTAGTGTGAATGGAGGTTTTCAAAAAGAAAGCACACTTCAAACTTAAGGTAAATTTACGTCCATTTACTCATTAAAGATACGTGAAGAGCTGCGTTAACACTTCTTAACAAAATCACACAAGATCCCTAACAATATCAATACTTACGATGTTTCCTATCTAAGAACTGATTTCATTATTAAGTGAGTATTTATAATGTTCTATAGTCAGGTCAGACAGGAGTAGAAAAATTATGACTACCATTCATATTCTACCAATGAGAAGCAGGTGAGCAACGTTACGGAACAGCTGCTAGTGGAGGCCCATTTCCTTCTCTGCTTGTAAAGTGAGAAATAAGATTTTCTTGTGCTTACAAAACCTAGTAAATTCTGAATTCTCACAAGTCTAACATCTTGTTTCTATCCCTGTTTAATGTCTTGTATGTGAAAAACAACAATTTTGTTTAAAAATATATTTAAAAAATACTGTATTTCTCTGAGTGCTTCTGTAACATAACCATCCATTTACCTCCCCCAACTAACATACTGTACAATGCCAAAACAACACAATCAAGCTAGTATCCACAAATTTGAATTTAGATAATTTACATGATAATAACTTAGGTATAATAGAACAATATTTCTGAAAAATTAGAGTTACCCACTCTGCATGTGGGTTCAGATACGAAATCAAAGCCTCTGAAAGAAAAGCTAAAATTGAACAATAGTAGATTATCTTAACTACTCCAAATATAAAAATAATATCTCATAATACAAATGATTATACACATGGGGAAAACATATACATGTGAACACCTATATGTGAAGGAGCATGATGACACATGTAGAAGGGTTTCTGTTTGCTAGGATGCCACTTTGCTCATCTGCTATTTTCACTTTATTAGTTCCGACTGTGTTCTTAAAGAATTATTTTATGTGCATGTTTGAGTGCATATATGTGCACCATGTGTATGCAGTTGCCCACAAGGCTTTTATCGAATGCCCTGGATACGTAGCTACAGGCCATTGTGAACTGCCTGGTGAGCATTCTGGGAATTGATTCTGGGTCCTCAGAAAGGGAAGGTAAGTGCTCTTAACCACTGAGCTGTATTTCCACCCTCAGACTATGTTTTAGACAGTTTAACATGTAATACTCATATTAAATATTACATGCAAATGTCATGTCAAATCTAGAGGAGTTCAAAAATCAAACCTAGATCAAAATGGTTAACAGATTTTCATGTTATGATTATAAACCATGTTGTATCTGACAAAAGTAAATATCCAGAAAATGTAAATACCCTAAAGTTCAAAAAAACTAACAAAATTCAGAACCAAAGGTGTCTTATGATTTCAACTTCTATGACAAAACACCATTACCAAAAAAATTAAATTGAAGAGAAAACGATTTATTTGGCTTACACTTGCATAGCACAGTTCATCACTGAAGGAAGTCAGAATAAGAACTCAAACGACACAGAAACCTGAAGGCAGGAGCTGATGCAGAGGCCATAGACAGAGGGATGCTGCTTACTGTCTTGCTTCCTCTGGCTTGCTCAGCCTGCTTTCTTATAGAACCCAGGACTACCAGCTCAGAGATGACACCACCTACAATGGGTTGGACCCTCCTCCACCAATCATCAATCAAGAAAATGCCCTATATCTTGATCTTATAGAGACATTCTCTCAACTGAGACTTCCTCCCTTCAGATAACTCTAGCTTGTATCAACTTGGCATAAGACTAACCAGCACAGAAAACTAAGCACAATGGTTCGTCTCTGTATCCCTTAGCACTCAGGAAGCTAAGGCAGGAGGATTGCCCAGATTTTGAGACCAGGAGGAGTTCCAGGACACTCCAGGCTATAGAGTAAGACATTATCTTTTAAAACATTATCCCAACCCCAAATACCCAATTGAGAAGTCAGCAAAAGGAGGTGGGTGGTCCTTGGACTTCCCACAGGGCAGGGAACCTTGATTGCTCTTCGGGCTGACGAGGGAGGGGGACTTGATTGGGGTAGGGGGAGGGAAATGGGAGGCGGTGGTGGGGAGGAGGCTGAAATCCGAAAGAAAGAAAGAAAGAAAGAAAGAAAGAAAGAAAGAAAGAAAGAAAGAAAGAAAGAAAGAAAGAAAAGACATGCAAATGGCTAATGGATATATGGAAAAATCTCAACATCACTAATCACAGGAAAATGCAAACCAAGTCCTTCTCGTTCTAGTAAGAATGCTACTATCGAAAAGTCAAAAGATAAACATGTTCTTCCCTGGGAGACCCCAATAAAAAGTTCTTGCCCACATTTTTGCTCTTCCTTTCCTTCTGACCAACCACAGAGCCCTTCCTTTGCTCTCACATGACATGGCTCAGTCTTTTGTACTGACATTTATGAATGTCTTTTGAATGACAATTATCTCCTGATTGTTTCTAACCACTATGACTAAAGAACAGTAGTGTAGAACATCCTGAATAGGAAGAAGGGTGGTTTGGCTTCTCTCTAAGACAACATGTAACTAAATTCCTTTGCTTAGCAACACTGCAAAGGCACCAGCAGGCACCAGAAAGATACTTTCAGTGATTCTTTGCAATAAGATTCCTCCCCAAATAGAAACATCGTTCCCTTTAAGGCCCTGTTATGCCCAGCTTTATACACACACACACACACACACACATTCCTTTATAATGCCCTCCCTCTCATCTTAAGGCCCAAACAATGATATCAAGGCCCATCATTTACAATGCTGCTATAGACTTGCACTGCTGCAATTAATGCCTTCTTTGTTTTGCTTTTGCAGCGTATTGCTGTGGATTCCCACCCTAAATTCACCCCATGGAGCTCATTTTTCCACAAGTGCTGGTGTAATCTGAGTTAATCACTTGGATCCAGAGTTCCCTCTTGAGGGCACTCCCTTTACTCTGACTAGATAGACTAAGTTAAAAAAAAAAAAAAAAACCTCTTCCAAATAGTGAAGTGCAATTTACCTACACGTGTTTTAGAACAAGTCTGATGAACGAGCCTGCTCAGTGAACAGAGCAACACTTATGAGTGGTGGGACATCTATTGTCATTGCTTTCCTATCCAGCTGGACCTATCCTGTCGAGTAGGAGGAAAATACACTTCAGAGCCTCTTGTGTGTGGCCAGCCAAACATCAGTGTGAGGTTTCTACAAGCCTAAGCAAGGCCCTTTCCAAAGGTGGTGTGGCTATAACCGAGTCCTCTGTTACCTTAGCTATGTTTTGGTTCTTTCTCATATCCAGTGGGGAACAGAAGATCACATTGCAGCAAACTAAGGTTCATTGTTCACAACTCTAAAAAAATAGAGAAATCAGTAGAAAGACATACCTTTTTTTATCGTTCTCCTAGAACTCAAAAGACAGAAATCCTCAGTCTCTTTCCATTTTACCCATAAAGGTATTATAATTTACAGAAAAAAAATCAAAGACAGGAAGTATGCATGATGTAGACTCATCAGGAAACCGAAACTATTAAAATTGATAGTAAGTTTCCGGGAAGATGAGCTATTCCACAAGTGCAAAGGCTCCTTAGACTCGATGCCTAGTCACATTCCCAGCATAGAATTTTCCAGAAAATTCTAATCCTGAGGGTTCCTATTATAATCACAACTTGGAACTCAGAGGCAGAATGCTTAATAGAAAGGAAGGAGAGAACATTTTATCTTATCTTGCCTACATCCTGCACCATTCACCCACTCAATATATCCTGCAGCTCACTCAGAAATGTAAAGTGCCCTGTTAGATGCCTCCAACTTAAAAGTAAAAATGAGTATATAGTTCAGTGGTTGACGACTCTCTGAGCATAGACAAGATCCTATATTCAATTTCTACTACCACAACATATATATGTGCATATGTATTTGTTATATACAATGTTATATATTATATAGAAAACAAATTATACATAGCAATCATACAACAGGCCACAACAGGGGAAAGAGGTAAAGGGGGAAAGAAGCGTGCAGGGAGGAAGAGGGAAAGAGGATACAAAAAGGAGAGAGTAAAAGGGGTAGAGAGGTAGAGGAAGGGGGAAGGAAGAGCTCAAAAAAATTGGACTTCCAACCTGCCTCCGTGAACTGTTCTCCACAGTGTATGTTTCAAAACAGAACCTTCATATTTTCTAGAAGAAATAATTTTGGATGAATTTAACTTGCTAGAGGAAGCCATATTTTGCGCTCAAAAATCTTTATTATTCCTAATGAAACATCACACGGGATCTAGCTCAGTGCTCTAGGCAAACAATGTTACTAGGGGACTGGCAAGATTGCCTAGAAGTTGAGTTCTCTCTCTGGGACTCATAAGGTGGAAGGTGACAACCAATTCTCAAGTTTTCCTCTGACCTCTACAGTGGTACGTGTCTGCTTGTATGCGTATGTATATACACATTAAGTTAATTAATCAATTAATTAATTAATGTGCCTGATATACCAGAAAATATATTTTGTTGGGCTGCAACAGGATTTGGGATTTTTTTTTTAATTTATTTTTTATTTTTTTTGTTTTTCGAGACAGGGTTTCTCTGTGGCTTTGGAGCCTGTCCTGGAACTAGCTCTGTAGACCAGGCTGGTCTCGAACTCACAGAGATCCGCCTGCCTCTGCCTCCCGAGTGCTGGGATTAAAGGCATGCGCCACCATCGCCTGGCAATTTTGGTATTTTTTAAACACTACTGCTAAAGCCGGGTGGTGGTGCACACCTTTAAACTTAACACTGGGGGAGGCAGAGGCAAGTGGACCTCTGTGAGTTCAAGGCCAGCCTGGTCTACTAGAACTAGTTCCCAGGACAGGTAGAACTGTCACACAGAGAAACCACCACTCGAAGAAAAACAAACAACAAACTACCACTGAGCACGAAACCTTTGATAAGGAAAATTGGGTGCGGTCCCTTTAAAACGAGCTGCAGGCTCCCAGGCTGACCTCTAACTCAGAGATCTGCCTGCTTCTGCCACCCAATTCCTGGGAATAAAGATGTGAGCCACCACCCACTGGTTTAACACTGAAATTTCTGTTTGCTTTAGATGAACGGGTTCTCAGCTCCCCCTGCAGATCCCCCACATTGCTTCAGCTTGTGGCCTGGTTCCTCTCTTCTCCTCCCACTCTCTGCTTGTTTGTCCAGCACGGCGCCTTGGTCTGGCAGAACTCTGCTTATTGCCACTTTGCCCTCCTATTGTGTATTTGCCCAGCTTTCTCTTTGCACTCAGCATCCCCTTGCCTTGTGGTCTCACCTACCCTCATCTTGTTTCAAATTGTTCACCTCTTGGTCTCATTTCACCCCAGGGTCTCACCTTGCCTGATGACTCTTGTCTTCCTCACCTTGCCTTCCCTGGAGGTCTTTTCTCAAGATACAGTCTCATCTTCTAGTCTTTCCTAACTTCCTGGCCTCGCCCCCTCGTGCTACCCTGAGGCTCTAAGCGCCTCCCAGTCTCACGTTGCTTCCTGACCTCGCCTTATTTCCTGAGCTCTGGAGTCCGGTTTCGCTGCTGCAACGCCCAGTCCAGTCTAGCCTCTTCTGACTCTGCGTCTCATCTCGCCTGATTCCGTGGTCTCCGGACCTGGCTCCGGGTCTCATCTGGCCCGGCTCCGGGATCTCATCTCGCCTGACTCCAGGTCTCACCTCGCCTGATTCCGGGATCTCGTCTGACCTCATTTCGGCTGATTCCGGGGGTTTCATCTGACCAGCTTTGGCTACCTCGGGGTCTCATCTCGCCTGACTCCTGGTTTCGCCTCGCCTCATCTCATCTCTACATTTTGCCTTGTTTCCCGCTCTTGCCTTGCTTCAGCCCAGGATTTCGCAGGTGGTCTCGGCTTAAGGTCTGGTCTCGCCTTGTCTTACCTTGCCACGTCTTCCCTTCCCTGTCAGTCTCACTCCAAGGTCTCGTTGCCTCCACATCTCAAGCTATCTCTCACCTTTGCCTCACATCTCTGCCTTACATCAGAATCTGGCCATGCCCTTGCCCAGTTTGTCCCCTGCCGGGCCAGCCAACGAGAGCAGCCCAGAGGTCCAAGAGGACAGCCTGGCTGCTGCCAAAACAGAGGGAGCCTTGTGGCCTGCAAGCCAGGGCTTGCCTTCTGCAGGCATCATGGCACCTCCAGCTGGCAACGAGGGCCAGTCCACTAGTGGGGATGTGGAGTCTCAGGAATGCCTGGAGTCCCAGTCTCCCAAAGGGGCAGAGAAGGCAGAGGAGGAGTCTGACCAGGAGGAGAACCTCGTTCCTCTCTCGCAGCTGACTCCCTACATCTCCTGTTACATTTGCAAAGGCTACTTAATAGATGCAGCAACCATCACAGAATGTCTCCATAGCTTCTGTAAAAGCTGCATCATAAAACATTTTGAAGATAACAACAAATGCCCAAAGTGCAACACTGTAGTGCATGAGGCCAAACCTCAAAATAGCCTGAGGTTGGATCCACAATTACAAAACATAGTGTACAAATTGGTGGCAGGTCTAGAGGAAAAAGAAAAAAAGCAAAGACGTGAATTCTACAAAGGAAATTGTCTGGAAACACCCAAACCTGCTGCTGTTCTGCAGCCAGGCCCTTCAAGCGAAGGGAGCACTAAAAAAGTAGAATAGTGCCTTAGTTCACATGAACCTGATATGTCCTGGAGGCTATGGGCACTAATGCAGACATTGGACATTGTAAACCACTACAGATGAAATTTGTGCGAGTCTCAGGACATGCAACCATTGGACATATAGTAAAATTTCTCAAAAGAAAAATGGACCTTGCTGCAGCATATAGGGTAGATAGCATGTGCGGTGGGCAGTTGCTGAAGGACTTTCAAACTCTGCAAGAAGTCCAGTGTACAGTAGGGGATGCTGGGATGCAGGACGGTCGGCTAGTCCTTTATTACAGTGTTGTGCTGTCTCCTCCCAATGTGACTCACTAGGGGTGGTATGAAGAGGCAGAAAGTGAGAAGGCCTCTGAAAAACTGCATCTTACTGAAGAGTTCCAGAAAACGTGGAATCCCCCTAGAATATGTACTGTTTCTGACACACCTGTCTCCTGCACCCGAGATCCAACATTTAAGGCACAGCTTGGAACAATAGAACATGTTTGTTCGTTTTGCTGCAGGCTGTAGGAAGCACTCAGAGCTTGAGAAAAAGTCGAATATCAAGTTTGAAAATTCTTTTGGTTTCGGAACACTTTAAGTTGTTTTTTTTTTATTACTGTCTTATAGAAAAGTTTCTTATAGTTTTCTCCTCTGTTGAACTGGCTATAAGTTGAACAATCAACGCTACGTTTTTATCTCACCACAGGCCCAATCAGGAACAAACCAGTCATGGGTTTGAACTTGTGAAACAGCGAGCCAAAATGGATTAATCACTGCACTTGTTTCTCGCAATATTAGAAGGCTAAGTAACTTCTCATCAAGTTGGTTGTTGGGATTTTCCCCTGTGGGATGGCATCAGTTGATTTTCCTTTTGGAAAACGAAGTTTGCTTTACATGGATATTCAAAGCCAGCTTTGTTGAATTGTGGAGTAAACTTGCTGTCCAAGGCCAAAATAATTGGCTATGTTTTTATTATTGCCATATTTTAAACTTAGCCTTTTTACAACTCGCAACACTCCTGAAGAGATGCTATTCAGTTCTAAAAGGTATGAATTCTTTTGTGTAAAGGAGACTATTTCCTGTATGGTGTATGACTTGAGCCATAAACCTTCAGTGTAGTAGGACATTTTGGTATGTCTTAGAATAAGAGGTGTTCCTTGGTGAATTTTATACACCATAGGTGTTATCAGTGGTGGCTGATACCTTGTAATGACACCACTTCTGAAATGGAAAAGTCCAGGTGAATCTGGAAAGTTACAGAATATTTACTTAGTGTTTCTTCAGAAAATCAGCTTCATTGAGTATTTTAACACTGCCTGGGGGAACCAAGCCCCAGCAGCACCGGGCTCAAAGGGAATCCAGAGTCAGCACGTACTGTGACTTTTCTATCTGAGGGGGTTTGAGAAAAACACTAACACTTTCTCTTGATGGTTTCTTTTATTTTCATTTCCTATGTATTCTTTTTGAATTGTATACTTTTTTCTACAGCTTATATACCCCAACAAAGTTTTACAGGCAACATAGTAATTACAGTGTTGTTACATTCTATTTTTCAAGTGAATGATTATAATGAATACAGGTAAGAACATGTTTTTCATCTTCCTTACATAATGAAACATTTTATATATTACAGGTAAAAAGCAAATTATCCCAAGAATCCATGTGCATTCATCCCCAAGCAATTTGTTGTAGATTAACTGTGTAGGCAAACAAAATATGCTTCTCAATCAGGTTTTTTACTGTCAGGCTACATTTTACAGTTACAAAGAAAGGGCCAATTACTTTATTGCTTATCTTGAAAGGTAATCGTAGAAGGAATCTCAAACTTAAACTTTTATGTATGAAAAAGAGTCAGCCAGTTACACTTTAAATCTTCAGGGTTCATAGCTATTGTATCTTATATCAATATAGTAGCCATCAACAGTTTCTTATATCAGGAGACTAAGGGCAGAAATGGGTAAATTGAGTTAATCATTACATTTAGTGTAGCCCAAATAATAAAAACCCATAGGCAGATATTGGGGTTCAAGCTAAAGATCAGAAAAGCAAAGCAGCCAAGCCACTAGCTCTTAACTTCTACCTCAGACCAAAATCAGTGATCCTGCCTCAACAAATTATTAGAATGAGACTGAGCTGAGACTTGTCTCTTCCTGTCTTATATTCCTCTTCAGTGCTGGGATTAAAGACGTGCACCACCACCGCCTGCCCTCTATGGCTGACTAGTGTGGCTGCTGGGATTAAAGGTGTGTGCCACTGCTGCCTGATCTGTATGGCTGGCTAGTGTGGCTGCTTTGCACTTTGATTTTTCAGGCAACCTCTTTTGTTTAAAACACAAATAATTTATAACATTATATTTCCCATTTTTGTCTAAAAAGGCTATAAATAAGAAACACTACATACAGTAAGTACAATAACTATATATAATATATAGGCAATAAATACATCAACAATGTCTATTCCATTTGCATTTGACAAATTCAGAGAAAATACTCCATATCTTATTTTGATGAGTTCAAAAGGTTGGACCTAATTTACTTTCTATTCTAATTTGCATTATCAAATTATCTTTTCGTGTCTCTCAACCTTTTACACTTTATACCTCTTTAGTGAGTTTCTTCTCTGAGTCTGCTAAACAAGGAAAACTATAACAATAACTGTCTAGTCTTCAACTACCTCAGAGAACAGAGAAGGGAATAACTGAGTAAGCAGGAAATGCAAACAAAAGATTTCCAAAAATGTGAGAAATAACAGGAAAAGCTGACTGCCTGAACAGTCAACCAAGGATGCTCTGCAACACTGGGAGCATCCATCTTTGGCTCTAGGCCTAGCATATCTGACAAACTTTTCTATAAAGCAGGATATTCTTAAGTGCAGTCCTATGTTGCCTTGGGAAAGTTCGAAAGTCCTCTCTTTTATGTCCTTCCTGTCTAATTTGTATAGCATACTGTCAGCAATCGAGGTGAAAGCACTTTCTTGCCCAGTTGCTTACTTTTTTTGCCACAAAGAGAGTAAACTCCATGTGCAGTTTCCTCAGTGCCCATTCTGTGAAGTAGATTGGTATTGCCAGGAGCAGACATGTCTCATTGTCATTAAAAAAAAACTATGTTAATAAAACATCTTAAATGCCATATTGTTAACTCTCTGAAGCATTTGAAGATGACCTGTCTATTTAAAATATATCTGTTTGACCTTAAAAACATACAATATGACTACAAATTTAATTGTAGTAGGCGACTAATTGCTAACCTGCATTTTCTTATTATCCTAAACAGTTAGTATTAATAACTTTCAAGAACTAGAAATTTGCACTGCATTGTTAAATGAGCTGTATAGTAGCAATACCTCAGATAAAATAAGAAACGTATTCTCAGTAAGTAGGTTTTAACAAAATTAATCTTAAATTTGTATCAATATACAAAATTTGTATACAAATACAAAAGTCCAATCCAATATTTAAATCTATTAGTTGCTTTTTAAAAGTAGATTCGGTAGTCTATCTTTTACCTTATCATATTTATATACCTCTTTTTTCTTTTCAAAATAAGAACCTTGAATCTAATTTCCTTTGTTTAGCTTTTTTCCTGACCATTACCAATAATAACTTGTAACCAATGCCCCTAAGCAATGACAAATATCCATAACCCAATGAAAAGCCAAAAACTACCCACCCCACCTCTTGGGAATGTGAACATTGTGTTTTTAAAATTATTTTCTGCTATCTGGGGCAACAGCATCTTTAGGGGATCATGAAAAGAAATATTTGGGTTCATTGTCAAGTCCTGGGACAGGTAGCTATATCATTTGTTGTCCTCTCTGCATAATGGGTGTGTCTTATCTTGGATAGAATAGTCTGTTAGGCTGGATCATCTCAGTTGGCCACATTGAAATTGTTCTGAGAAGTTTGTAGTCAAAAGTTGATCTTTATGTGGTCGTTTTCAGCATAGTGGTTTTATCATAGTCCTGAAGGAATTGTCGTTCTGGGGCCCCACAAGTCTTTTGGAGACTTCAAAGTCACTGTTAGGCATGCTCATGATTCACTGCAGAATACTGATAGAGGCTCAAGTCTGACATCATGTACAGGAAGGTAGATGAAACTTTTTTGTAGAACTAGTTAGTACTCTATACGACCATTAATACCATGATAAAAAGTTTAGAATATATATATTAATATATATTAATTTTATAAATTTTATACCTTAAGAAAAGTTGTTAAAGCGTTAATATAAAACCCAAAGATTATGAGATTAGTGGTAATAAAGTAGTCCTTAAATACTAGTGTTGGGGAGGTGATTATTTATTTATTTATTTATTTTTGGTTTTTTGAGACAGGGTTTCTCTGTGCAGCTTTGGTGCCTGTCCTGGAACTAGCTCTTGCAGACCAGTCTGGCCTCAAACTAACCGAGATCCACCTGCCTCTGCCTCCTGAGTGCTGGGATTAAAGGCATGCACCACCACCACCTGGCCTTAAATATTTGTTTTTCTTCTGTCCCATATCAGGTGGCTCTTCTGAGATGAGACAGAGATTTTGGATTTCATTTTAACAAGCATGCTTAGGATTACAGAAGGAGAGCCACACTCCAACTCCAAATCCAGCTTTTATCGTGAATTGGACTGGGACAACAAAAATTCATTTGCAGTATATGTCTGTAGAGAAAAGCAGAAACAAACATTTGGGAAGATTTGTAAATTATTTTCTTGTTGGAAATGTGATATACCAATAGGCCAATTCACTCTTTTTCTTGGAACATTTTTTCTGGGTGATTTGTCCTTTATTTTCTGTTGTCTCATTTGTCCAGTGGTCTCCAGATTTCTTAACTGGATGCCTTTATTTTCCTGAAGAGATAGAAACAAAACACTTCCCCAATCCTAAATTTGGAGAAATTCTCTTTTAGCAAGTTATTTCTGATTAAATGAAAAGCACTTTTTATTTTTATAGGTTTGTTTAAATTAAATAACCATGCTGTTTGATGAACTATCATCTTTTCTAATTAAGAGGTATCTCTTGTTCAAATTGAATCTTTATCAATTTTGATGGTATCCATAGCTTTTCTTCTCCTGTGGAAACAAAAAGAAAACCCCTTATGCTTCCCTCTCTTCCTCTCCCCTCCCCTTCAACCTTCTCCCATGGTCCTCATGCTCCCAATTTACTCCAGAGGTTGCTTGCTTGGGACAGTTTCCTGCCTTGGGCCTGCTCTGGTAGATGTTGCTGGCTCGGGCCTGCTCTGGTGGAGGTTGCTGGTTTGTGCCAACTCCAGGGAAAGTCGCTGGCTCAGGTCTGCTACCTCAGAGGTCACTGATTCATGCCCAGTCTGGCAGAGGTCTCTGATTTGGTCCTGTTCTTGTGGAGGTAGCTCCCTCAGGCCTGTTCAGGCCTGTTTCCATAGATGTCCCTGGCTTGGGCCCGCTTCCTTGGAGGTCCCTGGCTTGGGCTTACTCCCGCAGAGGTCCAAGACTGGACTTGAATCTGGACCCACAGAGGTCTCAGGCACCAGCCTACTCCCTCAGCAGTTGCTTCTTTGTGCCTGCTCCTGTGAAGTTTGCTGTTTCAGTCCTGCTCCAGTGGAGATCACTGGTTCAGGCCTGTTTCCGTAGATGTCCTGGCCTTGGCCCACTCCCGTGGAGGTACGTGGCTTGGGCCCTGACTTGGACCTGCTCATGTGGAGGGAGGTCCCCGGCTTTGGCCTGGTCCTGCAGAGGTCTCTGGTTCAGGTCTACTCCCTCGGAGGTCCTGGAATCGCCCAGATTTCTTTTTAACAACAAATTCAGGAGAATTCCAAGAGCTGGTTAGTCTTCAATATGCTGAGCCTTTAGTTGATTCTGTATCAGCTGTTCTGAATCCTGCAGTTTCTCTGTTGTTAAAGGCCATTGGACAACCCATACTGGTTTGTCTGTCTGCCATTTTAAGTATAGGGCTTTTGGTGCCTTTGAAAGATCAGTAGGTATTGTATCCTGTTCTTATACAGTCTGAATGGTCTGTGGCTGTTCTTTATAATATCTTGTAATATTTTTTCCTAGAAATATATGTTAATTTATGGTTTATTTCTAATTTGGAAGGAATGTTAACCTGAATATTCCGTTGCTACAAGTCATTGCTATGTTAACAAGATATGGCTTTAGTTTTCCTTTCTGTCCTTCTGGCCCTTCTAACACTCTGGTACATTTGACCCATCTAACACTCTGTTTTACCTGAGATAACGTTTCAGTCCTTAAAAGCTGAACAGTTACCTCCTGAGGAGGCCAATTTGGATGCCAAAATTTTGGTGAGATTATTATTATTATTTCTGTACCTGTGTCTACCAAACCTTCGATGACAACATCGTTTACTCATATTTTTAATTTTGTTTTTTGTTCATCTATATAAGTTTGCCAAAATACTTGCTTTGTGGTTTTTCCCGAATTTTTGTTTTTATTTTCATAGCTGTTTTGTTATCCAGAGCAGTACTATTTCTTACAATATGCATTATGTTATTTAATTGCTGTGGGAAGGAGTTTCCTCTATGGTTACAAAAAAATCACTAAACTAGATTTGGGATAGGGGCCTGCAAGAGGCCCCTCAAGGAGTTTCCCAATGGCCAAGAATCACCTTGGATATCTCTTGTTGATAAACATTTATTACTCCAATGCCTGCCTTTGCCATACCTTCTGCATATCCAGAAAAGGGGCACTGTTTGGATTATGCTTAGAAAAAGCATTGTTTCTAGGCATGCCCTGTTTACAAAACATTTTAAGGTGACCTTGTTTGCCACAATTATAACACCTGACATTTCATTTTTTCCTTAAACTTCTGGAAATCACCTCTCCTATCCATGCATTATCATGGTCATGAGATTCAATATTTATTGTATCTCAGATTAATTTCTTCAAAGGTGCTGACTTTGCCTTTAAAGGCATATTTATCCTTTTGCATCGAGAATTAGCATTTTCAAAAGCCTGAGATTCAATTATTATTTATCTAGCTTCTGAATTTGGTATTATTATATTATATTTACTGCTGAAGTCAATCTTTGTAAGAAATCTGTAGTTTCTTTTGGGCCCTGTATGACTTCCGTAAATAATTCAATCTTCTTTCTTCTCCAATCTGTCCAAGGCATTCAAAGCTGCTGCATGGCTTTAAGCCAGGATGTGGCCATCATATAGGGATTCATCATATAGAGACTACACTACCTTTCTATATTACTTTTCTATAGCATAATCTCCTTCTCCAACAAGTTGATCTTGGGAGATTTCCCTACCTCTAGCTCTACTCCATTGTTCAATAGTCTTATCCTTTTCTCTGAACCAGGTACTCCATTGTGATTGTGAACCAGGCTCTAAAACAGCTTTAACCAAGTCTATCCAGTCTCTAGGAATAATTCTATTCTAAACTGACCACAAGTTTAACATTTGTTTCACAAAAGGTGAATGCCTACCAGATGAGACTATTGCTTCCTTGAATCACCTTAAATCTAACATTGGCACAGGAGTCCATTCAGCTCTTACAGTGCCTGTAGAATTTGGCAATTCCTGTAAGGTAACTGGATACATTAAGGTTGGTTGTTTGAAAACCTTAGGCTATTCCTTTCTAATCTTATAATGCAATGCTGAAATTGGTTCCTCATCAAATTTTTCTGTCTTGATTTGGATATTTCTGTGATCTGTTTTAAGTTTTTCTAAGCACTTTTATCTTGGCAGTCAAACCAAGCAACTTTTTAAGAGATCAACCAAGAATTATCAAAACAACAACAAGGATTATCAAAATGATAACAGTATGTCATTCCCAGTTGCTTATTTTTTCATTTGATTTTTCCATTTTATATCATGCATTACATAATCATACAGAGACCTGATTTTCTCTACTGTAATTGTTTTTTCCATTTTTTTTAACTTGTGGAAAAATTTTCCCTTTTTACTAATTCCTCCCTTAAAGAATTCCCAATTTTCTCACCAAATCTGCCACAAATGAAGAAGATATGAGGCTGCATAGAACAGTAAAATCCTGACTAAATTTCAAGGCAGCTACCTAGTTTGGCAACAACAAGAGAAGGTGTTCAGGGAAGACCCTCAGGAGAGAAGAAAGGAAAACTTAGCTGGTAGGGTGGTGACTCCAGCCACGTGTAGCTCTGGCCTATGCCAGTGGCTGTAAAGACAAAGGCAAAGGGCTTTTTCATGAATTTGTACTCCAAATGTTGAGGACCAGATATAGCACAAATAATAAAAACTCAGAAACAGATATTGGGATTGGGATCAGAAAAGCAAAGCAGCCAAACTACTAGCTCTTACCTCTACTTCAGACTGAAATGGGCAATCCTGCCTCCACAAATCCTCTGACTGAGACTGAGCTGAAACATGGCTCCTCTCTTCATATGTTCTTCTGTAGTGCTGGGATTAAGGGCGTGTGCACCACTACTGTCTGGGCTCTATGGCTGTTGTGATTAAAGGTATATGCCACCACTGTTTGGTCTGTACGGCTTGACTAGTGTGGCTGTTTTGCACTTATCTTCAGGCAAGCATTATTTATTAAAACACAAATAATACACCACTGTACTTTAATCGTCAGTCAATCCTAGCAAGAAAGTCGCATGAGCTAATAGTTGTGCTGCTTTGTTCTTGCTCCCTGACCTTAAAGAGTTCCTCACTCTACTATGGGCCTTTCTAAAACTTTAGATTTTCTTCTTGGGTTTTTTTTACCTTAAAGCTATTCCATGAACATCTTAGTCTAACTTTAGCTTATTTTCAAAGCCTTGTTTCAGCTATGCACCCAGAAACCTGTGAAGTCATCTCCCAACATTAAGTTTAAAAGAATTTAGCCGAGTGGTGGTGCATGCCTTTAATCCCAGCACTCAGGAGGCAGAGGCAGGAGGATCTCTGTGAGTTCAAGGCCAGCCTGGTCTACAAGAGCTAGTTCCAGGACAGGCTCCAAAACCACAGAGAAACCCTGTCTCGAAAAACTATAAAAAAAGATTAAAAGAACTTAAACAAGCTGGGTTACTGAGACTCAATTGTTTTTTTTTTTAAATCATTAACCTAAACTGCAGTCTATATGGCTTCTCAATAGAAACTCATGAGTTCTAACTGTATGACACTTCCTTGTTTTTTATGTTATCCTTAAATCTCTATTTAAACTGATGTTATTTTCAGTTAGACAGTACAACTTAGAGAGGAATCATCTTCGTAATAATCCACAGGTAAAAATTCCCAATAGACCAGAATGTTTCCATTGTAATGTAAGCACACTACATTACAGACCGTGGGGATCTCCCCATACCCACTCACAGCACGCCAGACACCAGAGAAAGATAACAGGAGCAAACATGCAAAGGCACAGCAGAAGCAAAAGACATTCTGGGGTCTGGGGTCTCAGTGCCTATCCGAGATTTATCCAATTGGAAATGGCCTCTGCTTGAACTTCAGTTGCCACCTGCTGCTCCTCTGACATGGCCACCAGCAGGATTTAAAGCTGAATTTTCTATTATTTTGTCACTGGTTAAAAATAAGAGTGTTTGAAAGTTCACTATAATAACAAGGCTTCAAATTTAAACATTATCACGTCCCAAATTAACATTGTGGGACTTTCTAAAAGATATTTGAAGGCCCTGTTTCATACAAAACCTTTAAAATTTGGGCAGAAGTGGCAATTATAAAGAGCTTGTGAAGTAGCTTGGCTTAGTGGTGCATACCTGTCTACTCAGAGCTTTGGAAAGAGGAAAGATGAGGACCTTGATCCTCTCCGGTTATACAGGGAGATGGCTCTCTATATTAAGAACTTTTAGGCCTGTCTTTCAGGAGGGTCTAGGTCATTTGGAATATGTGCTTACAAGGAAATTATGCCTCTTACTATTCTGACTATGAGTCGAACGCTCCATGCCACGGTGTTACCTCACCAAAGGCACAAATCCTGGACCAACCAGACATGGGTTTGAACCTCTGAAACAGTGAGCCAGAATGGACATTGCTAAGTTAATGATTTCACTTTTTTGTTGCAGTAATAGAAGGCTAAATAGCTTCCTAGGCTTATATGTATAAATGATGCTGAGTCAGAATTATAATTATAATTGCACGCTGTTGTAGTTTGCATTTTAAGTGTAAATTGGCCTCTCTCAGGCATTAGTAACCTTATTCAATTTTTACCTGTCTCCTTTCAGGTTTTCAGTGTAATCCATCTAGAGAGTTGCTTTCTGCAGCAATACACTGGTGACTACCTCCCTATGGGACAGCTCACAAGCTCTTGGACTAACCTGAAGACCTTCATACTGGCATCCGCTGTGAACATAAGCCATAGACAAGGCCTCTCAGCCACAGTGAAACCACACAGTTGGTGCCTGATTAGTTTTGCCTTGTTTCCTGCCCACCGGTTGAGCAGTTAATCGTATGTGCTTTGCTACTATATTTTCTTTAAGATTTGAGTTAAAAGATTCTGTTGATTCACATGTAAGCCTCTCTGTGGTTTTTGGTTTGGTTTGGTTTTTGGCTTTGTTTTTGCACTTTCTCTTCTGTGTCATGATGGACTGACACACTGCACAGTCAGTAACTCTCATGCTAAATACTCTCTAAGACAGTGGCTTTCTTGGTAAAAATAAAATAAAATAAGCCAGAGGTCACACAAGAGTCAAAGGCTGTCTTCCACAACGAGATACTCCAGAGCTCTATCAAGTCAGGGCTAAGATCCAAGAATTTTTAGTGTTCATATCCCAGTGAGGGTGTCCACATGGTACTCTTGGTCATTTTGAAACAGAACTATTAGTAGAATTAAATTGAGTCTACTCGCAAGGCTCCATCTGAGCTCCAATGGGTTGTTCCAGTGAGGCAGAGGGGAAAGGGTTAAGCTCCAGTAAACAGCTGTCAGGTAGATACTGGGCAGGTACAAAGACTAGCAAATGTCAAGAGAAAGGACTCAGATTCTGTCCACCTACTAACTTAATAAGGCAGTAAATGAGGCTGGAATTTTCAGCCTGGCAAAATAGGAATGTTCCGTTCACTAGAGAGATAAGAATCCTCACCGGCCACGGTGGCACTGCCTTCCCTTGCCCCTGTGTCTCTTCATGTCCTGACCTATCCACCTACATCTTCTAGGGAAAAATGACAAAAGACGTGATGCTTCCTACTAAAAGGCAGAAACATCTCATCCTCACCCCTGCCCCTGGGAGCCTGAGGGTACAGAATAGAAAAGGCCTGGCCAGTGCCCCTGTGCACTGCAGGGTGCTCAGGAGCTCTAGGGACCTTGCACAGGGATCCTGCCCTCCTTACTTTAGGGACACTTGAGCTAAACCAGACAAGATCCACTGGGTCCCCCTGGAGAAGGCAGTGGCTGCCCAGCATTGGATACCATGGGACCCACAAATGGAGGCCACCACTCACTGGAGAAGTCCGGGGAAACTCTAGGAAGTTGTCAGGTGGGCATCCAAAGACAGAGGAAATATTCTTTAAAGCCACCCAGATGCAAAAGCTAGTCTAGAGATTTTGCCTTAAAAGGATGGGGAAGGCAATAGTGTTTTTTTTTATTCTGTCGTTTGGGAGGAAGGGTCACAAGAAGGCTCTGGCCTGCCGGAACCAGGTAACTTCCTCTTCTGCGTTTCCCTTAGAAACCAGGAAGATCGAGGAAAACCTGCAACTCTCAGGGTAAAAGTGAGGAGTGGGGGATGCGGAACACACAAACAACTTACATCACCTATGAACCTAAAGGAAATAATAGCAAAAGAAAAAATCCTGCTGCTCTCGTGGCCTCGTGTCCATCAGCAAAAAATGATGAATGTTAAACTTTAGTTACTGAGCAAGTACCGCCTGTGAGGGGCACAGTGCTCCTCCAGATTACTTGTCAATTTCTAAGTAAGGCCGAGGAGGCAGTTTCTTTATTCAACCAATGAAAGCAACACAGAAAGAAGCCCCTCCTACACCAGATGGGGGTAGAGAAGATACTGTGCTCAGCATCAGGCAGGTATCTTAGCACAAAATAACTCAGTCATCAAATGTGTCCATTTATACATGTAATATAACTCTTTAACCTAGGAATTTAAAAGCATCCACTTTAAAGTCAAACAGACCCAGAATCTCCTGCCTCACAGATACCTAAATATAAAGTATAACCAGACAAGCATTCATAGGTTCTAAGATCACAGCACAAGGGTCACCAGGACAGCTTCTTATCCCTTCCAGAGTTATAAACATTACTGTCAGTAACCATGGCGCATGTTTACTGATTAATAACCAAGTCACACATTTTGCTTTTCAGAGTACCTAGTTTCTTACTGTTAATAGGGTACCCCATGTGGGCTAGTGGTGTAGTTCATTGGCAGACTGCTTGCCTAGCATCCATAAAACCCCAGAGTCAATTCCAAACACCACAAACAATCATCCCATAGAACTTTAATGTAATTGATTTGTATCATGATTAATAAAAACCCAGAGACAGAAATTGGGATTCAACCTGTAGGTCAGAAAAGCAAAATAGCCGGCCACTGGCTCTTACCTCTACCTCAATCTGAAATGGCGATCCTGCCTCCAGGATCTCAGAATGAGACTGGGTGTGAGAGCTGTCTCTTCTTCCCACTTTATATTCCTCTCTAGGACTGGGATTGAAGGCATGCACCACTACCCTGATATAATTTAAATAAGCAGCATGAGATTAAAGTGTTTATGCAGTAGCCAGACCCTGAAATTGACTAATCATTATGAAATAATGTCTCAACTGTGTTTGTTGATCACAGAGGCTCTGGTGAAGTTTTGGGTTGCAGAGTTCCTATTGGACTGACCCAGAGGCATTTAAGTCTCAACTTTGGCCAGATCTGATTTAAACAATGAGAATATTATTGGTTTGTTTCTTCTACTATCATTTATGTTTGAAAATCAGTGATAAATTCACTTGTCCTAAAATGATTTCATTTCTTAAGAACATATTAGCTGAGCCGGGCGGTGGTGGCGCACGCCTTTAATCCCAGCACTTGGGAGGCAGAGGCAGGCGGATCTCTGTGAGTTCGAGGCCAGCCTGGTCTACAAGAGCTAGTTCCAGGACAGGTTCCAAAACCACAGAGAAACCCTGTCTTGAAAAACCAAAAAAATAAAAAAAGAACATATTAGCTGGGTATTGCATTCTTTGTTTGGAGGAGTTACTCTCTCTCTCTCTCTCTCTCTCTCTCTCTCTCTCTCTCTCTCTCTCTCTCTCTCTCTCTCCCTCCTCTCCTCTCCTTCTCTCTCTCTCTGGATTATATTATTCAAATATTTTGTAATTTCAATGGATTGTCTGTATCATCTGGTATCTCACTGAGTTTCCTCAAAAATCTTTATTTTGAATTATTGTTTTCCCCAAAATACCATATTACCTTATAGCCATACATTGATATTTGTGTATCTGGAGTACTAACAGGCTATATCAAATTTATATGATAGTTTTCATAGCAAAGTATTTCTCTCAGATATGTATCTCATGGTGTCAGTTAAGTAGGCCATGTTGATTTTGGTTCCAGATAGTTGAATAGTGTTTTTATGCCTTCTTCAGTTCTAATGGATATAAGCCCTGCCTTAATGTGTCACAGTGGCTGAAGCTTTGGTGTTTTGTGGGATATCTCTACAAGCTTGGGTGAAGTTCTTGTTAGCAGAGTGATGAACCTTAATCATTTTATGCTCTTTTCTCAGGATAGGACCACTCTGGATGACTTGAATAGGTGATATAATTCCTAACATGGCAACCAGATACATATCAATTTATAAGCGCTGTGCAGGGATGGAGACAACCTCACCATGACATATCTTGTGACTAAGGTGAAATGTGCTTGATGGGAAGGATGGGCACTGTTTGACTGGAACTTTCAACTCACTCCAGCTTAATGTGGGAAGCCCCATTTCTCTCTCTCCAAACCCCACCCTCTCAGAGAATCTCCAACAAAGAAAAGCCATCAAAAAGCCCAGCTCTACATTCAAAGGTGAAGGGTAGAGAAGCAGAGCTATCTAGGAATATCACAAGACTATAAAATTTCAGAGAAACAGAAGATATGAAGCTCATTTATGGGGGCAAAAGTATACTGCTTCTACAGACCCTCACTTGGATGTTCCTTAAGACCCCCGTAAGTGAAATCTCAAGATAGATCTGGACAGCCGTGGATCAGTTGCTTTGATAAGACATCATGACCAAGGTAACTTATAGAAGAAAGAGTTTATTTGGGCTTACTGTTTCATGGAGATGTGAGTTCACATTGTACAGGGGCAGGCATGGCAGCAAGAGAGAAATAACAGATTACAGCATTATATCTCAGCCATGCTTATGAAGCAGAGAGAAAGACTTTTAGCTCACAAGCCTGCTCCCAGTAACATACTTCCTTCAGAAATGCTTTTCCTCCTAAGCCTCCTCAAACAGTACCACCAACTAGGGACCAAGCATTCAATTACCAGAGACTAGGGATCATCCCCATTCAAACCACTGTAAGCAAGATCTCAGGTAAAGGAGCATATAATTTTATCTTGGAAGTTACTAGAGGGAAATACATCAGAGTGACTCTGGCTTCCCACCAAACACAATTCAGGGCCTGTGCAAACTATAGTCTTCTCCAGGCAAAAATATTCCAGCTACTCCTGGTATAGGTGATGACTATTAGGGCTTCCTGTTTACCACTTCTATGCCATTTGAAGCTCCTGTTTGGTCAAGGCTCATTTACAATGTAAAGATAAGATGATAAGTTCTATGTACTTAGCCCTAGTCTTTCATAAGAGCATTGTGAATTCTGTGCTCTCTAACATTGCTGCTAAACCTCCACTAACTTCTACTATAATAATGATGTACTGGCAAAATATGCCCACTAGTACAATATTGGCATAAACTTTACATAATAAATAATTATATAATATTATAAACAATCAATTTCTGATTCAATTTAAGGCCTACTCCACAAGACATAGCACATGCCTGCACCATTAATATGGCCATGAGCCTGTGGCTGGGTAGGACATAGGCTTTATGGGGAAGAGGCAACTACTTTTTCTGAATGGATACAGTATTAAACCAAACTTCTCAGGACTTACAGCTACATCCCATAGATCAGTACTTCCCTAATTCTCATCAGAGAACTTTGTTTCTGTAGTAGATGATGATTGATATAGAGACACAAAACTGGTCCATGTGCATAGGAAAAGAGACTAACAGAAACACCGAATGGTATCACATGCCTTTAATCCCAGAACTTGGAAGGAAGGAGCAGAAGGAGCTCTAGGAGTTCCAGGACATCCTGGTCTGATCTACATAGTGAGTTCTAAAGTAGCCAAGGCTACATTGTGACACCCTGTATTAAAATATTTGAGAGAGGAGAAAGAGAGAGAGAGAGAGAGAGAGAGAGAGAGAGAGAGAGAGAGAGAGAGAGGCTAGCAAGACTAATATATAAGAGAGAATATATCAAGTCATCAGGTCTCAGAGAGCATTGTGAAAGAGAGGGTGAAAAGATGGTTAAGAGACAGAAAGTATTGGATACCTACAAGGAAACAATGTTTTCTGGACGCAACAGGGAAGTTACACATAGAAACCAACAGTAACTGTAACTGCATGCACGTGATCTGCTAAAGACCAGGCCAGACAAAATCAAAGCTTGGATAAGGGACATGGTTACGAAATCCCACCCATAGCTGAGGAGTTACCGGCAACAGGAAGAATTCCTTCTGTAATAGTCATGACCCCTAAGGGAAAACCAGCTGCTATTATTATGGAACAGAAACATAGCAGTTAAACGCCTCCTGGGAGCATATTGCTATAACTATATGTCAGTACACCACTTATCTCTAGTCAGAGACGCTTCTTTTTACAGTAGATAGTAATCAACACAGACACCCATAACTGAACAATGTACAGAGTGTGAAGAGACTTTGGAGCAATAAGCCCTAAGTGAGGTATCTTTCTTTAGCTCCTCCTTCGGTGCTCAGGAATCTACGTGGAGGAAGAGGCAGACATATTGTAAGAGCCAGAGGTAACTAATGGATGACTCCAAAGCGAAAGTGTTTTCCAGATAGAAGAGAGCTAGAGGACATACAAACTCAGAGACTGGGGCTGCATGCACAAGACCTAAGCAAGTTCATCCAGGCAGGGTCTCAGCAGTGAGAGGGAGAGATGGACACAGGGTACCATCCCTAGTCAGGAAGCTTTTTACAACTGACACCTACTAAAAAGGGGAAAAACAGTCTTCTCCAACCTAGTGTCAACTGGTAACGCAACCACACTAGAGGTCCATGCCTGATATCTAGGAGTGGCTGACCATCACAGAATGAACTCAGTGACATTTTTTTAATGAACTTTTTCTTTTGTTTCATTTTGTTTGGGCATTTGTTTGTTTTATTGATCTCTTGTTTGTTTAATTTCCCTTTGTGTGTTTCTATGGAGTTTCGGAGGGGTAATTACTGTCTGTTTTTGTGAAAGAGAAAGAGCATAAAGATGGATAAGGAGGGAGGTAAAGAGGATTTGGGAGGAGCTGGAGGAGAGGAAAACATGATCAAAATGTATTGCATGAATTTTAAATTAAATAAATTAAATTTTTAAAGGAACACATGAAATTTGGAGGGAATAATGGGGAGAGGGCTAGAGGAGGGAATGTAGGGTAGGGAATAGGTACTAGACTTCATCAAAACACACTGTATGTGTTATGCTGGCTAGCTTTTGGTCAGCTTGACAAGGCCGTAGTCATCTGAGACTAAGGGAACATCTATTGAATGATGGACAAAGGCCCAGCCCATTGTGGGTAGGGCTACTCGTGGATTGTTGGTCCTGGGATCTATAAGAAAGGAGGCTGAGCAAGCCATGAGTAGCAAGCCAGTAAGTGACCCCATGGCCTTTGAATCAACTCTTGCTTGCAGATTACTGCCCAGTTTGAGTTACTGTCCTGACTTCCCTCGGTGAACTATGACGCAGGATATGTAAGCTGAATAATCCCTTTTCTCCCCAGCTTCTTTTGCTTATGATGTTTCATCGCAGCAATGGTAACTCTAAATAAGTATGCATGGAATTCTCAAACAGATAAGACTTTTAAATGTTCCCAATCTTCAAATGTTCCAGAAGTGAGAGACAGACTTTCTTTCAGTTTTAAAATGTCCTTTTGTGACCTTTATGTCTGTACTATGTATTTCTGGGTTCATCAAGAATTATTGTATCCATGAAAATATACTACCAATCACAGAAATCAGCTGTTTTTCAGTTTCACCTTGCTTCCCAAATGTAATATGGAGCTACTAATTAAAAACTGTTTAATTTCCTTATTTGAGAAAACATATATACAAAATTTAAAAACTATACAGATGACAATCATTTTTGTAATACAATTAGCATGAAGTATGATAAATCAGCTAGAACATTTAGAAATAAAACCCAGTGAAAAAATAACAAAATACTCTCGTGGTATCAGCAAAAGTATCAAACACTGACAATGTACTGTCTCTGAAACAGATGTTACCTTATTTGGATTGCACTGTGGAGCATATACTCCATGGTTCTGTCAAACGCAACTAGGAAGGGGTTACTTTAGAAAACCATAGAAACAGTATTTTAATGGCTATAACCAAGGAAACTGTTCACGGACAAGCTTCTATGTAAAGAATGGAACAGCACCTTTCAACCGAAAAACTGAACTTCAATTTAAACTGATAGTGGGGCAGTTAATGAAAAGGAAAATTCTAAAAGCAGCAAAGAAATATGCTATCAATTGGTGGAGGTTCCTGGATGGTTATGATATCAAAAAGAGATACAATGACCAAAATCCTAATGAGATGATGAAAAGATAACAAAGAAACCTGACCTAAAAGTAGACTCATCTATGTAATGGACTTAATAATATACAGCTGAAAGATTTAAGTCACTAAATGAACAAGCTACAAATAGCAACCAAGAACTGCAAAGCCCAAAAGAAGGGATATCAGGATCTAAACTTGTTTCAATGTGTTTTATTAATGTCTATTTCCCTCCAAATATATGAGACATGGAACAGGGAATACTGGGTTAAACTTTAAATAACAAAAGTAGTCAGTAGAAATTGATTTAAAGACAATCTAAGCATATACATATTTAAAATAGTTGTAACTATGTTCAAGCCCTGCACAGACATGTCAAAAATCATGACTAGGGAACTGCAATATGATTGCAATTTACTCCTTATCATAAATAATAAACACCAGAAGTGAGTGCTGATTGGAAAGCAAACCAAAGAAGCAACCAAATACTCAAAAACAAAACAAAAAAAAAAACAACAAAAAACACAAGCAAGAATCCTGTATCTAGCAAAGCTTTTCCAAATTCAGTAACAGTGTTCCTGGGTAAACACAATTTAAAAGAGTTTATTTATCAGATCAACTAGATAATAAATGCCAAGAGATTTCTTTCATGTGAAAGAAAGTGGTAAGTATCTTATTTCGTTTTGGCTACTATATCATAATGTCTGTTGTTTAATATCTAAAAACAAACAACAAACAAAAAACCCACAAACTTATTTCTCATAGTTCTTGAAGCTGGGAATCTTTGATTAAGATGCCCACATTTTAAAAACATTATATAGCTGTGGCATATAATATGCATAAAATTAGTAGTATAGAAAGGAAGAGAGAGTGCAGCATTATGGAAGTAAAATTTTTACATTTCACTAGAATACAGTGAAACTCTGAAGAAGTTTTTGGTAAGTTAAGATAGCGTATGTGGTGGAATATGCACAAAGCTCTGGCTTTGATCCCAAGAAGAACAAAATGGCAGGCTAAAATTGAAATATACCAGTAGTATCATTATCTGAAAATGGATTAAATGGTAATAAGAAAAAATGCATTAATGCTTGAAGTTTTTTAATATTATTTAAAAGTGTGTTTGTACAGCCGGGCAATGGTGGCACACGCCTTTAATCCCAGCACTCAGGAGGCAGAGGCAGGCGGATCTCTGTGAGTTCGAGACCAGCCTGGTCTACAGAGCTAGTTCCCTGACAGGCTCCAAAGCCACAGAGAAACCCTGTCTCGAAAAACCAAAAA
Source organism: Microtus pennsylvanicus (assembly GCF_037038515.1). NCBI lineage: Eukaryota > Metazoa > Chordata > Mammalia > Rodentia > Cricetidae > Microtus > Microtus pennsylvanicus. The sequence goes on along the minus strand of NC_134601.1, from coordinate 78,835,432 downwards.
AATAAAATAAAATAAAAAATTAAAAATAAATAAATAAAAGTGTGTTTGTTGTCCAGAGCAGACATTCCATATTCAATCAAATTTCATATAGATTAAAGATGAGAAAATGGGTAAACGAAGCTTAGGAATAAGAATCTGCTCTAACTGTTCTAATTTCAGATAAAAACTGACTTTAAAATACAAAAAGTTATTAGTTAAGAGTAGGGAACTTTATTATAATAGAAATGTCTCCGATCTAGAAGATATAACAACTGCAAACACATCCAGCTAACAGTATAACACAAAAATAAAGGAAGCAAAACCAACCAAATAAGAAAATAGAAAAATATTAATAATAGTTCAAAAATGGTTATAGTGCATAAATCCATATAGAACAAATAACTAAATCGCAAAGAATGAAACTGAAAGGCTAAACATTGTAAGTAAATATACCAAACATATATCCAGAGAACAAACCACTAAACAACAAAATATACATTTTTGGCACGCATCAAATAATCAAATACTCTACAGGACAAACTAAAAATTGGACCATTTAAGCCTGCACTAATTTAAAATAAATTCATACAAAAGTTGTCATCTGATAGCAGTTGGGTGAAATTATACATCAAAATGGAGATGAGTGATAATATATGTTTCAAAATAATTGAAAGAGGAGAGCAAATGCCTGACTTGAGACGCACAGCAATCCACATCTTCACAAAGAACATAGTAACAGGAGTGTAGTTACACTTTAAATGAGTGACCTCAGGAGAACAACGGAAATGAGTAAAGGCTGAAACGGTTTAGATTTGGAGATCTGAGATAAAAAATATATGAAGAAAGAACAAATTGTTTGAGCATCTGTCACCTCTTCTCTCTAGATGGAGCAGGGAGAATCCCATTTTTGCCAGGACAAATGTGAAAGATAAAATAATCACTCCCAAAATCTTTCAGTACACTGAAAGATGCTAATAGCCCTGCTATTGGGAAGTTTCCCATTCCTCTCATGTTGTACAGTTTTTAGGTAAATAACCTTAAAAATACACAGTAACTCTACTTTAGAAAATCATCTCACATCAATTGATAGTGAAACTTGGGGGTCCTTAGTCAGGAACTCTCCTGGATCTAGCTATCTTTGAAGTTAGTCAAGAATTATCTTTTATCTAAATTTGGGACAATTTAGGGTTTAGAAATCATAGAATATCCTGGTCTCCAGGAATCCACAATTTTACTACTCTGTCTCAAGGATATGCTTAACTGCCTTCTAAGCACAATGTGGCCCAGCAGGGATTGTAACTCAAGCCACATTGATTGTCTTCATTGTAGAGGATGAGCATTGTGACACGAAAGGGAAACAATCAACCTTTATAAAAGAATCAGGCAAATACATGGCAAGAAATGTGCGGACTCGGGTCAGTGCAGTACTGAAGGCATGATTGCATTATATACAGACATAGTTACTAATAACCCCTCCTCCTACTCCAAAGGCAGGTTGGGCATGAACACAGACACACTGACACAATGCTTGTGACTCCATGTCTCTGGCTGTCACTCTCCCTCTGAGTATAGTCCCTCATACTATTGACCAGAGAACAACTTTTTCAGACTGCAGTCTTGCTCCCAGGAACGTATCACAAGAGAGCAAGTCAAGCTACAAAAATACATACATTCAACCATAAACCCACGCTAAGCATGAGCACATAGAGCAAAAAGACACCTCACAAAGAATTTTCCCCAGCCCAAAGCGCATTTTCCCTCCCAGGGATGCGCTGGCTAAAGTGGCAGATAGAAACATTCTAATTCCTCTACCTTTTGTGTTGTAGGGGAGCAGGGCCCCTTGTTCCGTCCTGCCCAGCTAGCTTACATGGAAATTGTATTAATTAAATTATTGCCTGGCCCATTAGTTTTAACCTTTTATTGGCTAACTCTTACATATTCATTTAACCCATCTCCACTAACGTGTATTGCCACTTGACTGTGGCTTACCAGCATGAGTCTAACCAGCGTCCATCTTGGGCAGGAGAATCAGGGAGTTTGCCACACACTTCCCTTCTTCCCAGCATTCTGTTCTATCTACTCTGCCCCTGTAAGGGCTGCCCTATCAAAAGGCCAAGGCAGTCTCTTTATTCAACCAATGAAAGCAACACAATTATAGAAGGACCCTCCTAAACCACCCTTGCCTCCATGTTATCCCCACTGCTGTCTCAACTCTACACTCATTTTCATGCACTCATTTTCTCTAGACTGTTCTGCTTGAGCTGCTAGAATGACCCCACCCTTGTATAAGCCACAGAGAACAATTCTCTCTGAATTCACCAGTGATCTCTGTGTCCAATTACTTATTGATATCTAGAGAAGCCATGAAGAGACCAAACTATGGGAGTCCAGCTAGACTCAAGTCAACAGTGAATAATCAAAACTTCAAGATGTGTTATAAGATAAATCCATAAATACAAATACTGTCCAGAAGACCAGGCATGATAGTACCTACCTTTAAACCCAGCACTGGGAAAGCAGAAGCAATTAGATCTGTGTGGCCAAGGCCAGTTTTGTCAACATAATATATTCCAACACAATTAGCTCCAGGTCATCCAGGAGACCCTGTTACACATACAAAAAAGAATAACACCTCCAATAAAATTGGAAAAATATATGACATATCGAATTCTGATCTTAAAATAATAAGAGCAATAGGACAGGGCGAAGCCAAGATACTATGATGTTTTATAATATATTATATTATATAAAATATATAATATTTTATAATATTATAATGTTTTAAAAATTATAATAATTTCTGGCAATAGATTTCAACAATATTATTTGTGGCAAAATTATCAATAAAACATTTAAAATTCTGATTATGGAAAATCTCAGTGATCTTCCTGCCTCCTCTTCTTCTATGTCCCCTGAGTCTTGGGGGATCAAGGGAAAAGCTCATGAAGCCCCATGCCTAGCTAAGGAGCTCTTTTGGCTATTGAAGAAGGGCAAGTCAGTTTTTTTTAGATTTGTAGCCCGTGATAGGTTACCTATGTTTCAGTGAATAACTCCACACATATGCATATGGACAGCACTTCTTACACTCTAAGTTAAAAATATAAAAGGAAGACATGAAAGTTGGGGGTGCTAGCTAGTTTTTGTCAAATTTAGGTAAGCACTACTAAGGAATTTCTCCAACCAGACTGTGGGGAATCTGTGGGCCTATTTTCTTGATGAGTGGCTAATGTGGAAGGGCCCAGTTCACCATGGGTAGTGCCACTCCTGGGAAGGAGGTCTCAGAGGAGCTCTGTGTAAACACATTTTCAGATGGTGGGCCTGACCTCCTAATTGTTGCCATGTTCCCCACTCAGTTAAGAATCACTAAATGCTGAAATGTGTATGCATACTTAAATAAAGGCAGTTTGTTGTATCACAAAAAAACTGAATGTCTCAATAACAGAAGGCCAATTGGAAGAACATATATTTGAAATTAAAAAGTTTTTATGAAAAGTCTCTTTTAAAAAAAGAAAAAATATAATAAAGGATGGAAAGACCATTAAAGACCCATCAAATACCATTAAATGAACAAATATTCACATTTTTATAATACCTGAAAGCAAGAAGGACAAAGTTAATGACAAAGAGAGCATATTAAATAAATTACTAGAAATAATCTTCCCTTATCTTGGGAGGTTATAAGCATTCCCTAAGAGAGGCCATATAAATCCCAAATGATTATGATGAGAAATTCTATTAATAGTAGTAGAATATGATTGAACTGACAAAAGTATAAAGAAAAATTATTTTTAATCTAAAATACAAGTGTGTCAAGTTACATTTATTTATTTATTATTAAAAATTTCCACCTCCTCCCATTTTCTTCCCTCTCCCCCCGTTCCCCCTCCCCCTCCCTCTCCAGTCAAAAGAGCAATCAGGGTTCCCTGCCCTGTGGGAAGTCCAAGGTCCTCCATCCAGGTCTAGGAAGGTGAGCATCCAAACAGACTAGGCTCCCAAAAAGCCAGTATATGCAGTAGAATCAAAACCCAGTGCCATTGTCCTTGGCTTCTCATCAGCCCTCATTGTCAGCCACGTTCAGAGTCCGGTTTGATCATATGCTCCATCAGTCCCAGTCCAGCTGGCCTTGGTGAGCTCCCATTAGATCAGCCTCCCCCCCCCCACCTCTCAGTGGGTGGGTGCACCCCTCGCGGTCCTGACTTCTTTGCTCATGTTCTCTCTCCTTCTCTCAGGAGACACAGGCAGGGAAATTTCAGAATTTGAGTCCAGTCTAGTCAACATAGCTAGTTCAAGGACAGCCAGGGCTACACAGATAAATCCTATCTCAAAAACTAATAGAGAAGCTTAAGCAATACACATCTAGATAAATGTATATCTGTGTTATCTCAAATAGCCTAAGAAGTCATCTCAAGGACATATGAAAATAAAAACAAAGCAAATATAACATCTTAGAAGGAGACAAATAGCTAATATCCTACAATAAATGAATCAAATAGACACTAGAATTAAATAAAAATGAGAACAAGGGAAAAGAGATGGAGCAATTACTCAGTCAGGAAAAAAAAACATGTTGTAAAATAATAAGAACCCAACTTTGGATCTCCCAAACTCATAGTAATACTTAAAAAAAAGAAAAAATATCAAGGCATATCCCTGTAATGACTGCAGTGGGGGTGGGAGTACAGCAGAGACAGGCAGATTCCTGGGACTTATTGGCCAACCAGTCTACCAAATCCATATGTTTCAAGTTCACGGAAATACCCTTTGTCAAACAATTAAAGTTGGGGCTGGAACAATGACTCAGAGGTTAAGAGCACTTGTTTTAGCATACGACCTGTGTTTGGGTCCCAGCAAGCACACGGTGGCTTACAACCAGCCATAGCTCCAGTTCCAGAGAATTTAGTGTCATCTTCTCGGCCACTGTGGCAGTGCATGCACATGGTGTGAGAATATACATGCTAGCAAAACATTCATAAACATGCAACAAAATTAAGTATTTAAAAAAATATAAAATATATCTAAGGATTACCATGAAAATCTACATGATAGAGGGCAAGTAAGAGAAGTTTGCAGTTTCTTATACTTCCAGGAGGCTGAAGCAAATCAGTAGACATGAGGTCACAAGGAGTGATGGAGACCATGGAAAAAAACGAGTGCAACAGTAGCTGGTGATCAGAGGAAAGCCAGAATATCAGTCTTTGGAATTCTAAGTGACACAGTCAGGGTCTACAAAGCATCTAGAGAAGACAAAGATCTCCCTTCACAGATCTTCCGCAAAAGAAAGAAGGGAAATCTTGAAAATCTTCATAAATGCAGAGCTGGCCACCACAATGACCTACTCTAAAGCAGGTGAACATCATTTCTTCTCTCTAAGTTGTTTATGTCAGGAATTTGGGAACTGTGGAGGACTATCTGACTGAAAAAAAATCTGAACCTGAAAATAAGCAGGGGAAATACTATTAGTATCCAACAAAGTAAATTTCAAGCCAAAGTACACAAGAGAAGATAAAGAAGAGATGGATAGAATAGATAGAAATAATAGAGATACTTGGAAATGTCCATCAAGGAGATGTAAGAACTGTATATATATGTACATTGAATATTAGTGAATGGACTTCAATAAGTTCAAAAATCCTGGACATAAAGCACAAATGGGTGAAAAGATGATGGTTGATAGCTTTTTAAAAAATGTACATCCGTACTTTTGTGTGTCTGTATGTATGCTTGAACACTAGAAAGTTCTATTGGATGCAGTTACAGATGGTTGTGAGCCACCATATGATCGCTGGAAATTGAACTCGGGACCTCTGGAAAAACAACCAGTGCTCTTAACTGCTGTACAATCTCTTCAGCACAAAATTTTATGCTCTAGAAGTTAGAAAATATAGAAGTATATAAATTTCTAGAAGCATATGGCTTAACAAAATAAATCCAGTAAGATACAAAGAATCTAAATAAATCTACAATGAACAGTTAGGTCAAAAGGGTAATGTCTCTCAGCAACAACCAAAAGGCCTAAGATAATTTCACTTCTGAATATTATCAGACTCCAAATTAAAACTAACACCAATGTTCTTCAGACTGGATCACAAGATAGAATGTTACTCTACAAAGTAAATAATCAACTTAATGCCAAAACCTGGTAAGGCTAAAAAAACAAACTATAAATTAATTTATTTGATAAATCCAGGCACAAAAAATTCTCCAATATAATATTTGAAAAACAAATTAAATGTTGTAGTTAACATATCCTAAAGCATGATATAGTTGCTTCAATCAAGGGATATGTCCTTCCTTAAATATACATATTAATCACATAATACATCAATGCATAAAAACAAAAATAAAAAATCACATCTTGATAGATGCAGATAAAGACTGTGACAAGATCCCATTCCCTATCCTTATAAAAGTTCTAAAGAAACCAGTTATTGAAGGACCATTTATCAATACAATAGTTATATACAAGACACATATAGCCAATATTATAATGATGAGTCAAATCTGAAAGTATTTCCTCTAACATCAGAAATAAGACAATTGTCTCAGCTTTCACCACATTTGATCAATATAATTCTTAAAATCTTACACCAATAAGGCAAGAGAGAAATAAATGTGACACAAGTAAGAAAGAACTACATTAAATGTTGTAGGTGATGTGATCTCAAAATTTTAAAAATTTAATTGTATGACCCTATAATTACAAGACACTGACCTCTCCATGAAATAGATTTGTTAAAATATCAATTCTTTATACAAATAGTTTTTATGTTCATTTTAGGTGTGTGCGTGTTTGCCTGCTTGTACATGAATGCACTGTGTGCACACAGTGTCTCAGAGGCCAGAGGAGGGCTTCAGAACCCCTGGAACTGAAGTTAGAAATGGGTTGGGAGCTACTATGTGGGTGCTAGAAATAGAGCCTGGCTCCTCTGAAGGGGCACCAAGTGCTCTTAACCACTGAGCCATTGCTCCAGGGGAGCTTTAACTGGGAATCTGTTAGAGAAGGGGGGAGGAAAGGAGAGATGGACGGAGGGAGGAAGGGAGAATGAATAGCAATAAGGACATTTTAAAAAGACATGGGGATTCATATTATATTTATCTAAATTTACTCCCTTCCATCTCCTCCCTACTACCACCGTGTGCATTTGTGTGTGTGTGTGTGTGTGTGTGTGTGTGTGTGTGTGTGTGTGCAGATATATAGTTTTAATGAAATTAAGCTACCTGAAAGATAATTCTTCACACAGGAGCCATCAATTCACAAAAATCCTGTACCAGGAATGAGAAACCTCATGTCAAGCTGTTGTCAAGGAAGTCTAACAGTCTACACAACAATATAGGCTATTTGTCGTTGCCCTTGATTGGCTCCTAAAATCTGAAGATAAATCTTTATTGCTGGAGATTCTACACACTTCATACACAGGACTCGGAGGAAATGAGCTGAAAGAGAAACGCCTCTGGCCATATTAGATCATGCTATACAAGCTGCCAAGGGACAGGAGCAATCTGCAGACAGATGACCTATGCAATGGTAAAGCCTATGGACAGCAAGGTCGGAACCAACAAGATATGCACAATGGTGCAATGGTGGCATCTTTTTTATCTTGGACTTAACCATCAGGTATTTAACTGGGTTTATTGTCCACTCAGCAGAGGGGTTTATGCCTACTACTGTAAACCTATCCAGTATCCGTGGCTGATGGCAACATAGACCCATGAGGAGAACCTACTATTGCCAAGTCCTAAAATAGATAGAATTTCCTTTTTTCTTAAATACTTATCCTTATATCCACAGACAAGTATAGTTGTTCGCTTAGCACAGAAGCTTCCTTTTAGCAATGGATCAAGACGAGTGGGGAGATCTTCAGCTGATCCAGATGTGGAGAAGAACTGACTGTAAGGAGCTCGGCCTCACCTGATATATCTTCACTGCAACTCCTAAACCTAAGGCTCAGAGAAATCCATAAAAGGTTGGGGGGGGAGCAGCAAGGGTATAAGATCCAGGAGCCCAGGGTGCCTGTTATTACATAGTGTACCCTAAACATGACAGGGAAAATGAGCCCATGGACTCTCAACAATATGGCTTCCTGAACAAGAGCAGCAAAATGATTACTGTTGTAGCAGAAATCACACCAACAAACTTGCCTGTTATAAGATTGCCAGAAACCTGACATTTGAAAAAGCTCCACAAAGTAAAGTTAGACAATGCAAAACAACAAAAAACTTTTGAATAGAAACAATTTCGGCACAGTGTTAGAATGGAAAAACCAACACACATAACCACAATCAGCTCACTGAAAAATAAAAAAAAAAACTTAAAAAAAATTGCCCTACTTTGGTTTGTTTTTGCTTTTGTTTGTTTTTTGTTTGTTTGTTTGTTTGTTTGTTTGAGACACAGTTTCTCAGTAGCTATGGAGCCTGTCTTGGAACTCAATCTGTAGACCAGGCTGGCCTCGAACTCACAGAGATCTGCCTGCCTCTGCCTCCGGAGTACTGGGATTAAAGGCTAAAGGCATGTGTCGCCATTGCCTGGATCACTTTGTTTTTAGTTGCTGTGATACACTGACCTACAGCAACTTGTGGGAGAAGAAGGATTTTACTTTTCCTTTTGGTTTACAATTCATCAAAGAAAGACGTCAAGTCAGGAACTCCTAATAGGAGCTTTCAACATATTGTGTAGGAATGCCGCTTAGTGGATGGCTTCTCTTGGCTCAGTTAACTTTACTTAGATAATCCAGGCCTACATGCCTAGGGATAGCACCACCTACACTGGGCTGGACTTTCCCCCTCTATTGGCAATTTAAAAAACTGCCCCAGAATGGTATTTTAAAAAAACTGCCACAAATTTATAGATTCAATGCAATCCCCATCAAGATCCCATCAAAATTCTTCACAGATCTGGAGAGGACAATAATCAACTTTATATGGAAAAACAAAAAACCCAGGATAGCCAAAACAATCCTATACAATAAAGGATTGTCTGGAGGCATTACCATCCCTGACTTCAAACTCTATTACAGAGCTACAGTATTGAAAACAGCTTGGTATTGGCATAGAAACAGAGAAGTCGACCAATGGAATCGTATAGAAGACCCGGACTTTATCCCACAAACCTATGAACACCTCATTTTCGATAAAGGAGCTAAAAGTTTACATTGGAAGAAAGAAAGCATCTTCAACAAATGGTGCTGGCACAACTGGATGTCAACCTGTAGAAGAATGAAAATAGACCCATATCTATCACCGTGCACAAAACTCAAGTCCAAATGGATTAAAGACCTCAATATCAGCCCGAAAACACTGAATCTGATAGAAGAGAAAGTGGGCAATACCCTACAACAGATGGGCACAGGCGATCGCTTCTTAGGTATAACCCCAGAAGCACAGACATTAAGGGCAACATTGAATAAATGGGACCTACTAAAACTGAGGAGCTTCTGTAAAGCAAAGGACACTGTCACTAAGACACAAAGGCAACCTACTGACTGGGAGAAGATCTTCACCAACCCCGCAACAGACAAAGGTCTGATCTCCAAAATATATAGAGAACTCAAGAAACTAGACTTTAAAATGCTAATTAACCCAATTAAAAAATGGGGCGCTGATCTGAACAGAGAATTCTCAACAGAAGAAGTTCAAATGACCAAAAGACACTTAAGGTCATGCTCAACCTCCTTAGCGATCAGGGAAATGCAAATCAAAACAACTTTGAGATATCATCTTACACCTGTAAGATTGGCTAAAGTCAAAAACACCAAGGATAGCCTTTGCTGGAGAGGCTGTGGAGGAAGGGGTACCCTCATCCATTGCTGGTGGGAATGCAATCTTGTGCAACCACTGTGGAAGTCAGTGTTTCGGTTTCTCCGGAAATTCGGGATCAACCTACCCCTGGACCCAGCAATACCACTCTTGGGAATTTACCCAAGAGATGCTCTATCACATGTCAAAAGCATTTGTTCAACTATGTTCATAGCAGTATTATTTGTAATAGCCAGAACCTGGAAACAACCTAGATGCCCTTCAATGGAAGAATGGATGAAGAAAGTATGGAATATATACACACTAGAGTACTACGCTGCGGTAAAAAACAATGACTTCTCGAATTTTGCATGCAAATGGATGGAAATAGAAAACACTATCCTGAGTGAGGTATCCCAGGCCCAAAAAGACGAACATGGGATGTACTCACTCATAATTGGATTCTAGCCATAAATAGGGTTCACGGAGTCTACAATAGGCGAATCTAAAGAAGCTAAGTAAGAAGGTGAACCCAAGGAAAAACATATAGTTATCCTCTTGGATAAGGGAAGTAGACAAAATTGCCGGGGGGAAAAGTGGGATCTTGGGGGTGGGGTGGGATGGGGATTAGGGGAGATGGGGAGAGAAAAGGTAGAAGGGAAGGAGGGTGGACTTGGGGAAACAGGAGGATCGGGACAAAGGAAGGTTGGATAGGGGAGCACGGAACCACAATTCTTAGTTAAGGGACCCACTTTAGGGTGGGCAGGAGACTTGACCCTAGAGGGGCTCCCAGGTGCCCAAGCTGAGGTCCCCAGTTAGTTCCCTGGGCAGCTGAGGATAGGGAACCTGAAATGACCCTACCCTAGAGCAATACTGACGAATATATTGCATATCATCCTAGAACTTGCATCTGGCGATGGATGGAGATAGAGACAGAGACCCACACTGGAGCACTGGACTGAGCTCCCAAGGTCCCAATGAGGAGCAGAAGGAGTGAGAACATGAGCAAAGATGTCGGGACCACGAGGAGTGCACCCACCCACTGAGACAGTGGAGATGATCTACTGGGAGCTCACCAAGGCCAGCTGGACTGTTATCAGAAAAAGCATGGGATAAAACTGGACTCTCGGAACATGGCGAACAATGAGGGCTGATGAGACGCCAAGGACAATGGCACGCGGTTTTGATCCTATGCAATGTGCTGGCTTGGTGGGAGTCTAGCCAGTCTGGATGTTCACCTTCCTAGATATGGATGGAGGGGGGAGGACCTAGGACGTGCCACAGGGCAGGGAACCCTGACAGCTCTTTGGACTGGAAAGGGAGGGGGAGAGGAGTGGGGGGAAGGGGAGAGGGGTGGGAGGAGGGGGAGAAGAGTGGGAGGAGGGGGAGAAGAGTGGGAGGAGGGGGAGGGAAATGGGAGGCTGGTGGGAGGAGGTGGAAATTTGTTTTTTTTTTTTCTTTTCTTTATCCTCCTTTTATCAATAAAAAAATTAAAAAAAAAAAACTGCCACAGAAATATCCACAACCCAGCATGGCAGAGGCAACTCTTCACTTGACAGTCCCTCTCCTATTTGATCCTAGTTTGTATCAACTTGACAAAAAGAGCACAATGTCTTATCCATAATAGTGTCAGAAAATAATGTATCGAAGACCAAGCTAAACTTACCAGAAGAACTAAGAGACTGTGAAAACACTAGGGAGAGTAATTAAGATGACAACTAGGAGGTGGAAAGACCACCCTTATTCATGAAGCATAACTATTAAAACTCTTTAAAATAGCCAAAGTCCCCAAAGTGACCTCCAGAGTCAATGTGGCCTCCGTGTAAACTCCAATGACATTCTCCAAAGAACAAGGAAAAAGAAATTCTAAAATTCATGTGGAAACAAAAGATTCCTGTCAACAAAAAACTCAGCTCTCTCCTCAGAGAATAATAGATATAAAAAATAATAAGAGATAATTTATTCTGAAACCAAATATCAGTAATAATAAACCAATTTAACTAAGAAACACAATTCAGGTTACCCCCAAATACTATTAGTCAGTTTAATAACAGCTTTATGATGTTTTTATAGTTAAAGAACAAAAAAGTCATAAACAAAGGGGCATTTCATATATATTAGTAGAAACAGCAAGTTGAGTGTTTACAGCAAAAAAAGAGAAATCTCTCCTATAGGTTTTAAATGCTATCTGATAACATCCTTATCATTTTAGTGAAAAAACAGTGGGCTGTTTTAATGTATTTCAATAAACTACATGGACATGGAGGAGGATAATGGATGGCTATTAGGGATCTAAAGATGTCCTAGGATAATTTGATACTGGGCCTAAAACATTACAACGCTCTTCTAGGTTCTAATCAGTCAGCTTCATAGGATCATCAACAGGTGTATAGTTTTTCGTTTTGTGGGAATTTCAGTTCATATTTTAAAAAGGAAATTTAACACAATTAGATGCCAGATAGTCTAACAACAGATGCTTCCTACTGAAAACTTGGAGAAACTAGTGGCTGCTCAGTAGAAAAAGTAATATTTTGAACCAAATTTATGGTTGCGAATATCTGTAGAAAAAGAAAAATGATTTCAAGTTAGTAATCTGATTCTGTGCCTTAAAAATAAGATTTAATATATCTTATTTTTATTTAATATAAAAATAATAGTTATTATGAATATTAGATTAGAGAGAAATAAAATGCCAACTATAACTAGAATAAAAATCAGTGAGGCCAAAAGGCAGTTCATTGTAACATTCAACACACTGAGATTTTCATAGCCATCCTGGACATGCAAAAAATCAGAAGCCTCGAATTATTAAAGTCAATAATAAAGGGGGGGTCAAAATAGTGTGATGCTATATAGAAGAGATAGAACAATTGAAAGGTGGAGTGTTCAGATTACTGGGGATGGTTCCTTGAAGGTGATGCTGAGACCCAAGCACAATTGTCACTGCGTTACTTCTATGCTATGCAGTTACCTGGACAGTTCTCCACCCTACACTCTCACCATGATGTGCGGTCTCACCATAGTCCTGAAACAATGGGACCAATTGTTAAATATTTTCTGGCCAACAAACCTCTCCACCAATGCAAATAATCCCAATCAGACCAAATCATACCAAATTAAAAGATACTCAGGCTTAAAGGGTGCCAGTGCTCCCAGATGGTCCTGGGAAAACACGGAGAGGGGGAACCAAAATAACCACCAGAGAGGGAAGAAGGAAGAGGGAAGACCATGGGGAACTGGGAGACCACGTGTTAATTCTCGGTTGGGGGGGGAGGGTTAAATAGCCTGTGGGAGTGGTCTTGACCTTCCCTGGAAAGGGGTTACCATTTGGTGAGTTTTTTTGACCCTCCGTGGGTAGGGGTCACTGTTTGGTAGGCTTTCTTGGGCAAGGTATGTGGAGAAAATATCTCCTTTCTCCTCAGTTTAGTTTTCCCTGCCTAGCTAGGTTCTCTCTTTTTTTTTAAGATTTATTTATATATTATGTATATAGTGTTCTGGCACCAAATCTCATTATAGATTGTGAACCATCATGTGGTTGCTGGGAACTGAACTCAGGACCCCTGGAAGAGCAGCCAGTGCTCTTAACCTCTGAGCCATCTCTCCAGCCCCCTAGCTAGGTTCTGCCCTGCTATAGGTCCAAAGCAGTTTCTTTATTCATTAATGGTAATCACAGCATACATCAATTAGTGTGTGAAAACTGAAAGATCAGAGAAGCAGAGCAGCCAGCCACTAGTTCTTACCTCTATGAAAACTTCAGACAGAATGAGGTAGTCTGTCTCTAGGAATCCTCAGACTAAATCCTCAGCTCCTGTCTCCGCCCATCTTCTATTCCTCTCTCTGCCCAGCCATATCATGTCCCATCTCCACCTCCCTAGTGTTAGGGTTAACAGTGTGAGCCACCGCCACCTGGCCCTGTCTCATTTTTAGACTGATTCATCCTCACGTAGCTGAGTGTGGCCTTGAACTCACAAAGGTCTGTCTCCCTCTATCTGCTGAGTGGCTAGTTTCACACTCTGATCTCAGGCAAGCATCATTTGTTAAAGCACAAACAACATATCACCACACATCTTGCCTTTCTATCAACCCTGTAAGCACCCCTCCCTATAAATCTTTTTCTCACCCCATTCATTTTGTTTATGACTCATGGAGATTAGCCAGGGCTATCTGTGTCACCAAAGGTTTCAAACTGTCTGTTGAAGCCCAGTGAATTAAGTAGTGCGCACAACAACTAAAGGCAGTGGTTCCCCTCTATCTCAGATAAAGAATAGGGCTCACTGAGCCCCTGTCCCTTCCTTGGCTTGCAGTTGATTGGGCAGGGCTTGTATGAATTCAGTGTAATAACTGCAGTAGTTGTTAGTTAATCACTGGTCTTTACAAGTCTCTTAACATTTATCTATTTATTAAATGGGGCACATTTAACTTCTGTTAAAAGAAACTATGTAGAATTTTGGCACAGGAAAATTTTAAATTTTTCAAAATTTAAGTATAGTCTTTACAAAACATCTAATGGGATGAAAAGGGTATTTAGGCTGGAGCTTGAGCTCAGGGGTAGAGCATTGTCTAGCATGCCTGAGATCTTGGGTCCAATCTGTAGTAAAGAGAAAAAAATCACCTGAATCCTCTAAGGAAAAGGATATCATGGATACTGCAAGTATTTTTTTTTCTGTATGAGATTTGTGTAGTTTGTAACAGTTTTAACAGGCCCTCCTCATCATTCTGCAACTACAGTCATTATGCTTCACTGGTATGTGTCTGCAGAGTGAAGAAACATGTACCCTCTACGACTTTCCACAGAAAAGGAGAAGGCAATTTAAAAAATAGATGTTTACTGCTATAGAAACATGATTGGTAATCAACATGCTGCCCTTTCTGGCGCAGTGTTAACGGTTGCTTTCCTCATCATAGTTCTTGTTCTATTGAAAAGTCACATAAAGGTGATTGTTACAGAAGTTTTGTCCTTCGTGGATGTCTGCCTTTCAGTGTGAATTTAACCTTTATAGGTATAAGAGTGGAGAAGCATGCATGAAAAAATATCATGGTTGTGTGTGCATGTGTGTGAAACCCATGTGTGTTATATTCATGTGTATGTTCCCTATCCTGTAACCCATATTAGGGGAACCATATTGAAGAAGATAATCTAAAGTGAGGTCTCTCTCACTGTCTTGCAGGCAATTGTCTCTATAATGTATGATTCAGAGCTGGGCATGATGGCATATAACCTGTGCCACAGCTATCAATGGTCTAGGAAGAGAATCACGAGAGCCCAGATGTTTGATGCTTTAGCATGACTAATGTTGTGGTTCTCCCCACAAAGCTAACCCCCCAACTAACAAGTAAATAAGAGATGGCACAACATGCAGAAGCAAGGTAAAGAACAGCCTTGAAAAGGTTCCCTTGTTGTCAGGGGAGGCGATGGTAGATGGAAGCACAAGTTCACTCCCATGCGACCCTGTGTAAGACATCCTAGAACAATCAGTAACCATGTGTAAGGTATCCTAGAGCAATTAGTAACCGAATCAGTAGTTTATTTCATCCAGAAATTTATTTTATAAAGAAAGCAAAGAAACCACTTGGTGGCAGTAAAATATAATCATGAAGTTTGAGTTCATTCTCCATATTGTTATTAATTTTTTTTAGAAAATTTGACTGGATTTTCTAGGACAAGAAACAAAAGACAGACTTACAGTACTTTGACAATGTCTTAGACCATGTTATCTCACACTGTGAATGTTTTTGCGTTTAATTATTTCTGGATGTGAATTATGTCTCAGTCCCAGTGTTCTTCAGTGAGCATGGGAAAATGAATATTGAGTAAACCATGTTCTGTTTTCCATCAGGAAATTTGAGTTACCCTCTGCCACTCCTGGGATGCATGTGATCTGACTCCTCAGTAAACACAATTTTTACCTCTTCCCTCCCAGGTCCTTTAAAAACATCCTCTTCTATCCTGTACATTCATTTCCAAGCAGAGTGGTCTCCTTGATGTTTTGACTCTCTTAATTAAAAAAGCTAAAAAGTCCAAAGTGCGTTTCCTGCTTGGAGGAACCGAGCTGGAACTGACCAAGAAGATTCCTCCATGAAGGTGAAATCTCATAGTATCAGAAGGTGCTGTGCAAATTACTAAGGAGGAAAATCAACCAGTTGTTGCTCTACCTATCTGTAGAGCTTACAAATGACCACACTGACAGGTCTAGGAATTTACTAATGGTAAAATAGAGACACTTTTATCTAGGCAGCCCCCACCAGCCATTGAATTGGACTTGGGGCCTACTCATCAGGAGAGAATTCATGCCTGATACTGTAAACTTTGCCAACTTCCAGTGGCTGGGGTGGACACGGCCATAGAGGAGAACCACTACTGCCGTTTTCTTATACCAGAACAATGCCTAACTATATTTGCAATACTTACCGATAAATGAAGCTCTCACTCCACATCCAAGATGCCTTTTTCTTCCCACACCTGAAGACTATGGCAGAGATCCATAACTGGCCAAAATGCAAAGAATAAAAGTCTGTAGGGTGTCCATCCCCAAACCGAAACATCTGCATCACAGCCCCTATACCTAAGGCTTAAGGCAAATCATACTAAAGGGGACAGAGAGCTTATACGAGCCAGAAGCCCAGGATGCCTCCTGCTAGACCCTAGACATGACAAGGAAACTGTACCCACGAAATTTCAACACTTCTGTTATCTAAAGAAGACCCTCATAATAGCAACACCAGTTGACATGCCAGCATGTATGATGGAAATTTCCCAATGTCCCATCCCTTGATGAAGAACTACAGACAATCAATTGCTGCTGAGAGAGGTAAAATCAGTTTTCTCTAGGGACAAGCTCCCTGGGTTATCCAACCCCAAGTGGTCAGTCTGACATACAGGTAAAAATCAGAAATATTGAATGGAATCAGCTCTTGTAGACCAGGCTGGCCTCGAATTCACAGAGATCTACCTGCCTCTGCCTCCTAAGTACTGAGACCATGGCCTGTCAGATTTGGGGTTTTATTGAAGGTAGAAAGAAATGTGCTCAAAAAAAGAATAAAATCACACCCATGAGCACAAAGCAGACTTCTCAAAGGAGAGCTGCAGTTTACTATTTTTTTTCATTGTGTATTAATATATATGGATGATAAATAAGTTTCATTATAACTCTTTCATGCGTGTGTAGAATGTATTTTGATGATATTCAGCCCACTACCATCTCTTTTTCTCACTCCCACTGGCTTCCTTACTCTTCCCAACTAGTCCCTCTTATAATCTCATGTCTTGTTTTGGTGACTCAATTAGTTTACTTAGGGTTCCATGTATCAGCATAGGGAGATGGATTTAAAGAAGCATGGACAACTTACCAGACTCTGTAACACTAAAGAAAATGTCTGAGCTTCCTCAAGTAACTGTTAATTGTCAATAAAACTTCAATGAGGGTGGGGACTCATAGGACCCTCCCTCAATAACTGTTAAACTGATTTTTAACATATTTTGAGCAGCAGAGTTAAGAGAAAAAATGCTTAGGGAAACACTAAGACAGACCTAAGTGTGGGGACATATCTAAAGGTGGATATGGGCTTCTCAAGGGACAGTTACAACTAAGTGTTTTAGCATTAGCCATACATACTATTTTAGTGACAAATTATGACTTGAAAAGTTGCTCAGAGAGATTTTTATCTTTGTTTTTGATAAGTGATGTTATAGGGTGGCTTGAAAGATGTCTTGATGAGATTATGAACTGATAAGGCAAAACTAGGTATCACTAGGTTTGAGCAACAAATTTCCAGTGGGATTTTTTTTTATACAATTCACAGGTTTAAAGTTGGTGGAAGAGAAAGGCCTTTTGAAAATGTTAAATGTTGTAATTCTTGCTTCTCAGCCTGTGAGAGGCTTCAACGAGACTCCCAAGAGAGGGAGGGGCTTCGTTCTCTTCCTAATCCTCTTAATTTTTCCTCTCTTTCTGTTTCAATTCTCCTCTGAGACTTTGATCCTTTAATCTTGAGTGTTAAAGATCCAAAAGACCCAGTTTTTTCTAAAGCATTCTGCATGCTGTCAAGGGGCACAAATTGTACATATCCAGAAATGAAAAGTAGCAAGCAGTCTGATCTAAAGGAATCAAGATAGGTTTTACATTAAGAGGCGCAAAGATCATCATTTGATAGGAGTCTAGAAGAGAGATGTTCTCACTATATATATTAAATTACACAAGCAATCAAGCAGACAGTAGACGAACATACCTAAATTAGCATAAAATATCATCATCTAATTATCATGAGGTACTTGATGACCATAATGCTAGCAAATCATTAAAATTAAGAGACAACTTGCATATATTTGAGTATGCAGATGTTGGAGGACCGAAGACAGAGTATCCAGTTTTCAGAGTTGTTAAGAGCCATCAGTTTTCACAAGATCACTGTCATTACTTTGACTTTTGAATTTAAGCGTGAGGTCCCATAGACTATAGAAGGAACATACTGGTAGCTACATAATTGATACGATGGCAAATCACATAGGAATAATTTAAGAAGGAAAGCAATGGTAGGATAAACCAAGAAGAAAATAGTGTAAGGTTCCAATCAGGAAACATAGTGTCAAAAGAAAATGGTAAAACAAATTAAAGCATACCATAAGGTTACATCTGCTAACTGCATTACAATTAGCATTTTTCTGTGTGTCCAAGAGGTGGCTTTTTTCTTGTTTGAAGAGAAATTTAATTCTTTTCATTGTTTTTAGGAACCTCCCTACAGGCTTCAGGGTGCCTATCAGTCAATATAACCCTTAAGTTTGTTCATTTTCAAAACTGACAATTTCTTCTGCAATCATAATGTTATAATTTAAGGGTTTTGTTAAGGCATTATTGGCCTAGAGTTGGAGAGATGATCTTAGACATTTTCACTGTACATTGTTCAATGATTTGCACTCTAATTCTATTGTCGTTTTTATAATTAATTCCTCTTTGTCTTCAGATTTGGTAAATACCTATTTGTTGTTATATCAACTTAACTCTAAGAAATTTGGATTTTTCTATCTCCTCTTTCTCACCTTCCTTCAAGCCAGAGATATCTAGTATGCTTGGTATTGTAGTAGTGGCAATGGTGAGTTTTGCTGATTATTATCTTTAAATGTCATATATATGTAGAGTGAATGACATTTGTCTTTTTCACCAAAGAAAGTTCATTTGACTTCTTTTTACTTTTGTCTGTTTTACAGTGTATAAAAATTGGGGAAACTAGAGAGGCCTGAGAATGATGGAGATTTTCTGGTCTTAGGTGGACCAAACTCAAGGTTGTGGGTACCAGATGTTTAATAAAGTCTCCACTGAGTCAGTGTCCCCATGTCCTTTGTCTCATTGAAAGATGAATTTGGTTTTTTTCTTTCTTTAAATTAATTGTTCTTTTATTGAGTTATAGATTTTTCTCTGTTCCCCTCCCTTCCTCACCTCTCCCCTTCTGCCCTCTCCTGTGACCTCCATGCTTCCAATTTATTCAGGAGATCTTGTGTTTTTCTCCTTCCTATGTAGATGCCTGTATGCCTCTCCTAGGGTCCTCTTTGTTGTCTAAGTTCTCTGGGACTATGGACTGTAGGTTGGTTTTCCTTTGCTTTATGTCTAAAAGCCACTTATGTGTGAGTATATATTATATTTGTTTTTCTGGATTACCTCACTCAATATGGTTTTTTCTAGATCCATCATTTGCCTGCAAATTTCAAGATGTCATTATTTTTTACCCACTGTGTAGTACTCCATTGTATAATTGTATCACATTTACATAATGTATCCATTCTTCAGTTGAGGGACATGAAGGCTAAATCTAATGAATAATTAAAAGGATAAATTTAAGAAGTCTTATTATAGAGGGTAATGTTTTATTTAAGAAGGATTTATTGCAGAGACAAAGAAAGCAAAGCTCGCTCTTTTGGCGCGTGGCATTGGGAGCTGGGTCCCAGTCCTCGGGGCGCCGGGCGGGCTGCACTTCCTTTGTTTCTGTGGCCTGCCTGCACCAAGGAGGGTAGGCGCTTTGTTTGCGAGCTGCCCAACCAGCACGGAGGCCTGATCTCTCGGCCCCAGGAGAACCAGCGTTGGGGTGAGTTTCTGGCCCGCGGCGCCAGCCAGGGACGGGGATCTCGGGGGTCCCTTGGCCTCCTGTCTTTCTTGGGCTCTCTGCAGGACCTCTATTCCCTGGTTACTGCCTCTTTCTTCCTGGCCCACCCAGCTTCCGTCCAGAGCCCTCCCCACTTGCCCCCCCCTGCCCTCTTTTGGCGGGTGGCATTGGGAGCTGGGTCCCAGTCCTCGGGGCGCCCGGGCGGGCTGCACTTCCTTTGTTTCTGTGGCCTGCCTGCACCAAGGAGGGTAGGCGCTTTGTTTGCGAGCTGCCCAACCAGCACAGAGGCCTGATCTCTCGGCCCCAGGAGAACCAGCCTTGGGGTGAGTTTCTGGTCCACAGCGCCAGCCAGGGAAGGGGATCTCGGGGGTCCCTTGGCCTCCTGTCTTTCTGGGGCTCTCTGCAGGACCTCTATTCCCTGGTTACTGCCTCTTTCTTCCTGGCACACCCAGCTTCAGTCCAGAGCCCCCCCCACTTCGCCCCCCCTCTTTTGCGTCCAGGCGGGCTGCAGTTCCTTTGTTTCTGTGGCCTGCCTGCACCCAGCAGGGTAGGCACTTTGTCTGCGAGCTGCCCAACCAGCACGGAGGCCTGATCTCTCGGCCCCAGGAGAACCAGCATTGGGGAGAATCAGCATTGGGACGAGCCAGGGTTGGGCACGGAGACCTGATCCCTTGGTGCCAGGAGAGCCAACATTGGGGAGGCCGCGTTGGGTAGGCAAGGAAACCTGATCTGGTAAAAGAAGATCCATAAGGGAGTATTTGGAAGAAGAGATGGGCAGACGCCAAGGCAAGAATTCGCCCAACAAACTGAAAAGCAACATGAAGCCACCAGAAACCAGCGACCTCACAACGGAAGGACATGAACACCTTAATCAAGAAGGAGAAAAGATTGACTTCATGAAAGTGATTGACGCCCTTAAACAGCATGTAAAAAACGCCCTTATAGAAATGGATGAGAAATATAACAGAAAGTTTGAAGAATTGAATAAATCAGTGAATGATACCCTAGAAAACCAAGGAAAAACAATCAAACAGACAATGGAAACAGTTCAAGACTTGAAAACTGAAATAGAGGCAAAGAAGAAAACACAAACAGAGGGCCGGCTGGACATGGAAAATCTAGGTAAACGAATAGAGACTACAGAAACAAGCATAACCAGCAGAATACAAGAGATAGAAGAAAGACTCTCAGATTCTGAAGATACCATAGAGAAAATAAACACTATGATCAAAGAAAACAGCAAGTCCAACAAACTCTCATCACAAAACATTCAGGAAATATGGGACACAATAAAAAGACCAAACCTAAGAATAATAGGAGTAGAAGAAGGAGAAGAAGTGCAGCTCAATGGTCCAGAAAATATATTTAATAAAATTATAGAAGAAAACTTTCCCAACCTAAAGAAAGATATACCTATGAAGGTGCAAGAAGCATACAGAACACCAAATAGGCTGGATCAAAAAAAAACATCCCCTCACCATATAATTATCAAAACACAAAGCATTCAGAATAAGGAAAAAATATTAAGAGCGGCAAAGGAAAAAGGCCAAATTACTTACAAAGGTAAACCTATCAGACTTACACCTGACTTTTCCATGGAAACCATGAAAGCCAGAAGGTCCTGGATAGATGCACTGCAGAAACTGAGAGACCATGGATGCAAGCCCAGATTACTATACCCAGCCAAGCTTTCGTTCACTATAAATGGAGAAAATAAAATTTCCCAGGATAAAAACAAATTCAAACAATATGCAGCCACAAATCCAGCCTTACAGAAAGTAATAGAAGGAAAATCACTAACCAAGGAGTCCAATAATGACCACAATAACTCAGGCATCTAGAGACCCTTCATCAACACAAACCAAAGAAGGGATACACACAAACTCTACGACTAAAAAAAAAATGACCGGAGTTAACAACCACTGGTCATTAATATCACTTAATGTCAATGGTCTCAACTCACCTATAAAAAGGCACAGGCTAAGAGATTGGATAAGAAAACAGGATCCAACATTCTGCTGTTTACAAGAAACACACCTCAACCACAAAGACAGGCACCTACTCGGAGTAAAGGGTTGGGAAAAGGCCTATCAAGCAAATGGACC
The DNA here is from genome assembly GCF_037038515.1 of Microtus pennsylvanicus. Taxonomy (NCBI): domain Eukaryota; kingdom Metazoa; phylum Chordata; class Mammalia; order Rodentia; family Cricetidae; genus Microtus; species Microtus pennsylvanicus. Next base: position 78,813,527 of record NC_134601.1, on the reverse strand, counting down.
TAAGAAACAAGCAGGTGTGGCCATACTAATCTCTAACATAGTTGACTTCAAACTTAAATCAATCAGAAGAGATGGAGAGGGGCATTTTATATTCATAACAGGAACAGTTCATCAGGATGAAGTCTCAATCCTGAACATCTATGCCCCTAATATAAAAGCACCCACGTACATAAAAGAAACATTGCTAAAATTCAAGGCAGCTATCAAACCGCACACACTAATAGTAGGAGACTTCAACACTCCTCTCTCGCCAATGGACAGGTCAATCAGACAGAAACCTAGCAGAGAAATAAGACAATTAATGGAGGTAATGAAACAAATGGACTTAACAGACATCTATAGAACATTCCACCCAAATAGGAAAGAATACACCTTCTTCTCTGCAGCTCATGGAACCTTCTCGAAAATCGACCACATAGTCGGTAACAAAGCAAACATCCACAGTTACAAAAAAGTATTACTAACCACCTATGTCTTATCAGACCACCATGGATTAAAGTTAGAATTCAACAACAATGCTACCCCCGGAAAGCCCACAAAGTCATGGAAACTGAACAGCCAACTACTGAACCATACCTGGATTAAGGAAGAAATAAAGAAAGAAATTAAAGTCTTCCTGGAATTCAATGAAAATAAAGAAACAACATACTCAAATTTATGGGACACTATGAAAGCAGTCCTAAGAGGAAAGTTCATAGCACTAAGTGCCCACTTAAAGAAAACAGAGAAAGCTCACATTGGAGACTTAACAGCCCACCTGAAAGCTCTAGAAAAAAAAGAAGCAGACTCACCTAGGAGGAGTAAGAGACTGGAAATAATCAAACTGAGGGCTGAAATCAATAAAATAGAAACACAAAGAACAATCCAAAGAATCAATGAAACAAAAAGCTGGTTCCTGGAGAAAATCAACAAGATTGACAAACCCCTATCGAAACTAATCAAACGGCAGAGAGAGAATTTGCAAATTAATAAGATCAGAAATGAAAAGGGGGACATAACCACAGACACAGAGGAAATTCAGAGAATCATTAGATCTTACTACAAAAGCCTATATGCCACAAAACTGGAAAATGTAAAGGAAATGGATACTTTCTTAGATAAATATCATTTACCAAAGTTAAATCAGGACCAGGTGAACAATCTAAATAGACCTGTTAGTCGCGAAGAATTAGAAGAGGTTATCAAAAACCTCCCTACCAAAAAAAGCCCAGGACCAGATGGTTTCAACGCGGAATTCTACCAGAACTTCCAAGAAGACCTAATACCTATACTCCTTAATGTATTTCACAATATAGAAACAGAAGGGTCATTACCAAATTCCTTTTATGAAGCTACAGTTACTCTGATACCAAAACCACACAAAGACTCAACCAGGAAAGAGAATTACAGGCCGATCTCACTCATGAATATCGATGCAAAAATCCTCAACAAAATACTGGCAAACCGAATCCAAGAACACATCCGAAAAATTATCCACTATGATCAAGTAGGCTTCATTCCTGAGATGCAGGGCTGGTTCAACATACGAAAATCTATCAATGTAATCCAGCATATAAATAAACTGAAAGAAAAAAAACATATGATCATTTCATTAGATGCTGAAAAAGCATTCGACAAAATTCAACATCCATTTATGTTAAAAGTCTTGGAGAGATTAGGGATACAAGGGTCATACCTAAATATAATAAAAGCTATATACAGCAAGCCAACAGCTAACATCAAATTAAACGGAGAGAAACTCAAAGCCATCCCGCTTAACTCAGGAACACGACAAGGCTGTCCACTTTCGCCATACCTCTTCAATATAGTGCTGGAAGTTCTAGCAATAGCAATAAGACAACATAATGGGATCAAGGGGATTCGAATTGGAAAGGAAGAAGTTAAACTTTCGTTATTCGCAGATGATATGATAGTGTACATAAGCGACCCCCAAAACTCCACCAAAGAACTTTTACAGCTGATAAACAGCTTTAGTAATGTGGCAGGATACAAGATCAACTCCAAAAAATCAGTCGCCCTCTTATACACAAAGGATATGGAAGCAGAGAGGGAAATCAGAGAAGCTTCTCCATTCACAATAGCCACAAACAGCATAAAATATCTTGGGGTAAACCTAACCAAGGAAGTGAAAGATCTATTTGACAAGAACTTTAAGGCATTGAAGAAAGAAATTGATGAGGATACCAAAAAATGGATGGACATCCCTTGCTCTTGGATTGGGAGGATCAACATAGTAAAAATGGCAATTCTACCTAAGGCAATTTATAGATTCAATGCAATCCCCATCAAGATCACATCAAAATTCTTTACAGATCTAGAGAGGACAATAATCAACTTTATATGGAAAAACAAAAAACCCAGGATAGCCAAAACAATCCTATACAATAAAGGATCTTCTGGAGGCATTACCATCCCTGACTTCAAACTCTATTACAGAGCTACAGTAATGAAAACAGGGTGGTACTGGCATAAAAACAGAGAAGTCGACCAATGGAATCGTATAGAAGACCCGGATTTTACCCCACAAACCTATGAACACCTCATTTTCGATAAAGGAGCTAAAAGTATACAATGGAAGAAAGAAAGCATCTTCAACAAATGGTGCTGGCACAACTGGATGTCAACCTGTAGAAGAATGAAAATAGACCCATATCTATCACCGTGCACAAAACTCAAGTCCAAATGGATTAAAGACCTTATTATCAGCCCGAAAACACTGAACCTGATAGAAGAGAAAGTGGGAAATACCCTACAACAGATGGGCACAGGTGATCGCTTCTTAGGTATAACCCCAGAAGCACAGGCATTAAGGGCAACATTGAATAAATGGGACCTACTAAAACTGAGAAGCTTCTGTAAAGCAAAGGACACTGTCACTAAGACACAAAGGGAACCTACTGACTGGGAGAAGATCTTCACCAACCCCGCAACAGACAAAGGTCTGATCTCCAAAATATATAGAGAACTCAAGAAACTAGACTTTAAAATGCTAATTAACCCAATTAAAAAATGGGGCACTGAACTGAACAGAGAATTCTCAACAGAAGAACTTCAAATGGCCAAAAGATACTTAAGGTCGTGCTCAATTTCCTTAGCAATCAGGGAAATGCAAATCAAAACAACTTTGAGATACCATCTTACACCTGTCAGAATGGCTAAAGTCAAAAACAACAAGGATAGCCTTTGCTGGAGAGGCTGTGGAGGAAGGGGTACCCTCATCCATTGCTGGTGGGAATGCAATCTTGTGCAACCACTGTGGAAGTCAGTGTTTCGGTTTCTCAGGAAATTCGGGATCAACCTACCCCTGGACCCAGCAATACCACTCTTGGGAATTTACCCAAGAGATGCTCTATCACATGTCAAAAGCATTTGTTCAACTATGTTCATAGCAGTATTATTTGTAATAGCCAGAACCTGGAAACAACCTAGATGCCCTTCAATGGAAGAATGGATGAAGAAAGTATGGAATATATACACACTAGAGTACTACGCTGTGGTAAAAAACAATGACTTCTCCAATTTTGCATGCAAATGGATGGAAATAGAAAACACTATCCTGAGTGAGGTATCCCAGACCCAAAAAGAAGAACATGGGATGTACTCACTCATAATTGGTTTCTAGCCATAAATAGGGGTCACAGAATCTACAATTGGCGAACCTAAAGAAGCTAAGTAAGAAGGTGAACACAAGGAAAAACATATCGTTATCCTCTTGGATAAGGGAAGTAGACAAAATTGCCGGGGAGAAAAGTGGGATGTTGGGGGTGGGGTGGGAAGGGGGTAAGGGGAGATGGGGAGAGAAAAGGTAGAAGGGAAGGAGGGGGGACTTGGGGAAATAGGAGGATCGGGATAAAGGAAGGTTGGATAGGGGAGCACGGAACCACAATCCTTAGTTAAGGGACCCACTTTAGGGTGGGCAGGAGAATTGACCCTAGAGGGGCTCCCAGGTGCCCAAGCTGAGGTCCCCAGTTAGTTCCTTGGGCAGCTGAGGATAGGGAACCTGAAATGACCCCATCCTAGCGCAATACTGACGAATATCTTGCATATCATCTTAGAACTTTCATCTGGCGAGGGATGGAGATAGAGACAGAGACCCACACTGGAGCACTGGACTGAGCTCCCAAGGTCCCAATGAGGAGCAGAAGGAGGGAGAACATGAGCAAAGAAGTCGGGACCACGAGGGGTGCACCCACCCACTGAGACAGTGGAGCTGATCTACTGGGAGCTCACCAAGGCCAGCTGGACTATTACCAAAAAAAGCATGGGATAAAACTGAACTCTCTGATCATGACGAACAATGAGGGCTGATGAGACGCCAAGGACAATGGCACGCAGTTTTGATCCTACGCAATCTGCTGGCTTGGTGGGAGCCTAGCCAGTTTGGATGTTCACCTTCCTAGATATGGACGGAGGGGGGAGGACCTAGGACTTACCACAGGGCAGGGAACCCTGACTGCTCTTTGGACTGGAGAGAGAGGGGGAGAGGAGTGGGGGGAAGGGGAGAGGGGTGGGAGGAGGGGGAGAAGAGTGGGAGGAGGGGGAGAAGAGTGGGAGGAGGGGGAGGGAAAGGGGAGGCTGGGAGGAGGTGGAAATTTGTTTTTTTTCTTTATTCTTTTATCAATAAAAAAAATGTTAAAAAAAAAAGAAAGAAAGAAAGCAAAGCTCCCATATGGCATGAGGGGTCCTAAGAGAAGACTGACTGAAAGATTAAGATTCCCAGGTACACCATGAAGAGGCCCCAAAGTGGGGATAGCTACTGATAGGTTTTCATCTAGGTGTTAGACTTTTTACTAAGGCAATAAATTGGTCTTTGAAATCTCTGGTCTGATATAAGGGGAGGTGGTTTGTTCATTCAAATTAACTCGACCCATGAGGTGTCATTATACCCCTCCATTCCAGTGACTGGGCTGAGCTTCTGGTGCACACATTCAAGGACCAATGATGTATTTGATCATACACAGCTTCCAGGAATCTGTGCTCATTAGGTTGCTGTGCACAAGAAGAAAAGGATTTTAAAAAAAAAGAAAAGAAAACCACCAAGGACACAATCCAGTGCCTTTGGGCTCTGTCCAAGACAGAACTGCTGATGGAATTAAAGAAACTTCTGGCCACAACAAAACTGCTTGTCAAGAACAAGAAGCAGACCTGCTCCTCTCTAAGGCCATCCCCTAACTGCCAGAGAAGTCTTGTCTCCTATTCTCATCCGTTCAAGTGAAACTTTTCAAACATGTTTAGCTTACTTCTAGCCAACAACCCCAACCATCACTGAATTGCTCTCCAAAAAATAGATATTCCATGCCAGTATGAAATCCTTTGTATTTTGTCCATTAGACTTCACTTTCCATGCTGCTTGGTTGGAGATGATACTTCACGCTTTTTGTCTTCTTGATGCTATTTTAAAGTTTGCTCATAACACTCATTTTGAAGAACAAGTATGTGACCTGGATTTGTCCCTATTTTCTTACTCAAAGTGTTACACACACACATACCCGCACATGCACATACACAAACACACAATTTATTTGTGGTCTTTGGTATGAAGGAGAGTTAGAGAGACATAGGTAGGTGGGAAACTAAAAGCAGACCTTCTGAGAGGACAGCTTTTTGTTTCTAGAAGACACTGCAAGGAGAAATGGCTAGAAGGTAGAGTCAGTATTTAAATCAGATCAGTGGGGGAAAAGGGAGGTCCCAGAAGCCCCACGAAACATATTTGCTATTGTATAATAAAAATATTGTAAATAAAATGACTACTAATGATGCTGAAAGTAAAAAAAATACTTTTCAGTTTGGAAGTTTGCCTTTCATAAATGCTTTAAACCCACACAAAAATTTAAATAAATCCTATTTGAGGGTCACAGTAGAAAGACCAGGAGGTTTTGATTGGGAAAGCTGACTGGGGAGAGAATGGCCAAGGACTCCTATCTAGCTGAACCACAGTCTTCAGGAAGTGATGAGAAAAATGGAGAAGCAGCATTCCAACAAAGTCTTTTTGGTGAAGGGACTGTCAAGCAGCAGCAGATACTCCTTAGTCATCTCACCTCCAGCCCTGTGACCTCACCTACTAACCTGTACCTTTCCCTCCAATGAGAATTAGTCTATCTCAGCAACAGGAGAATAGCTGACCTCTGAGCAACCTAGGGAAAGGATTGCTGTGAGAACAGAATTCCAAAAAAAAAAAAAAATGAGGAAGTAGAGGAAGACTTTTCTAAAACAAACTCTTCAGAGAAAGAACTGCTACCAGACTGCAATGACCCCACCCTCTCCTGAAGCTGAGAAGGTCAATCAAAGGAGGAAGCTCCCCAGTACTACCAGTTCCGAGCCTGGAAAGAAGTAAAATCCTGACAGAGTGACTTTCTTCACTCCAAAGTCGTCCTCCACACCAGCACCTTGAGTGAAGGAGCTGAGCAGAACAAAAAGAAAAAATGAGCTTCTATCCAGAAAACATCAGTATGGCCTAGCAGGCTTCCACCCGTCAAAGCTCTTTGCATCCCCAGGCATGCCTCAGGGAGTGGGCCCTGCAGCCCTCCAGTCACTGGAAAGGGTTTTCCCTCAGCCCTAAGGACCTCCTGAAAAGCCTCTTCCAGTCAAAAATCACAAGAGAAACTACTGGTAATGTCTGAGGCCAGAGAAAAGCAAAACACGAGCAGCTTCGGCCCAGAAGAGTGCCTCTTCCACTGTGAAGCCCTGACTTTCACATATATTTGGAGCCAGGAGAAAACGCCATCAGATCACCTGAGTCTCATGAAGAGGTGTTTACAAGTGAAAATGCAGAACTCTGAAGAGAAACTGCTAAGATACCTAATCCCATCTGCACAGAGAAGTTTCTGGAGCAGAGGGTCAAGGGTACAAGCCCCATCCACCGCACATTCTGAGTGTGAATACTTAGTCTCGGAGACCTGTCATTGCTGGAGTCTGAGGATCAGCCTGAGGGAAGGGAGGGTATCACAGTCAGGAAACATTTTACTCAAGGCTTGAGCATTAGTAAAAAGCAGAGCTGTCATAATGATAAAGCAAAGGCCTATGGACACACCTACACATTATCAGACGAGGACATAGGAACAACTATCCACTCACTTGGCAAAGACATAAAGCTGAAAAACTTCAGACTACTAAATAAAATGTGATTTTGACTAGAAAAAAAAACTTATTCTTTGAGCTAAAACAAAAACCCAACCTAGAGTCCCTACAAGCAGGCTCCCATGCTGAGGACATCTCATATCCCAAAGGTTTTTTTTAGTTGATATTTATTGAGCTCTACATTTTTCTCTGCTCCCCTCCCTGCCTCTCCACTCCCCCCTTTAACCCTCCCCCAATGTCCCCATGCTCCCAATTTTCTCAGGAGATCTTGTCTTTTTCTACTTCCCATGTAGATTAGATCCATGTATGTCTCTCTTAGGGTCACATCCCAAGATCTAAACCTGTTCCTTGCAAGATTTTTCCTAGAGCTTTGTCCTATATTTTCTATTCTTTAAAAATTTGGCTCTTTTTCTAGTGATTTTTTTGTGATAATTCTCCATGGTTTATTTCCAGCTATGCCCAGGAAAGAAGAGATTTGGATTCTTTATTGTTCAAGATTAAATGTGATAAAACCTCCTTTTTTCTTCTCCACACTGAGGTTATTTTTATAACAATACCTGCGTAAAAAAAATTGTGACTGCCCTACCTCCAGAAATTTATTTTGAGTGAATATAAATAAAGTGGCTCTAAAATTTTTATGATAAAGACAAAGCTGAGTGATAAGTTTCTGTGTGAACAGCATGCTGAAAGAAACTGTTACTCAGAGATAAGGCAACCCAAGTGAGATTTTGTAGCAAGTGGGAGACAGTTTTCGAATCACAGGGGAGACAGACATTATTTAAACTCATACTAGTAGGTGTGAAACTTCATAGAACAGTTTGTCCTCAAACCTTTTACTATAGAAATACTGAGAGATCAGGGAATAACCTAGGCTTCTCCTCTCTACGGTAGCTTTCCACCTTCCTATAACTAGCCTCAACAGAAAACATGGCAGAGGGCTGGGTGTTACTGAGTCTGGGAGGCATTGTTATCTCACTCATGACTCAATAAGAAAACTCTAGTATGAGGCTATTTTGCCAGGTTACTGCTTAAAACCTGAAGCCAGAAAGCACTTGCCAGCAGATGAGAGAGCATCCACCACCAAAGTCATGTTGCTGGCAAGGCTCTTATGCCTCCAAATCCTACAGTGGGTCTAAGAAAGAGTGCTGATATTTAAAAGAAGGTAACGTGGGAGTGCAACTGTCAACAACTTTAATGAACAAACATGTCTTTAAATGAAGAGAACGAGGGTGAGGATCCAAATAACTTGGCAATACCTCAAAGTGTTCAGGATGAGTTAGCTTGTGTAATTCATATGTCCTTAAATAATATAGCTAAACAAATAGATAATCTAAATAAGCGTGCTGAAGGCTTACTTGGGGCACTATCCAAAGAGGTTGATACGATCTCTTGCAGATATAACACTTTACAGAAACGTGTAATCTGGTTAAATAATGACTTCAGTGTGAGGGAAATATGCAGGGACTCTTCTTTGCTAGCTACAAAACTAAAGTCTTTTCAAAGTGCTTCCATTCAAACAGACCTAGATTATCCATCCAACCTATTGCCTGCTAAAATATATGAAAGCCGCGATGCTAGTGTGCAGACATCTTTTTCTATGTCTATTCTTCACTGCCAAGATGTTCCGCAATTTTTAGTGGTTCCTAATTGTCAAAAAGATACAGAAAGTTTAATACCTCCTTCCAAGCAAGATGGTTTAATGATTCAGAGTTGCCAAGATAACAAACAAGATTTGACGGATCCTCACTGTAGAGTTGGTGATCAGGATTTAGCTGTCTCTCCTAAAATTTCATATTACTTTGAGACTTGTGAAAAAAAGTTTGTATCTGGTATTAAAGAGCACATGCATAAAAGATTCAAAAGAAAGAACAAGCATCCCATTGAACCAAAAAATGGGCCTCGAAACACTCTGATAGGAAATGATATTATTCTGGGCCATACCCCACCTGCTGGCACAGAGCGATCTCATTCATATGTGGACCCGCCAGAAGAACGTTCTACATTGTCCACCTATCCAATTAATCAAATAGGTAAGGCCCTAACGCAAGCTGTAGGAAAAATGTTAGCCAGCCCTCCACGTCCACAGAAGAAGGAAGTCAAGTTTCAGAAAGATAAAGAGTCATATGTCAGGTACGGAGTTGGAAAGAAAGAAATAAAACCACCAGTTCGAATCCAAAATCATCCTATACTCGAGGTGTTTGTGAGTCCAGCAGCACCAGCTCCACGAACTGCACTAACACCTGATAGTTTAGCCATGTTAAGAGATTCAAAAACAGAATATCCTGCCTCCAAAATTCATTCCCAAACACAGTTTCCATCACCTGTCTTGAGAACTTCCTCAGCAGCACCTCATTGTAACTACTTCCAGACTTGTCTTGAAGTGGGAATTCAAACTACGGAAGTCGAAGAGGACTACTTTTCACTTTCACCTTCCCCTGCTGAGTGTCATGATCTACTGAAGCAAGACCAGGGAAACGGAGAAAGCACACCCATGTCTACATCTCCAGTGCTCTTACGAAGAATTGAGGCAAAAGAGAAATGCTCAGATTTACTTGTCCATGCTTCCTTTGTACAGTCACCAGAATCTTTAGTTTATCCATCTTCAAGGCCCTTATTTCCTCAATCGCCAAAGTCACCAAAACCTTCAGCTCGATCAGCACCACGATCTTCACGTCAACGACCAACAAGATATATTCATTCAGCCTGGTCAGCGGCATCAAATGTAGGAGTACCAAAGCATTCAAATCTAGAAACTTGCCAAAATTCAATTCCACTAGCTGAATCTTTTTCACGGGCACCAAGATCTTCAATGTCAGCAGCAGCAAGATGTTCATCTGCTTACTCAGGAAATCATCCAGTTTCTCCAAGTCGTCTTGCTGCACAGTCATCTAGATTTTCAGTTCCCTCATCAGGAAAGGCTTTTATTGAACAACCAGGAAACAAACCGGTTCCAACATCACAACAGTCATCAAGTGTGAAGTCCACAAAATCTGTGACTCTGCAGTCATTGTTTTCTTTCCCACAATCAGCACCATCTAGTGTTACGAGCCCTCACCGTCTATCCTTGTTCGAGTACTCAGAAGACACAGTGAGCTCCAACAACAAGGGACCACCAGCTTTCAATAAAGAAAGGAGTGGCCTGAAGGACTTGTTAAGGGAAAGTGTTATACTACGCCAAACTGAAGAGCACTGCATCCTGAAAGCCCAAATAGAGTTTTCAAAACAATGAAGACAATTCTATCCTGAATCGATAGGATGGAATTTTGATAAATCAAACAATATGGCCAATTAGATGCTGGAAACAAAAAAATAAATGCACATTAATGAAAAGTAACACAAGTTTTGTGTTATTTGCTTGCTGATTTGTTGCTAATCTTACTTTTTGCTTTACAATAAACCATTGTCTTACTATCTTCTATAAAGCTATTATTACCACTTATTCCATAATAATAATGCTACTTTTCTTAAGGAACATGCTCCTTAACTAACCCCAAACTAAATATTGAGAACAAATAATGTCTAAATTGTACTTCAATGACAACACTTAACATTATAGCATCATGTTGAAGGGAAACGTTTAAATTGTTATAATGGAATATGGTGTTAATTGTACTTAAGTTGTTGAAATTTTCTGATATACAGCCAATTTTGAGCTTTCATATTTTGGGTTTATTTTTTCTTATTCTTTGAAATTATCATACATGTATTCAATGTATCTTTGTTCATATTTACCCATCATTCTCGCCACCTCAAATGCCCTCCTGGATCCACCCTCCATCAGATCGCCCTCCCTATATCATGTCCTCCTTCATCACTTCTCTTATTTTTATTTTCTTTTGAGGCCTATTGAATCCAATTATTACTGCTGATATGCACATAAATGAGATCATCCACTGGGACATGGGGGGAATTAGCAGCAACCATACATCTAAAGAAAATTGACTTTCCCTTCCAAGCAGTAATCAACTTCCTATAGTTCCTCAGCTAGGGTGAATCCTCAAGAGCCCTTCCATACTCCATGCCACAACTCCTAATTTGCTTGACCTTCTGCAGATTTTCTGTAGCTGATCACTGTTGCCGTGAGTTCATGTGTGTGGAAGTTATAGCATATCCATAGGATAGCATTTCACAGCACTGCCCCCTCATCTTACATCCATCTTACATTTTTATGCTTCCTTCCCCGTGATGTTCTCTGAGCCTTGGGGAAAGATCATAAAATAGCTGTCACAGCTACAGCTCAGCACTTTGAACAGTAATACATCAAGGAATTAACCACTACCCACTGCAATAAGAACATGTCTGACAAGGAGTGTGAGCAGGGTTAATCTATACACATAAACACAAATATTTAGAAGGCTGTTTGAAAGACAAAAAACTAATAGGTTCTTCCTAAGAGCATATATCTTCCCCGGGCATGGATTTTATCCAAGTTTAGTGACCAAAACATGAATTTTCTCCTGTGGAGCAGTTCTCAAATCCAGTCCAAAAAACGTTAATTCCCTACATAAACAGTCATTCCATTATTGACCCAGTGGGCACATCTTTCCTGGCATGTTTTTATAGTAGCATGCAGTGTAAAGCTCTGGATTAGATTTGATACTTCTTAAAATAAGTACATATTATTTATCATTTATTCTCTGAATATGGTTTTTCACTCATAAGTTTGCATTTACTATTGTATTATCATACATTAGAGGCAAATTAAGTCTTATTTGATCAAGGTAAGTTATATTATGATATTAAATTTATTTGACTACTATTCTGTTGAGAGTCAACACTGTAATCTATTTATACCTTCCCCCTACTTCTCCTCCTTGGTTTTTGTCTGACATTGGCATCATGGTAATTATGTTCCCCCAAAATAAATCTGTAAGCATTCTTTTCTCAACAATTTGGAAGAATTTGAGAATAATTAGCTCATCTTTAAATACTTGGTAGGCTGGGCAGTGGTGGCACACACCTTTTTAATCCCAGCACTCGGGAGGCAGAAGCAGGCAGATCTCTGTGTGTTCAAGGCCAGCCTGGTCTACAACAGCTAGTTCCAGAACAGGCTCCAAAACTTCAGAGAAACTCTGTCTGAAAAACCAGAATAAATAAATAAATACTTGATAGATTTCAACATGAAATCATCAGATTTCAGTTTCCTCTTTTTAGGATACATTTTATAGTTCTTTGTTCATATTTTCTATCACTTTATTGTGGCATATATGTACATGAATTTATTTTTACCTTATCCAGTTATTGATTCATAATGAATTGTTCCTTATAGTCTCTTAGGACACTTTGTATTTTTATAATATTCATATAAGGACTTCTCATTGAGCTGATTTTACTTGAGTCTTCCCTGTTTTTCTTGGTCTCATTAAAATTTATTTCATTTAAATCTTCAAAAAACATTCATTGGTCATTTCTATTGTTTCTTAATGTCATCTCATTTAGTTCTACTCTGATTTTTTTCAATCCCTTTCATCTACTAACTTTGGGGTTGGTTCTTTTTCTAGTTCTTTTTGGGTTTTTTTGTTTTGGTTTTTGTTTTTCTGTTTTTGTGACAAGGTTTCTCTGCAGCTTTGGAACCTGTCATAGAACTAGCTCTTGTAGATTAGCCTGGCCTAGAACTCACAGAGACCTGCCTGCCACTGCCTCCTTAGTGCTGGGATTAAAGGCATGTGCCACCACCGCCTGGCCTTTTTTTTTCTAGTTCTTTGAGATGCATTGTTAGGTTGTTTAATTTAGATCCTCTTTTGTTTTTTTAATGATTTTTTATTGAGCTCTACATTTTTCTCTGCTCCACTCCCTGTTTCTCCCCTCCTCTTTAACCCTCCCCAAAGGTCCCCATGCTCCCAATTTACTCAGGAGATCTTGTCTTTTTCTACTTTCCATGTAGACTAGATCTATATATGACTCTTAGGGTCCTCATTGTTGTCTAGGTTCTCTGAGACTGTGATTTGTGGGCTGGTTTTCTTTGCTTTATGTTTAAAAAACACTTATGAGTGAGTACATATGATAATTTTCTTTCTGTGTCTGGGTTACCTCACTCAAAATGATGTTTTCTAGCTCCATCCATTTGCCTGCAAAATTCAAGATGCCATTTTTTTTCTGCTGTGTGGTAGGTACTCCATTGTGTAAATGTGCCACATTTTCCTTATCCATTTTTTGGTTGAGGGGCATTTAGGTTGTTTCCAGGTTCTGGCTATGACAAACAATGCTGCTGTGAACATAGTTGAGCACATGTCCTTGTGGCACGATTGAGCATCCTTTGGATATATACCCAAAAGTCTTGAGGAAGGTTGTTTCCTAATTTTCTGAGAAATCACCACACTGACATCCAAAGGAGCTGTACCATATTGCATTCCCACCAGCAATGCAGGAGTGTTCCCTTTTCCCCACAACCTCTCCAGCATAAGTTGTCATCAGTATTTTTGATTTTGGCCGTTCTTACAGGTAGGTGTAAGATGGAATCTCAGAGTTGTTTTGATTTGCATTTCTCTGATGACTAAGGATGTTGAACATTTCCTTAAGTGTCTTTCAGCCATTTTACATTCCTCTGTTGAGAGTTCTCTGTTTAGATCTGGACTCCATTTCTTATTGTATTGTTTCTTCTTTTAATGACCAATTTCTTGATTTCTTTGTATATTTTGGAGATCAGACCTTTTTTGTAAGTATTGATTACTATAGTGCTGATGGAGCCAACCTTTAATTCTCCATTAGTTGTCTTCAACATAAGGAGTCATTGAGCTTTAAATTCTTCAAGGATTTAAAATTGTCCAAATGAAATATTCATAATCAATAACTTTTAAGAATAATTTCTAAAACATAATGTAGTTTATAAATTATTTTAAAAATAAAGTGGCATTATATGATTACATCATATAAATAAAAAGTATAAAGTATTAATATCAAGGTTTGAGCTCCCAGAAAAATCCAGAATTACACCTTGGAGTGACTTGAGAAAAGTTCCTAAGCCTTTACCTCAAGCTGAGGAGCTATTGACAGTCACAGCTTTTGGGGGAGGGAGAGTCAGTTATATTTAAGGCTGTGGCCCCAGATAGGTTTATCATGGTCTGGTGGATAGCTCTTTACCTGTGTATATATGAGCAATACAAATTAGACCATATACATATATATACACACACATACATATGAGTGTCTTTAATGAGGGAAAATAAAAGTAAAAATCTAAAACTCAGCATTATGAGAAAGATGATGGCTTCTCAGATAAGACAAAGTATTAAGAACTTCAGGAAAGGAATTCAAACTTTACTGTAGTGGTTCTCAGTCTGTGGGTTGTGACCCCTTTGGGGGGGGGCAAAAGACCATTTCACAGGGTCATAAAAGACCATCAGAAAACACAGATATTAAATGCTTTGTTTTATAAGTTTCCTTGGTCATGGTTACCATTCACCACAATGAAACTCTAAGAAAGTTGTAACCTTTGGGGATAAATCATATATTTACATTGCAATTGATAATAGTAGCAAAATTGCAGTTTTGAAGTAGAAAAGAATATAATTTTATGGTTGTGGGTTCAACACAGCATAAAGAACTATATTAAAGGGTTGCAGCATTAGTAAATGTCTTAGAGTCATAAAAGCCAATGTATGGCTATTTTGAGGAAGCAGTAATTCAGTTACATTAATTATTAAAGATAAATCAAGTATGTTGTAATAGGAGCAGTGGGGCTGTGTCCCACCACCCAGCTGCCCACATGGCTAGCTTATGCCCCGAAATAATTACACAGAAATTGTATTCTTTTAAACATTGCGTGGCCCATTCATTTCAGTTTTTTATTGGCTAGCTCTTACATATCGATCTAACCCATATTTAATAATCTGTGTAGCTCCATGAGCTGGCTTACCAGGAAAGATCTTGACCTGTGTCTGTCTGGAGTGGGAGAATCATGGCGACTCACTGACTCAGCTTCTTTCTCCCAGCATTCTGTTTTGTTTACTCTGCCTATCTAAATTCTACCCTATCAGAGGCCAAGCAGTGTCTTTATTACTTAACCAATGAAACAACAAATAGAAAGATGACCCTCGCCGGGCGGTGGTGGCACACACCTTTAATCCCAGCACTCGGGAGGCAGAGGCAGGCGGATCTCTGTGAGTTCGAGGCCAGCCTGGTCTAGAAAAGCTAGTTCCAGGACAGGAACCAAAAAAGCTACAGAGAAACCCTGCCTCAAAAATCAAAAAAAAAAAAGAAAGAAAGAAAGATGACCCTCCTCCATCACAAGTAAAATGAGAGCTACTGATTTTAGTGACCCAAGACTCAATAATAACTTTGATGTAATTACATTAATATGATACAAGGAAGTGCATAGGTTCATTTTCCATATGGTTGTGAGCAAAATAAGAAAGATGGTAGTCAACAAGAAATGAAGGTGTTAAGAAGAACGAGACCTGAAAGGTTGGTGGGTGTTGGGTGTCTGTGGTAAAGACACCCAAGAGTCTGTGTCTCTCTGAAATATTCAAAGTCTCTCTAAAACTCAAGTCTCTTGAAAGTATCTTCAAATTCACTCTAAAATTATAGTCTCTTAACTCTAAGACTTTGTGAAATTCAAAAATGAGAGAAGTACTTTCTTATTCAAAGAGGAAAGATGCAGGGCACAGTTACAATCAGAATAAAATAACCAAAGCCCAACTGTGTGATGCTCAATTTCACACATCTGGAACTCATGGTCTTCTAGACTGCAAGGAACTTGTTACATCATACACAGTACATTTCATAGGCTCAGACTGGCCCCAAGCCACACCTGCTACTGGTTTTGGTGCTAGCTCTAAAGTGCTGATGTGTCCGCAACTGGGATGTACCTCCCCCTACAGCCTCCTCTCAGCTCTGTTCAGGGAGGCTGACCCTCCCACATGCTGCCACGTCTCGAAATCTCTCCACACTTCTTCAATCTTGGGTCTTTAAAACCAGTGCCACCTGGGAAACTCTTATACATTACCAAGTTCAGCATCTAGAGTGAGCCACCTCTGAACCACAGTTTCTGTGTGCTGACCCTGTAGAAACTCCTCTCCGACTATTTTGCCTCAGTGATGCTGGTATCTTTTTAATAACTACTAATTTTTCAGTCCCAACTGACCAGTGTCCATTGTCCTGGCAAGCAAACAACAGTGGTGTTTGTCTCTTGTTAATTACAGATGATTCTTCAGTTCTAGCTGACCAGATACTGATGAGGAACTTCAGCCAATCACATTCTGTTTAGGGTGTGTCCCCCCCCCCACCCCTGGGCCACAGAAAAACAGATAAAACGTCCAGGTGTGCTTGCCTCTCCCCTTTTTGTTCCCTGTGCTCCTGGATCGCTGGATCCCTGGTTTTGTTCATTCTCTTTCTTCCGTTTATTAAAAGCTGAATCTATTATATTAAACTGGTCTGGTTAATTCTAAATACCGATCGACCACGCCCCTTCAAGATACCACAAACTCTTACAAAATAGCATGCAAAGAACTCCAGGAAAGCTTTGCTTCCCTCTTAAATGTGACAGTTCAGGTATGAATTTCTCTCAAAAATATTATCTTCCAAGTTCCCACAGAACAACCCACTAAGCTTTGAATACCCAATACTTTTCCAGCCCAAAGTTCTAAAAGTATTCAACAATACTCCACAAAGGAGGATTACCCAAACCCTGGCACTGATTTCTGTCTTAGTTGTGTTTATTGCTCTGATAAAACACCATGACAAGGAAGGCAGGAACTGATGTAGAGGCCATTAAGGGGTGTTGCTTACTGGCTTGCTCCTCGTGGCTTGCTCAGCCTGTTTTCCTTCATTTTTATTGAGATATACATTTCTGTCTGCTCCTCTCTCTTCCTTCCCTCTCCCTCTCTACCCTCTCCAGTGACCCCCCATGCTCCCAATTTACTCAGGAGATGTTGTGTTTTTCTCCTTCCTATGTAGATCCATGTAGGGTCTTCTTTGTTGTCTAGATTCTCTGGAGTTGTAGACTGTAGGCTTATTTTTCTTTGCTTTTTGTCTAAAAGTCACTTAAGAGTGAGTATATATTATATTTGTCTTTCTGTGCCTGAATTACCTCACTCAATATGGTTTTTTTCTAGATCCATCCATTTGCTTGCAAATTTCAAGATGTTATTTTTTTAATGCTGTGTAGTACTCCATTGTATAAATGTAGTACAGTTTCACAATGTAGCCAGCCATTCTTTGGTTGAGGGGCATCATGGTTGTTCCCAGGTTCTGACTATTATGAATAATGCTGCTATGAACATAGTTGAGCACATGTCCTTGAGGTATGATTGAGGAACCTTTGGGTATACACCCAAAAATGGTATTGCTGGATCTTGAGGTAGGTTGCTTCCTAATTTCCTGAGAAATCGCCATACTGATTTCCAAAGCATCAGCCTGCTCTCTAAGGACCTCCAACCCAGTAGTTACACTAATCGCAACGATCTGTGCCCTCCCACATCAATCATCAATTGAGAAAATGCATCACATTCTTGCCTACAAGGCCTATAAAGTGGGTACATTCTCAATGCTAAAATGATATGAGTTTGTATCAAATTGACATAAACTCGCCAGTATGTAAATGAATGTTTTACTGTTGCAAGATAATATGCTGAAAATCAATTTTTAGCTACTCACCTTTCTGCAAATTACAGTGGCTAAATGTAGGCATTCTGCCCAATGTCACACCCAATTATCAGAACATACTTCATTGAATGTGTGGCCTAGATGCCTTAACTTAACCCAAGATAACATCCTTAGATTTTACCAGCTTCATAATTCTCAGTAGGCTCAACTGAATCTTCTACTAAAAGTAAGAGCTCAGTTTATCCATCTTTCCAATCCTACCTCTATCTCCTCTCTTTCTCAGGCTGATATCAAAGCCATTTGTGTATGAATTGGTTTGAGTGTCCTTTAGAATGTACCTTTGTTTGAGGTTCTTGAAGGCACTTTAGAATTTTATGGGATGTGCTCTAATTGAGAATCCTTGGATCACGAGAGGCAATCTCTGACAGGAAAATATTAAGACCCATATCTTTCTTTCTCTGTTCCCATTCATGTTATGTCCATTTGTTTCTGCCTGTTTTTTCACCATTCCAATCCATGTCTAGATCAATGCTGCCACTTGATATTGTACTCTGAGTCTCCAAAACAGTGAGCTAGGTCAATTATTTTACTCACAGTGATGCGTACACAGCACAACAAGTCTCTCATTTGTAAAAACTCTCCTGGACTTGGTGTTCATAGTCTCTGAATATCTACAACTCTTGTCTGAACTCTTTCTTCACCACTTAATAAATACTCCTTTCTATTTTTGACATTTCAAAACCCAGGGCTGAGGATGGAATCAGTGGGAGAGTGTTTAGTGTTCATGCCACTGGGTTCAACCCTTAAGTCCCAGAAGAAGAAGAAAGAATATGGTTCAATTAGCTATGTCTTCTTTATGATATATTTCTTCCAGTTGTTAGAGATAGCAACCAGTGTATCATAGGAACAAAAATTATGAATACAGCTATTGCAGATTGTCTTACTATTTGCAATTAATCATTTCTTCTTTTTGGCAAATATATTAACTTTGGTCTTGACTACATTACTTTGCACATGTAATATTCACTACATGTCACTTCTAAACAGAAGCTGTTAGAGATACCCCCAAGATTCCCAGAGTCCCCTAGTTCCTGGAGCCTCTGCCATGAGAAAAATGTGTGAAGGGCCAACAGTGTAGATCAGTGGTAGAACATGTGCTTAGCATGTGCAAGGTTTGTTCTTCAGTACTAGTAGGGAAAGAGGAGACAGAAGCAGAAGAGGAGGAGGAAACCCCTGAAGTGAACCCTGAGATAAAGTCTCACATGTAAGTAATTTGGAAAGTATGCTTAGTGGGGCTGGAGACATGGCTCGGCTGTTGCAGACACCGCCCTTCCAGAAGGCCTGAATTCAGTTTTCAGTACCATGTCAGATAGTTTACAACTGCCTGCAACTTCAGCTACAGAGCATCTACAGACATTTTCTGGCCAGGAGGTACCTACAGCCACAGGTATCATTGGTGTAGGAGGTCCTTCTGTCTTTTGTTGCTTTCATTGGTTAATAAAGAAACTGCTTTGGGTTTGTTGATAGAGCAGAACTTAGGTAGGCAGGGAAGACAGAATTGAATGCTGGAAGAAAGAAGGGTAGAGTTGGAGATATGATATGGATCTGCCAGAGACAGACACTGGGAATTTTACCTGGCAAACCACTGTCACGTGACGATACACAGAATAATAGAAATGGGTTAAATTAAGATGTAAGAATTAGCCAATAAAAAGTTAGAGCTAAAAAAATTATTTTATGAATGACAGACTAACACAACTTTCTAAGTAATTTATATTGTGAATTTTCATTTGGAATGACTTTCTTTGATACAAGGCCTCACTATGTAGCCTTGATTGGCCTTGAACTCACTGTGTAGACTAGGCTGGCTTCAAATTCACAGAGATCTACCTGCCTCTGCCTTCTAAGTGTTGGGATTATAGGCATGTGCCACTGTGCCCTGCTCTGGAATCACTTTTAGAAGAGACCAGCATATAGCACAAACAGAACATACAAAATAAAATGACTCCCAGTGACATATTGCTGTACCCATTGATCAGCACCTCTGTCAACCATCATCAGAAAAGCTTCTTGCAGTAGATGGGGATTAACACAAAGACCCCCCCCCCCAACTGGACAGTGTGCAGAAAGCAAGAGTTTGGAACACTCATTACTAAATGTGATGCCTTCGTTAAACCCAACTTCAAAGCTAAGAAATGTATGTGGAAAAGGAGTCAGAAAGATTGCAAGAGGCAGCAGAGCTAGTGGATGACTCCAAAGAAATAGTGTCTTCTAGATACAACGGGACATACATAGAGACTAAGGGAGCACATATAAAACCCACACAGCTTCAAACCAGACAGGGTCCCGACACTTTCCTCCAGGGGAATGCACTTGGTATTTCTATCAAGTTCCAGGGTAGGAGACATGCCCAGGAGTAGGTGAACAACACACAACAGAGGCCATGTTTCTTTATTTGCTCTTAACGATCTTCCCCTCCCCCCATTTTGTTTTGTTTCAGTGATTTTTTGTCTTATAGTTTGTTTGTTTTTACTTTCATTTTGTTGTTGTTGCTATTTCTTTTGGACAGGGGAAGAGAGAAAGAGAGAGATAGGGAGGGAGCGAGTGAGAGAACATAAACTTGGATCGGTAAAAGGAGGTGTGAGAATATGGAAGGAATTACGGGTGAGGAAAAACCATGATCAAAATATATTATATGTAAAAAAAATTCCTGAATAAATGACTGACCGAATGAATAACTAAAAACCCCAAACACAGTTTAGAAGTTTAGAAATCATTGCAATACAATGACATACATTTTACAGTGTTAGAAATATTCAGTGATTATAGCTCTAATGATTTAGAATATTTCTGTGTAATACAACCCATTCAATATTTTTGAGTTCCTGTTCATTTTCTGTTAGTTCCAAAATTTCCACAGATTTTTGTGAACTTCCCCAAATCATTTTCTTTTTTAGTAAATCATTCAAACCTCTTTTAAAGAAAATCATAGAATTAATATGTTTGGAATCAGAACTTATTTAATCATTGTATATCCATATTTACTTATGTAGAGAGATTGAATCACTAAATTAAGAAAATCAGAAAAGTACATAACCATATTAAATTCACAAAAATTATTTAACCTATGAAATAATACATCATGAGTACTTATGTTTATATATTTGTTTGAATAACATCAATTTATATTCATCAAACTAATAATAATCATTTGATCTGTAGGAAGTAGAAAAATTGTTTACTCATATACCTCTCTAGACAACAGCACTTCTAAAAAGTAGACTACATATCCATCCATTAACTAAAGAATTATTAATTAGGAATCTACTAAAAGTCAAGCATGGCATGACCATTTCATTCTTGACATTTCAGCAGCTATAGATGCCAACAAAAGGCATACACAAGATTGAGTCTATCAGCATTCCATCAGGGAGTGGAAAGAAACTCATGATGCTCTCTTTCTCTTTGTAGAGTTATAGACAGTTTTTACTAAGGAGGAGCTCATGAGACCCTGCCCCTCCTTTAGAAGTTATAGGCAGTTAACAGATTGTACTGGAAAGGCTCGTAAGGCCTTGCCCCTCCCTGAGGAGTTATAGGCAGTTAATGGTTTGAACTGGGGAGGAACTCATGACTCCCTGCCCCTCCCTGAGGAATTATAGCAGTTAATGGTTTGTACTTGGGAGGAGCTAATGAAGTCCTGCCCTTCCATGAGGAAATTAAAAGTTAATATGATAGAGAACATGAGGCCCTGCCCCTCCCCAAGCAACTATTGGCAGTTAACAATTGCTGGGAGAAGAAGAGCTCTTGAGATAGTTTCTTCAGTGGTAAACTGCCCATGGTCCTGTAAGTAACTCAAACTCATTGGGTCACAAAGCATGAAAACAGAAACTGGAAAAAGGAAGAAGAAAAGGACTAGCAAAAGTGAAAGGGAGGCAACAAATGAGGGTGATGGAAATAAAAATTATCAAGGATACATTTTATATGTATATATATTTATGAAGGCATCACTATTATGTTTAATTAATATATCCTAAAAATCTTAAAAAAATAAAGCTGTCACATATACAATCACCAATGTTGTCAAACCAACACACACACACACACACACACACATATATATATATATTATGTTATATGTATATAAGAGCCAGTAAATAAAACTTATAAGATGTTGATAGCATTCTATTTTGTGAATGTGATACACTTTGTTTATCTATTTATCTGTTTATAAATATTTTATTTTCCCTCTTGGCTGTTGCAGAGTAAATGATATGAACATTAGTTTAAGTAAATGATATGAATATTAGTATACAAGTGCCTATCTGAACCTTAATTTTCCAATAGTTTTCGTATGACATGAATGTAGAATTGATGAGTCATAAAGTAATTAAATGGTTAACTTTGGGGAAAAGCATTGGTATGTTTTTACATAGTTGCCGCATAATTTTATGTTTGCTTTAGAAAGGAGTGTGTTTCAATCCCCGTGCATTTATGTAAACATTTTATAGCCACTTCTTTGACAATAGCAGTTCTGTTGGGTATGATGTGGCATCTTATGTGGTTTGGGCTGTATCCTCCTAGACCTTAATAGCTTTTTGTGGATCTTCTTTGTAAAAAATTCTATTCAGATCTATTGTAGATTTCATAACTGAGTTATTTGTATTTTGGTTGTTGAGAACTATTTGTGTTAGATATTAGCCTTTGGAAAATATACAATTTACAAATATTCTATTTTGCTAGTTTCAGGCAAGCAGCCTGTCCTTGTTCACTATTCAACAATAGAGATGCAATCCTTGTAAAAAGAAGAAAGGTTTGCCTTGCCTAGACAGAAGAATTTCCCTTTGCCATTCATTAACTCGAGCATGCTGATGCTAATATTTGAATGCGTATGCAGGACCTAGTTATTTAATAAAAGTATGTAATGTATTTATAAGGAGTTTATAAATAATTTTTATTCTTCAAACTGAACTTATCATCTGACCCCTACATAAGATACAATTTCATTGTGTTCTATCAATTATTTTATAAAATTACATGTTTGCTTTTTTGATATAACAAGCTGATTTATAAAAGTTCTTATATGTATTTTGTGAAGCATACAACCTAGTGTAGGGTAAGGGGCTCAGGTCACATTACCATTATGAGCTAAGGAATCTAGAAGTAAAGAAGTTTAGCTTATAGAAAAGAACTTCACCAGAAGTAATGAAAGATGCACCAACACATTACATGAGAAACCAAATCTCTCCCTTGAAATAAAGGTCAAAAGCAAGAGAAATTAATTAAATATGTAATTGATATTGTTCATGAACATCTTCTGGATGCTAGAAAATGTGTGGTGGAATATGAAAGTCGGGAGTAGTGGAGGAAATAGAGATGTGGGAACTGGGCAGGACAGAAACCCCAACAAGCAGGTCCTCATGTTACACTCATTAGCTGGAGGAGCCCCACATCATCTACACTAGAATTTGTAACTCCCTTTATCATGTGCAGGTCTTGTGGAGAGGAACCCACCAACACTGTAAGCTCCGGTGTGCAGCAGTGAGACCATTTCTCAACACTCCTACTCACTCTCTAGCTCTAACATTCTTTCTACCTCCATTCATCAATGCTCCCTAAGCCCTGTGAGAGGAAAAGATTGATAAACATATCCCTTCTACAGATGAGAACTTAATGAAAGTTATTCTCAGAACCTTGGACAGTTATAAACCTCTGTATTAACCACTACTTAGAACAATAAAGAGCTTGTCTGACCAAGATTGAAAGCAGAATAGATTTATAGGTATAATCATAAATATTTAGAAGGCAGTTTGATAAGATGATCATTAAGCAAAATAGTACCAACAGATTCTCCTGTTGTTCTTACAGTTACTCTAGCATGAGTTTTGACTGTGTTTCCAGTACCAGGTATTGGTGTAGGGGGTCCTTCTGTATTTGTGTTGCTTTCATTGGTTATTAAAGAAACTGCCTTGGCCTAGTTGATAGGGCGGATCTCAGATAGGCAGGGAAGACAACAGAGTTCTTGGAAGAAGAGCAGAGTACAGACGCCATGAATCTCCTGCCTGAGATGGTCATAGGTTAGAATCTTGCCGGTAAGCCACAGTCATGTGGTGATACACAGATTTAATAGAAATGGGTTAATCAAGATGTGAGAGTTAGACAATAAGAGGTTAGAGCTAATAGTCCAGGCAGTAATTTAATTAATACAATTTCTGTGTGGTTACTTCGGGGGTTAAGCTAGCCAGGCAGCAGGGCACAGCCCACTCCTCCTGTTACAAGGTATGAACTATCTCCTGTGGGAAAAGCCTCAAATCCAATTGAGATAGCAATTGCATGCCCCCATAAACAGCTTTGCCACTAGTACACCAGTGAGAACATCTTGAATCCCTGTGTGTTGATATTGTTGTATACAGGGTTGTGTTGTCAAAGCCCATTGATGCTGTCTCCCCTCCAACTCTGAATGGCACTTTCCAGCACTATAAAAACTGGCCAGGAGAGAGATGGGGGGTAAGATTGTTTAGCTTTCTGGTTATTTACAAATGATTTTTTCCGTGATCTGCAACCCAAATGTTAGGCGTTTTCAGCAATAGGATCTTACCACATAGTTATGGCAGGCTGATGTGGGAGTGTCATATATCAATCTGTTGATTTCATTGGCTAAGCAATAAAAAAACTGCTAGGCCCATTGGATAGGCCCACCCTTAGGTGGGTGGAGTAAACAAAACAGAACGCTGGGAGGAAGAGGAAGTGAGGTCAGACTCCACAGCTCTCCTCTCCAGAGCAGACGCAAGAGAGATGCCATACTACCTGCTCCAGGGAAGACGCACGCTATGAAGCTCCGACCCAGGATGGACTTAGGCTAAAATCTTCCCGGTAAGCGCACCTAGGGGCGCTACACAGATAATTAGAAATGGGCTAAATTAATATGTGAGAGTTAGCCTAAAAGAAGCTAGGTAAAAATGGGCCAGAGCAGTGTTTAAATAAATACAGTGTCTGTGTAATTATTTCGGGGCATAAGCTAGCCGAGCCGGGCAGGCGGCTGGGGTGTTTTGGGGACGCAGCCCTGCCGTCGCCCCTATTACTACAGCAGGCAACCAAAAGCAATGGCAATAGCTTGTTTTCTTTTTGGCAACTCCCTGATCAATGAGAAGTAACCTATGCCTGGCACTGATTTTTTCATTTAATAAGCCATGTCTTCTAGGAGCGATATTGTATACTCATGTTAGTTACCTCTGTTCAAAATCTTTTTTAAAATTTATATTTTTAACTAAATTAGAAGCTAATGGTGTTTCATAAGACTTTTTCATAATCCTTAGTTTTTCTGAAGTCATTCACTATTACTCCTTTTTGCCACCCTTCTGCCCATATCTCCAGTTAGATATTCAGCCCAGTATTCCCCATCCAACCCACCCTGAGATTTTCATATCAAATATATTCTACTATCTAATTACTTTATTTGTACTGCAACATCATATGCTCCCAGGTACCTTATTCATTTTGTTAACACTTTTCCCACCTAATTTCCTCATCCTTATCACAGCACTACATGGTTAAGATCTTTCTGCCCCTATTATTCCCCCCTCTACTTTCTTTTTATCTATATTCTACGATTCCTTCTCCTTAAATGGATTCTCCCAATGACCTGTTTCTAGTTTCCTGTCTTCCACATATACTCCAGGTTAAACAAATAGAGTGAAATCTTTAAAGGTAGAAACCATATATGAGATAGAATACACAGTATTTTGCAGCCTCGGTTACCTCATTCAGTATAATTTTACTCAGTTTCATCAATCTACTGGCAAATTTTTATCAAATTTCACTTATCTCTGTATAACTGAGTAATATTTGATTTTACATTGTAACACATTTTCATTACCCATTCATCAGTTAATGAACATCTAGGTTGGTCCATGACTTAGCTATTGTGCATATAGAAGCAATGGACATGATTGCCAAGGACAATGAGGACTACTGAGAACTCAAGAACAATGGCAATGGGTTTTGATCCTACTGCACATACTAGCTGTGGGGGAGCCTAGGCAGTTTGGATGCTCACCTTACTAGACCTGGATGAAGGTGGGTGGTCCTTGGACTTCCCACAGGTCAGGGAACCCTGATTGCTCTTTGGGCTGATGAGGGAGGGGGACTTGATCGGGGGAGGGGGAGGGAAATGGGAGGCGGTGGCAGGGAGGAAGCAGAAATCTTTAATAAATAAATTAAAAGAAAAACAAAAAAAAGAAATAAAATCTTTTGGATTTATCCTCAGGAACTGGGTCCTATGATAGTTCTAGTTCTAGTTTTTTGAAATCTGTAATTTGTGGCATTTTTATTAACTTTTATGGCATCATTTATTTCCTGTTACCTCGTGGGTGTTTAAACCTATCTTTAGACAGAAGCAGTCCAATGTCTTCAATAGATCTTTTTTTTTTATAGTTTTTTCGAGACAGGGTTTCTCTGTAGCTTTGGAGCCTGTCCTGGAACTAGCTCTTGTAGACCAGGCTGGCCTCGAACTCCCAGAGATCCGCCTGCCTCTGCCTCCCGAGTGCTGGGATTAAAGGCGTGCGCCACCACCGCCCGGCTAGATCTTGTTTTATGCTCACAATTTTTTTCATCTGTTCTTATCATGGAAAGCTTTTATTTCTCTTTCAACTTAATAGATGATTTTCTGGTTATAATTGTATGGTTTGACATTTGGGATCTTTCATAACTTGGAATATACCTTTCCAAGTCACTACTGCTTTAAAGGTTTTAGGTAAATAATTAGGTTTTCATGTTATAGGCCTGTGTTTACAAATAATGCATCCCTACTTTCTCACAGTTTTCACTATCCTTTCTTTATTCTCTTCTTAATGTTTTAACTATAATATATTGTGGGGAGTTTTTTTGGGCCTCTGTCTATTTGGAGCTCTTTATATGTCTTTTGTATCTAAGTGGGTATCTTTTTTTGTCTCTATGCTTGCAATTTTTTCTGATATTTTACTGAAAATATTCTCTTTGTCTTTGTTATCGTATTCTTATCCTTCTTTTATGCCCATAATTGGAAGGTAATGCAGAGTGATGTGTGTGGTCGATCAACAGGCTAAAATTAAACAGACCAGCTCAATATAATAGATTCAGTTTTAATAAACAGAAAAAAAGGGAAACTCACACAACCAGGGTTCCAGCGAACACCAGGAGCACAGAGAACAAAAGGGGCGAGGCAAGCGCACCTGGATGTTTTTATCTGTTTTTCTTGGCCTCAGGAATGTGATTGGCTGAACTTCCCCATCAGGAAGGTTAAGTCATTTCCTGGTGTTCCAAAGCTTTCCCAATTTCTTTAATTTTTTAAATCTTATTGACCTTTACCTTGTGATCCAAGCCCTCTACATTGTCTTTCTTCCTGACTCTGTTTTCCCCATAATTCATTCTGTTGGCAATGCTTCCCACTGAAGTTTTTATTTAGCATTTTTTTTTATTTCAAGCCTGATTACAGTTTAGCTTTTCTTTAGCAATTCAAACTCTCATTGAATTCTATTTTCATGTCCTGGATTCCCATATTTCATCCAGTTCTTTATTTTTGTTCTCTTGGAACATATTCACATCTTCATTGAGTTACTTGAACACAGTTATGATCAATAATTTCAATTCTTTGCCTGGAAATTCTTCCAGATTATTCTCATTGAGGATCATTATTTGGGGATTTGTGCTATTTGGAGGAACTATATTGTCCTTGACTTCTCTGTTGTCTTTTCATGTTGGTATTTGTGCATCTCTAATTAGTTAGATGAGTGGAAGCTTGGGACAGAGACTGTGAGTCTTATGTGTTGGTACAGAAGCTAGGAGGATGACAGAAGTACAGGAATGTGGGCCAGTGGCTAAAGACTGAGGACCCTTAACTGCTGGTGCCAGAGACTATGGGTTGGTAGAAGTGAGGACTGGGAGCTCATTTTCCAGTGACCCTCTACCTACCAGTACTGAAAGCTAAGGGGACAGCAAAGATGCGATGAGGTTTTCCTTAAATTTTATTTATTTCAGTGCATGTGTGGATGCATGTGTGAATGTATATTATGGGATGACATGTGCATGCTGTGGTTCTCTTATGGAGGTCAGAGGATGATTTTGGATGTGTGATTAGCTCTTTAACCATAGATTCCAGGAATCAATCCTACACCATCAGTCTTTCAAAGCAAGAGCTGTTATCTGGCGAACCATCTCACCTGCTCAATTTCCCATGACATAAAGTCAAATGAATTTCAGGTGGCTAAGAATATTCCTATGTGATATTGAAAATAATTATTTGAAAATATTCAGTGTCTAGAAGTAGTTCGAATGGCATAAAATGAATGAAGCAAGGTACATTCTTTTAATTCCAGCACTCGGGAAGTAAAGGCAGACAGTTCTCTGAGTTTGAGGCCAACCTGGTCTACAGAGTGAGTTCTAGTACAGCCAAGGCTACACAGAGAAATGCTGTCTCAAAAAACCAAAAATAAAATAAAATAAAGCTGTAAAAATGAAAAGGGTTCTTGTCCCACATTTGTATATGAGAGTTGATTATTAATATAAAAGTTTACTAATCTCACCAGCATTTTTTACAATAGAACCCAACAGACAATCAATATGAATCATCATGTCTCTGATAAACAAGTGATATCCTAGGGTCAGCAAAACTAGCCTATCTCCAGTCCATCATCTTAGTACTAGTTTCCCTGGACAACAAAATGGCCACATATATACATCTTTATAAACACTTGGGCCATTGCTCAAAACTCCCATACCCCTGAGGAAAGTGTTCTAACATTGCATACCTATCATATTCCCAATACAATCCAATGGAGCAGGTATCTCTAGGTACAGTAGGGCCATGATACATCTCACCCACATATACATTTACATTCACTTCTAAGTTTTAAATATTATTCCAGGTGAACAGAACACTTATTTTGCGTCTGAGAACACACAATTCTGGCTCCTAAAGAGGTGTTAATGGAACTTTCTCCTTTCCTTCAGGACTGATGCAGATAGACTGATGTACATGGAATGGTGGCTTACCCAAAACCTTACCATTTGAACTGTTAAAGGCCCATTGAAGCTTTCTGCTAGATGCCACTATTGTCACAGGCTCAGATCCATGCCCTGGACTGGTTAGTTTTATGTCAACTTAACATAAGCTAGAGTTACCTGAAAGGAAGGAATCTCAGCTGAGAAAATACTTCCATAAGATCCAGCTGTAAAGCATTTTCTCAATTCGTGATTGTGTGGGAGGGCTCAGCCCATTGTGGGTGGGGTCATCCCTGGGCTGATGGTCCTGGGTTTTATAAGAAAACAGTCTGAGCAAGCCATGAGTAGCAAGATAGTAAGATGTACCCCTCTGTGGCCTCTGTATCAGGTCCTGCCTCCAGGTTGCTGTCCACTTTGAGTTCCTGTCCTGACTTGCTTTGATGATGAACTGCAATGTAAAAGTGTAATGCCAACGGACCCTTTCCTCCTCAACTTGCCTTTTGTTCACAGTATTTCATCACAGCAATAGTCACCCTAACTAAGACAGGTGGGTGCTAGGATAGTGGAGTGTGGCTGTGTCAGACCTGACCACGTCGTTTTGCTGAGGATTGTGGAAGAATTTTGGAACTTGGGACTAGAAAAGCCACTGAGGATTGAGAGCTCAGTGAGCGATAGGATCGCTGAGAGCAGTGTGCAGATGTTGCAGGCCTGGCTTGTGAAGTTTCAGAGGGAAGTTAAAGACTCTATCGGGGACATTTGTTGCTTTGAACTATGATTCTGTGGCATCTAGTCATCTGGAACTGAATGACCTGAAGTTAACAATATACCAGAACCACTACAGTGAAACCTTTGCTTTGCTGGGATACTTAATTGCCTGGAGCTGAGAAAATGATGGTGATTAAGAAGAATCTGACATCACTGAGGTAAAATCTTCTGGGAGGTGTTTCCCGAGAATCAGCACACAGAAGCTGTGTTCCAGAGGTGGCCAAGGTTGTCCCTTGTGCTGTCAATGGAACTTGGTAGTGTGAGAGTCACTCCAATAGTATAGGTTCTGAAGGCATGAAGGGCCATGGAGAGCAGCCGAGACTTGGCACTGTGTGGCAGGTTGGAGTCCTTGAAGAAAGCCTAAGAGAGGCAATTTTGGGAAAGTGCAGCCCAGTTGCAGGAGAAGCCTCCAGCATTTGGGGGATTCCAGCACCATAGGATGATTGCATGAACATCAAGATTTAAAGAGAGTGGCCATAGTGGCATGACACCCGTGGGAGCCTAGAAGACAAGCTGTGTGTGTGGTGGAGAGTAGAGCCAGGAAAGTGACCCAATAGTTTTGCAGGAGCCCAGAAGATGGTAAGTGAATCCCAGATAGTGGATACTGAGTGGTTTATACTGTTGGAGCTTGGTTTTGCTTCAGTCTGATTGTGGCTGTGTCCTGGTTCTTCGCCTCTTGGAGAAAGTATTTGTTGTGGGGTATCCACCAGAGAAGACTGATCAAATGTGGGTTTAAGTCAATAGAAAGTCTTCATTAGCTGGATAGTGGCTGCACTTGGTGTTTGGAATTCCATTTTATCACTGAACCTTTCTCAGGGTAAACTTTTAAACACAAAACCCACCTTCTGGGTTGATATACTTCACTTTACAAGAGCCGTTAAGACAGAAGCAAAACTACAGAAGCCAAAAAGCAAGGTTAAAACATTCAGAACTATTGGACTGGGTAGATTAGGTCTTTGTTTTCACTTCAGCAGCTGTTATTGTCTACATACTGAGTTTTATGGCCTTAATGGTACTTCCATCATGGAATCAGTTGTGCTAAGGTCTGGGGGTCTACTAAGGTCTGGAGACCTATTGGTCTTAGTGAAAGAGTCAAATTGTGGGCTTATGCTGCTTTAAAGTGGTGTAGTTGGTTATCACTGAACGATACATAATTGGCCATATAGTTTAAGATAATGGGATCCACTGTTCCAATCAGAATGAGAATTAAAGGCCCAACCAGGGGGGGCCAAGAAAACAGAGACTGGTACCAATTATCTAAATTCTCTCTCTCTCTCTCTCTCTCTCTCTCTCTCTCTCTCTCTCTCTCTCTCTCTCTCTCTCTCTCTCTCGTTTTCCCCCCAACCATGGCAAGATATTCTCTGATTACTCCTGATCAATTTGCATAGAAACAACAGGTTTCTCTCAAAGCTATGCATAGTTTTCTTTATCTCGTGAGAAGTAAGCCGAAGCCTCTCCAATTTTGTACACCATTTCTGTAGGGGAAAGTAATTATTGTTTTAATTCAAAAACAGAAACTTTTAATACCTCCGGGTCCTGGCCAACCTGTCTACTTAGTTGGGAAAGCATCAGAGGAGGCACATTTAGACAAACCATTGGAACATGCCCACCAAGTATTCCCAGGGGCTTGGTAATATTGTTGTAATCCAGATAAATTAACCCATAAGGCAGAACAGCAGGCATCAGAATAAGGGGAAGTGTCTAGGCTAAAGGTTTTGGATATTAGACAAGTTTCAGCCTTTTGCATGTCCTTTAACATTAATGTGGGCTGCCCCCAGTTACAGTGAGTTTTGTCAGCCAATGGGCTGACAATCTAGTTAGTTCCTGTACCTATGTCGTATGCAGCATGGGTGTCTAAGCATAACCAACCATCTTGGCTGATTTTGGCCAGGAATTATTGTCTTTATCCCCAGTGTCTTTTCCTGCGATTCCATAAGTTTCTCTGTGTTATCAGGAAGCCTCTGTTTTGTAACTCCAGTTTTTTGCAATCCCTTATTCCTGGGAACTAGGAAGCACAGCCCCAGGCTATGAATAGAATTATAAACTCTGTATTTCTATCTCAAAAGATAAACTCCCATATATTTCCTTCTCCAGTATAAACATACACTGAAAGTGGGCATTAGAAAGTAAAGGTCAAGATAGAGTGGGGGTGGCTGGCCTGTAGTCACGTTAGCTATCACCTCTCCTGTATCTGTCTTTCTCAGTTCCCTCGTCCAGGCATGAGGGGGATGCGAGTCTGACCATGACCCTATATTCATATCCATAAATCAAAACATAAAACTCAGGAAGAGGTAGATGGACAGGGAGTGGAAGGACTTTGGGCATGATGAAAACTTAATTTTAATTAGTCCACAGTTTAGGAGACAGTTCATTTGGCAGCAGTGCTCATGTCTTCCGCTTTCTAGACCTGAGTTCTGCGAGTCTCTGTTATAATGTCAGCTACCTTCACAGCCATAAGACTGGAGAGAAACACCATGTAGGCTCCTTTCCAAGTTAGTTCCAGCGCCTCTTTGAACTACCTGCCTGCCCCAGATAGTATCACCAGCCTCAAACAAGGGGAAACTGGTGGAGAATTGGAGGTCGGCTGTGTCTCTCAGATGGTCTGATGAATAACCTTCTACCTCCTCCTGGGTTCAATGTTTTGACTTATAGGAAAGCTGGAGAGCTTGTAGTGACTTGTGAGGGAATAGTTAGAGAATTCTGCTAACCACTAATCTCTGAGCCTGGGAAGCAGTGGGGGAGCTCTTCCAAGTAGAATCTCATAGAGGGTAAATCCCTTCCTCTATGGGGTGCAGCAGGACAAAAGCAGAGTGAAAGAAGGAGGTTCTTCTGCCCTTCATGAACTCAAAGGAGGGTTTTGTTGAACAGTTTCCTGCCCAGAACTCTGAGATCTGTATGGATAATGAAGTTGTTAAGCTATATCTAAAGCTTTAGCTATTTTTTTTAGAGATTGTTGGCTATGAAAGCCAGGCTATTGTTGGACCCCATTGCTAGGAGGAGGCCAAATCAGGGCATCTCACCATGGATGAGCTTTTAAGCTACTATTTGAGCCGTTTCTATCCACCTGAAAAGGGAATCTTTAAAAACTAACAAGTACTTGTATCCTTCCCTTCCTGGCTGGCCTGATCTCGGTGAGTCAGTTTTCCCAGAGTTCATTGGGTATTGGTCTCTCGTTGAGACCTCTTCCTGGGTAAGGCTTCTGTGTTTTGGATTTACTTGAGCACAAACCTGGTGCCTGACTCAGACATCCCACACTAGGCTGTCCAGTCTAGGTATAAAATGCGTTGGTCTGAGCAACTCAAAGTTTTGTAGACCCCAGATGAGCAGCCTGGTGAAGGTCAGTTAGCAGAGTCCCGCCAGTTGTTTCTTGAAGAATGATCGCTCCCTCTGGTGTCTTCCATCAACCTATGGGTTTGATTTTTCCATTTCTTCTTTACCACAGACTCTCATGCCGCACCAGGCCAGGGTTTATTATCAGAATTTCAATAGGTCCCACTGGGACTTGGACTATTTATCTGGCAGCCAGGTCAGTGACCTGGCAGTGGAAGACAGCAATTCGTAGGGGAAGCCAAATAGCCTCTATGAGTATCAAATTTTTCTTTCTTTGTTTTTAATGTCCTTTCCTCCAGTGATGAGATGTATTCTTTCTCTCTACATCACACTGTGGACATACACAGTAGTAAAGGCATAGGCACTGCCTATGTAAATGATGATAAACTTTCTTTTTCCCATCTGAGAGCCTGAGTCAGATTGATCAGTTCTGCTCTCAGGGCGTGATTTGGGCCCAAATTGTTTCATTTAAAATAACTACTGCAGCTCCCACATACCTGGTTTCATCTTTCAACTCTTGCCTATCATGGATGAGCACCTTTGGGTCATCAGTGGGCAAGAGGGTAGCAGGAGAGATAGTGATGTGTTTCTCAAATCAGATTTGAAGGTAGGCCAGGATCAGGTTCTGGTACTAAGTCACACAAGCATTAAACAGCCAGTGTCCCGGTGTTCCCCAGAGAAGGGCCAAATGGCATGTGAGTTATAAGATCCTGACCTAGAGCTAATTTGTTTCTTTGTTTGTTTGTTTCGGTAGACTAGCAGGCACAACCACAGCTCTGAGACAGGTGGGCCATCCTGTGGCTAGAGGGTTCAAATGTTTGGACGCATGTGTCCCAGGGTGTTCTCAAAGTTTGGGTTGAAAACCCTTTTGTCATGGACAAGCAAAGGAAAAGATTTGAGATATCTGGAAGTGTTAGGGCTACAGCTAAAGTCAGCTACTTTTAAAGCCTCAAGTGTCTTTTGTTTAGTCTCAGTCCAGATTAGGGGCTCAGTGCCCCTTCTTTGTGCTGGTGTATAAAGAGGTCTTTTTATTTCTGCAAACTCTGCATCCAGCTGATGTCCAGAGGTAGTCGCATCCAGCTGTTCCCAGGAGCCCTCGGACCTGTCTCTTCATCTTGGAGTTGGGATCTGAAGGATGGGGGCAGCAATACTGCTGTAGGACAATCTCCGCTTGCCTCCCACCTCTGCAGGCAGCCAGGATAGGTAGCCTCCAATGTACAAAGTTGGCTTTCTTTTTTTAAAAATTTATTTATTTATTAAGGATTTCTGCCTCCTCCCCGCCACCTCCTCCCATTTCCCTCCCCCTCCCCCGATCAAGTCCCTCTCCCTCATCAGCTCGAAGAGCAATCAGGGTTCCCTGACCTGTGGGAAGTCCAAGGACCGCCCACCTCCATCCAGGTCTAGTAAGGTGAGCATCCAAACTGCCTAGGCTCCCACAAAGCCAGTACGTGCAGTAGGATCAAAACCAGTGCCATTGTTCTTGAGTTCTCAGTAGTCCTCATTGTCCGCTATATTCAGCAAGTCCGGTTTTATCCCATGCTTTTTCAGACCCAGACCAGCTGGCCTTGGTAAATTCCCGATAGAACATCACTCATATTTGGTTTCTAGCTGTAAATAAAGGACATTGAGCTTATAATTTGCGATCCTAGAGAAGCTAAATAAGAAGGTGAATCCAAAGACAAACATATAGGCATCCTCCTGAATATTAACCTTCATCAGGCGATGAAAGGAGACAGAGACAGAGACCCACATTGGAGCACCGGACAGAAATCTCAAGGTCCAAATCAGGAGCAGAAGGAGAGGGAGCACGAGCAAGGAACTCAGGACCGCAAGGGGTCCACCCACACACAAAGTTGGCTTTCTTAATTGACATCCTGTAGCCCAAGGTCTACAACTCTAGCAGCAGTCCCTCAGCAGCCCTTTTAGAATCTATTTTAACTTTACAGGTTAGGAGGAGGTAATTTATATATTGCTAGAGTAGTGCTGGGAATCCTCTAACAGAAGAGCAGAACAGCATTTGGTGTCTTTAGATACTTGTGACAACCTGGTCCAAGTAAGTTACCCACTGTAATCTCCATCTGTGTCTGTCAATTTAAAAGCAAAGATGGGTTGACTCACCCCTGCCAATGGGAGGCTGAAGAAATCATCTTTCAGGTCCATGACTGTGTACATCTGTTTCTCTGGAAGAATCAGACACATGAGAATCAGAGGTCCCAGGTTTCTTCACAGGCAGGAGAGGTATATTCCAGGGTGACTGACAGGGCATTAGGATTCCTGTTTCTTTTAACAATAAAGATTGAAATATCCCATTTTGTTCTTAGGGTCATGGGTTTGTTTGTTTGTTTGTTTTCTGTTTTTGTTTTTTGTTCTTTTGAGACAGATTTCTCTGTGTAACAGTCCTGGCTGTCTTGAAACTTGCTTTGTAGAAAAGACTGGCCTTGAATTCACAGAAGCCCACCTGCCTCTGCCTCCCAAGTGCTGGGATTAAAGGCAACAGCCACCACTGCCCAGCAGGTATTGTTTAACCTAGATGGGGGTAACTGAACTGGTTAGTTGAAGAATTACAAGAACTTGGTATTGGGGCAATCCTGGGGGTTGTTTTTGCATATACCCCCAGGATGCTTTGAGATCAACCTGAGAGTCCAGCTGTATCTTCTGATTGGAGACAGGTCTTTCAACTAGGAGACGGTCTTCTGACAGAAGGCAAGACAACAAAGTTTTGCAGGGTATCTCTAGGTCTAATTGTCTCATCATCAGAAAAGATGACGGTAGCTTTCAGTTTATGCGAAAGTTCTAATATCTCATCTAGTTCTCTGCTACTAAACACCTTTGGAACTACCTCTAACAACTGGGACCTACTTATACCTTTATATTTTTTTAAACTTTTATAACTTTTTTCTAATATTTGTGGATGACTGGGTGACAAAGGAAGTATTTTTCATAAATTAAATTTATTTATTTATTTATTTTGCATCTGGAACACAGTTTCCCCTCCATCCTCTCCCTCCCATTCCTTTCCCACCTTTCCTCTACCTGCCCCCCAACACATCTACTCTTCTGTTTTCTGTTCAGTAAATGGCAGGCATGCCATGGGTATCAACAAAAGATGCCATATCAAGTTAAGGTAGGACTAAGCTCCTTACTTTGTATGAAGGCTGGGCAAGACAAGATCTAAGCCATTAAGCCCTGGCTGTCCTGGAACTTGCTTTGTAGACCGAGCTGGACTTGAACTCACAGAAATCTGCCTTCCTCTGCCTCCAAGTGTTGGGATTACAGGCATGTGCCACCACCACCTAGCAGAAAACATTTTTTAACAACTGCTTTTAATCTTTCTAAAGGACCTACTGGAAATTGTTTAAAATCTCATGGGTCAGAGTTGGACAGAAGGGGAAATCATCCTGTCCGTGCTGCATTGTCTGCTAGTGCTCCCTGGCCTTGGGGTCGTTTTTCTTCTCTAGTGCAGAGCAAGGTGGGGTTTGAGTTTTCCGATTACATGGATTCCTGGTTGAATAGGAGACATAAATTATGGAAGAGGAAAGAGTGGAACTTCCTCTTTTCCCCTTTCCTGGAACTGCTTATATCCTGCAGAAAGGTGGCAGGAATGAGCACCTCAGGGAACTACTGCCCCCTTACTATGTACATTCTGCTTAGATGCCAGGGGCCCTGGATGAGAGGCTCAGCCCCTCTCCAACTCCACACAGGAACCAGGACCCACCCAAGAGCACCTAGGCCATGAATGGAAGTCAAGCAAAGAAACAAGTGGATGCTCCAGGAGTGGGGCAAATGGATAGGGTTTTTTTGGTTTTTTGTTTTTGTTTTTGTTTTTCAGTTTCTCTGGGTGATCTGGCAGAGCCAAAAGGATTCAGATACCAACAAGACACAGGTTGGATGGTGTATCACAACTGAGAAAGCCAATGGTCAATATAGGGAAACAAAATTATCAGGAAAGTATAGAAACACACACACCGGGGGAGGGGAGAGAGAGAGAGAAACCAGAGATGACCGTTACATATTCATATACCTGAACAGACAAGGGAAATACAGTTTTGTCTCACATGGACCCAGGCACTGACTGGATCAGCATCTGTGTCTGACCTCTCCTAGTGTTCAAACAGAAGACACCTTAACCAGACTTAGCCCCTGAGGCCACAGAACAGGCAACTTTAATTTGTTTCCATTTGACATGGAAGTGTCAGACCCCTCTGAAGCACTAGGCAGAAACTGATCAATCGGAACCCTGCCAACCTGGAAGATCTCAGGTTGTGCACCTGAGGAGTCTTATGTGCACCCTAGGAGTCCTATGACCACCTCACTCTTCTCACTCAGAGAGGCTCTGAGACCCCCCCCCATGTCTCTAGGTCTGGTCTCTGGGGATCTCGGTGGAACCTCCAGCAATTGTGGGGTATCGACCAGAAAAGACTGATCAGATACAGGTTTAAGCCAGAAGAAAACCTTTCTGAGCTGGCTGGGGACTGCACTTGGTGCTCAGGATCCCAGTATAGCACTGAACCATTCTCAGGGCGGGCTTTTAAGCACAAAAAATCTCATTCTGGGTTGTCATACTATAGTTAACAAGAACAGTTCGCCAGGTCTGCTGGAGAAATGGCTCCGTGATTAAGAATAGTTAGCCAGTAGTGAAGCTACAGAAGCCAAAAAGCAAGGCTAGTACATTTTAAGACTTTCCCAGAATTGTGGACTTTGATGGATTAGGTCTTTGTTTTAGTTTTGACACCTGGTACTGTCTATGTACTGAATTTTATGGCCTGAATGATACTTTTATCATGGAGTCAGTTGTTCTAAGGTCTGGGGCCCTCTTACAGTATTTAACTTAATTTTGATTTTTATAAGAACCAACAGCTGGAAGGCTTTGAACTTTTAAATGAGATTTTGGACTTTTGAAGAAATTAGATATTTTAAGGAGACTGAACTTTTAATGTGTTTGAATTTGTAAAGACTGTGCAACATTTAAAGTTACTTACGTTTACTATTATATTAATATTATCATGCCATCTTGGGAATAAATGATAAAGGAAAAATTCTATTTGAAAAGTGATGTGTTTGTGTGTCAAGTTGACGAGTGGTCACTTGTCCTGGCTAGTTTTATATCAGTTTGACACCAGCTAGAGTTATCTGAAAGGAAGGAACCACAACTGAGTAAATGCTTCCATAAAATCCAGTCTTAAGGCATTATTTTTTTCTGAAAAGCAATTTATTTTTTTACTCCATGACAAGAATTCCCATGAGAAAAGAAAATATTGGTAGCTTAGCTTAAAGAGCAACAGAAAAAGTCTACATTTGGATAAATACAGAAAATCGGTTTTGTTTGCTACTCAATGATCCTGTAAGGCAGTGGGTGTGGGGGCTTCCTGATGCTACAAATGGAGACACGGGGAACCTAGAAGCTCAGGCAGCTTAACTGGAAGTTATTTTTTCTTGCCAACCCTAGAGAGAAATGAAGAAATAGTCGTAGGGAAGCCTGCAATGTGGTGCACCTCTCTGGCGTTATGACTCAGCCATATTTAGATTTCTTTCCCCATTTTAATTTTTGCTTATTTATTAACCAACTGTGAACTCAATTATTCTCTTTAACGTCTTAGATCAAGTGAATCCTGACTAGGCATAGTGGAGCTACGCTACTGTAAAAATGCCTAGTTTTTTGTCTTTAATTTTTCTTTTTAAGGTATGTGGGTACTTTACCTGCATACTTGGCACCCAGGGAGGTCAGAAGAGGCACTGGATATGGCTACTAGGAATTAGAATTTGGTCCTCTGTAAGAACAGCCAGTACTCTTGACCAACGAACCATCTCTCTTGTCTATAATCTTTTGTACTTTGAAGTACTTTTAATTGTGGTTTATCTCAGGACCCATCTTAACCTCTAGGGGCTAACCTTAGCAATGAATGTGTCCTGGGGATCCAGCACCACACCCTCGTGCTTGAATAGCAGGCACTGTACCCACGGAACCTTTTATCAGCCATAAAACATCTTAACCAGGTTCTTGTAAGTGAAGTTAATCCTCCTGCAGGAGCTCCAGGGATTCAGGGAGTCTTTGGAGCTTTGTGAGATTTGATTCACACATACAAAGTACAGAAATGCTAATTATTGTTAAGGTTAAGACATTTTTTCAATTACTGATTGAGGAGGGAGGACCTGGCCCATTGTGAGTGGTGCCACCCTTCAGCTGGCAGTCCTGGGTTCTATAAGAAAACAGACTGAGCAAGCCATAAAGAACAAGCCAATAAGAGCACCTTCCATGGCCTCTGCATCAGCTCCGGCCTTTAGGTTCCTGCCATGTTTGAGTTCTTGCCTGACTTCCTTCAGTGATGAACAGCAATGTATGTGGAAGTGTAAGTCAAATAACAACTTGCTTTTTTAGTCACGGTGTTTCATTCATAGTAACCCTAACTAAAACGTGCTCCCTGGAAAGCCACTCTTTTTATAACAACATCACACTGGTCTCTTAATTGCCTTTATAGGACAAGAAAAGAAGATTTGCAAAGGTCATGATTTTGCTAACCGTTTTATCACAAGACCATCTCCAGGCCTATTTCATACGTCTTAAAGTTTTGATTATCATCAGAGTCAAACTAAGTTATCAAGTGGTCAATCAGGGAAAGACTTAAAATTAAGGCCCATTATATGATCATCTTTACCATAGTATTCCATAGGAAATGCAACCTTTTGGAAGTTTAAGTCATTTGTGACTGTATTTTGCTACAGATAAAGACATCTTGAACAATGCACAAATGTATGCTCTTTAATCACTGCCAGTAACAGAAAATATGAAAATACTTCATAAATATGTTATCTTTATATTATTTAACAAACAAAATAGAATAGTATAATCCCTTGTTTAAAGTGAAAAAGTCAAGATTCAGAAAGGTTAAGTAATTTTTTAAATATACCAGATTTCAACATATGTCCACATGGTGGTTTGAATAAGAAATGTCCCCCATAGGCTCAAGTATGTGAACACTTGGTCCCAGGTTGGTGGCACTGTTTAGAGAGGTTATAGAACATTTAGCACGTGATGTCTTGCTAAAGGAAAGACATCACTGGGGAGTGAGGAGGCTGTAAGAATTTATAGCCTTACTCCACTTCCAGTTGGTCTATTTAAAAAGTTCAAGTGGGCCAGGCTGTGGTGTCGCATGCCTTTAATCCCAGCACTCGGGAGGCAGAGACAGGCAGATCTCTGGGAGTTCGAGGCCAGCCTGGTCTACAAGAGCTAGTTCCAGAACAGGCTCCAAAGCTACAGAGAAACCCTGTCTCGAAAAAAAAACAAAACCAAAACAAAACAAAACAAAAACATAAAAAGTTCAAGTGGGCCAGAAAAAAAATGCAAAGTGTACAATTCAGAGAGAAAACAAGAATTATGAAGGTTGATGTCATAGCCAGGACATGTACTTAAAGAGGGGAGATAATTGTTACAGAGATCATCATGATTACAGAGAGACTCCTGCTCTGCACCAGAATGATGAGAACAGTGGTGGGGCACATCGTTAATCCCAACACTCAGGAAGCAGAGACAGGGGGATCTACAGAGATAGTTCCAAGATAGCCAAGGTTACACAAATAAACCTTATCTTGAAAAATCAAATGGAAGGAAGGAAGGAAGGAAGGAAGGAAGGAAGGAAGGAAGGAAGGGGAAGGAAGGAAGGAAGGAAGGAAGGAAGGAAGGAAGGAAGGAAGGAAGGAAGGATAAAAAGGAAGGAAAGAAGGAAGGGGAAGGGAACAGAAGGAGGGAAGGAAGAAAGGAAGGAAGGAAGGGAGGGAAGGAGGAAGAGGGAGGAAGGAAAAAATGAAGGAAAGAAGGAATGAAGGGGAAGGTAGCAGGAGGAAGAAAGGAAGGAAGGAAGGTAAATCCCATCCAACTAAGCTTCCAGTTTGTGGAAAGGGAAAGCCCCTAAGTGGCTGCTCGCTCCTAGAAAGCCACTGCTTCAAAAATATAAAAGAGAGCTTCTGTTATGGGTTATGCTGGCAGGAGAACATGGCAGCATTTTCTATGTTGTACTAGCTTTGGAGGAATTAAAACTGTGAGGATGAGACATGTCGCAAGGGAGTCCCTACATGAAGATGCTGAGGGACAGAGGGCTAAGAGATGCCAGTGTGTGCAACCATGAAGGTGACGCGTTCGGTCACAATGACGATTCCAATCCAAGGTGTTAACGTTGTCAGATCCATGAGATAGCTGACAAAAATATCTACATATATGGAGTAGAACTAACCTGCGAAAAGACATGCATTGTAGGCAGCGAAGCTGGAGAGAGAGAGAGAGAGAGAGAGAGAGAGAGAGAGAGAGAGAGAGAGAGAGATCTATGACCTTTGAAACTAAAGTTCCAGGCATAGGACATGTAGAATTTAAGGTTTCGGTTTTGCTTTGACCCAGCATTTTGTCACTATTCCCTCAATGTTCCTTTCTGGAATATTAATGTATATTCTGTACCACTGTGTGTTGGAAGTATGTAATTTTTAATAGGTCACAGCTGAGGGATTGTCTTGAGTTTAAACAACACTTTGAACCAGTGTCCAGAGTGTTAAAGACTATGACAGCTTTTAAAGTTGTACTAAGTGCCTATTGCCATGAGTCTATGGAGGCCTAGGAGTGGCATGTGATGGTGTAAATGAGAAATGTCCTTCATAGTCTCACCTATTTGAATATGTGGCACCCAATTGGTGGCGCTGTTTATGACTAGGTTATGGAAACGTTAGGCAGGCGAGCCTTGATGGAAGAGGAAGTATGTCACTGGAAGCAGGCTTTAAAAGTTCATAGAACTTCTCGTTCTCTCAATGCTTTCTGCTCACAGTTCAAAATGTGATTGTTCGGCTTCTGGCTTTGGCCATTTACTGCAATGGCTCCCCTACCCTTATGAATTACCCATCTGGAAATATAAGCCAAAATCAACTCTTCCTTCTCCAGTCACTTCTGATCATGACATTTTATTACAACAGAAAAGTGACTATTGCGGTCCATCTGATTTTGAACACTCTGCTCTTTTTAAAAATATTTCATCCTTTGCAATTTTTTTATATTTGTATATTGTATATTGATGATATCCACCCTCCACTACTTCCCTCTATCTCCCCCTAGTGCTCCCTACCCCGTATTTCCCCCAAATTTATGTTTTTATTTTAATGTTATTAATAACTCCTTGAATCTAATTAGTGATGCCCATATGGAGATAGATGTGTGGCCATCTCCTGGCACAGCAGCCACATCCCCAAAGGTTAGTGACTCTCCCTTCTTCAACAGCCACCAACTGCCAGTAGCTCCTACAGTGGAAGTGGGAATTGGATGCCCCTCTCCCATCCATTCTGGAATGTTTACTGGCTTGAGGCTGTGCAGTTCTTGTGCAGGTAGCAAGAGCTGCTGTGAGCTGACGGATGAAGCAGTCATGTATGGTAGTCATCACTTCGCAGCTCTCCTTGTCTGCTCATTCTTAAATTCTTTCTGCGCACTGTCATGGAAGTTTCCTGAGTCTCTGACGAGGAGAGGTTGATATCAATGACCCATCCACAACTGAGAACTTAGTTAAACACTGGTTTTTTTTATATGCTTCTGGCTTCTTTTCTAAATCTTCTCAGATTCTGGGTCTGCCTACCAGTTTCCCACAACCAATATTTTAAGTGTTAGTTGGCCTTATTTGATCAGCTTACTGATGACTTAAATCTTCATTTCATGTTAGCAATCAACCTTCCTATACATCTGTAGAGATTGCTGTTCACTGTTGTATCTATAGCAATTTCTAGCCACCATTGTTTCCATTTCCTTTGAAAGATGCAAAATAATATATACAGAGTTTGACTCCAAGAACTATTGAAAAAAACATGTGATTTCAATGCTCATATTACACTGAGTATAATAGTTGGACACATTGCTACATCTGGGATAGTCACTTTTATTTGGGGGTATAAAAGGCCTAAAGGTGATTAAGGTAGAACAACACATGTCTTTGTACTTATATGACCTTTAGTCTTGAAAGGGTGACAGCAATTTCCAGTGTTTGTGTTAGAACTCACTGACATCATTGTCATCGTGGCCGTGTCATTTGTTTTGTTTTTAAATCATCGATGCTTGTCATAAATTGATTACTCTTGTGCCTATTATCTTGGCAGTGTCTTCTGCTTTCTGTTTTTAGTCTCTGTCCATTTTCTAATTTTAGGTTTCTTGTCTTATTGACAATTCTAATAGCTGTCAGATGATTTCAACAAGTTAAATCATTTTATTATTTTTAATTCAAGAAACCTAAATGAGTTTAGAATCTGATCAAATGTTATTGATATTTGGAGTTACATACATTGCTTGGATTTCTTTCTTTTCTACTTTTTTTTTAGACAGGATCTCACTTTGTACCCTAGTTGGCCTGAAACTCACTAGGTAGTCTAAAATGGCCTTAAACTCACAGAGCTCCACCTCCCTTCTGCCTTCTGAGTGCTAGGGAAAGGAGTGTACCCTTATTCCTGGCTTGATGCTTGGATTTCTAGCTAAAGCAATTGACTGGGTGTATCTGAAGCTCTCCACCTTCCTAACTATGGGAAGGATCACCTGCCTTTGCACAGTGAAGGAGAACGAATGCTCATACACAGAAACATAAGCTGAATGCCGCTGTAGATGTGTTCTTATTTCCATTCTTGATTTCAGAACCCCCCCACACACACCTCCCATTAAAAAGCTTCTTCAGAATAGTGACTCCAGGCCATTTCATACTCTGCATTTGAAAAAACAGCAAATATAAAGTTCACAAATTTATAAAAGGAAAGCAGTCTTTTTAAAAATTAGAAACACTTCTATAAGCGGACTTTGATTTAGTTGCACATTTTGCAGAAGAACTCATATTTACCAAGTAAACAGTTACATCTGTTGTTAAACAAACATTCACTAGAAGTCCCAAAGGGTAAAACATATTCAGCTTGTTTCTTTACTGGCTTATAGTCCAGAGTCTGTAAGACTTCATTAAGGAGAAGCTACTTAACACTTTTTTCCAAATCTCACGATTGTTTATAATATGGGAATGGTTCCAGAGTATAACTTGCCAACTGGAGATGATTTTTGGTTATAATCCAGTTTCTGCTATAAATTTCTGAGAAAATATACAAAGAAAAAAGGTTCAAGGAAAAAGCTTGGAGATGTTCCCAGTAAGGGTGTTAAAATGTATAAATCTTGTAGAAGTCCCCTGCTGTAATTCTGACAGTGCTTCGTGTATCTTTCTTTATCATGTCTCATGATTGCTATAGCTTGTGAAGGAACTGGCTGTTCTTATGAAACTCATGAAAGATTTAGCTTGCATTGTTTCATTTTTGGAGAATGATGTTGAATATCATATATAAACATTTTAAAAAAGTGAATTCTGACAGGAATGTAACTATGCCTTCTCCTCATAAATACATAGTCTTTATAAGTCTGGGTATAAATGGTAAAGGAGAAATAAACATTCAACACTGAGTGAAACACATAAGGCATCAAATCCTTTATATCGTAATAAAAATTTAGGAGAACCCTTGAGGTTCTCCTTGATTAAGAAACTTCCGTAAAATTCTTTGATATTGGATGTGACCATGACATGATAAAAAGCCAAATAAATGAATAAAATATTGTTCAAATATTGGATTAGTATCCAAATAATCTCTCTTTCTATTAGAATCTAGAGACAGAATATAATTTCTCTCCTTTTGATACAAAACAACGGGCCTCATTATAACATTTTAGTACATATGTATCTTGGTACTTTATTCATATTTACCTTGTTTCCCATCTTTTTTATTGCTTCTTCCTCCTCCTCATATTCTTTCTCCCCTCAAATAGTGCTGATGCTGCTTTTATATCATAGATAGATAGGTAGATAGATAGATAGATAGATAGATAGATAGATAGATAGATAGATAGATAATAAACAGATTTAGCATG
This sequence comes from Microtus pennsylvanicus, assembly GCF_037038515.1. Classification (NCBI taxonomy): domain Eukaryota; kingdom Metazoa; phylum Chordata; class Mammalia; order Rodentia; family Cricetidae; genus Microtus; species Microtus pennsylvanicus. Next base: position 78,768,937 of record NC_134601.1, on the reverse strand, counting down.
AGAGAAAACATGACACATTTGTTTAAAATTTTCTCATATTACATTCTCTTATTCTCCTCTTTTAACCCCACCTACTCAGCCCATAGTCTATCTTCTATTTTCATTAATATATAAAATAAGTGCATACATTCTAAATGTCTTAATCTTCATTCTATATATAAAAAGAAACCATGTGATACTATATTTTTAATCTGCTTTATTTTGTTTAACATGATCATATTCACTTGTATTTATTTCCTTTAAATTGATATGATGTCATTTTTAGTTGAATAAATCTTCATATACATTTAAGCATTGAGTGTGCTGTGGGATAATGCTCATGTACACTGTAAAGATTTGTCACTCATCTTAGATTAATAAAACAATGATTGGCCAGTAACCAGCCAGGAATTATAAGTGGGGCAACCAGACTAACAGAATTCTCGGAAGAGGGGAGGCAGCGATGCAGTTAGTAGCCAAAAACAGAGGAAGCAAGATGAAAATGCCTCAATGATTAAAAAAAAAACCAAGTCACATGGCTAAACATAGGCAAGAATTATGGCTTAATTTAAATTGTAAGATTTAATACTAAATCTGAGCTAACAGGCCAAACAGTTTATAATTAATATAAGCCTCTTTGTGTTTCTTTGGAGCTGAATGGTTATAGGGCCAGATAGGACAGAAACTTCCATTTATAGAGTTCCCCTTTTATCTTTTCAAAACAAAAATTCTAAATCTAATTTCCTTTATTTAGCTTTCCCCCCTACCATTATCCATAACAACTTGTATCCAGCCCTCTAAACAAAGACAAACATCCATAATCCATTTTTGGGGATGTAGACATAGTGCTCTAGTCTACTTCCAGCTAATTGGAGGCCTTGATAATCTTATGGATATCCAAAGAAAATTTATAAGTATGGTCAAGTCCTGACTGGAGTATTCTGTGAGGCTGGATCATCTCAGCCAGCAGCCTTGAAGCTGTTCTGGATATAGGGCTCAGAGGAAACTGCAATAGAGGTCCTCTGAAATATTGGGTCATATGGGCCATCCGTTCCCATTGGAGATTTTTCAGGGGATGTTCCTTAATAAGACCTTATTTTCTTAACCAAGAATTAATCCACAGCCTCTAATTTTCTGTGGAAACAGAAGCAAAACCTCTTCTCCAAAGTAACATAGCTTTGACTTAAATTGTGAAGTCAAGGCATTTTCAAACTATATAGGTTGGATTCATTCAGCAGCATTTATAATCAAATGTCTTTTAGCAGCTGTTGCTCCTTCCTCAGCAGTCAAACAATTCAAAGACAACACAATAACATACGGTATCCAAATTCCTTGTGTATTTTCCATCTTTACTTGGCTTTTTTTTCTCTATTTTATTTTTATTTTTTGTTTCTTGAGATAGGGTTTCTCTGTGTATCTTTGGCAGTCCTAGAGCAAACTCTGTGGACCAGGCTGACCTCGAATTCACAGAGATCCACCTGCCTCTGCCTCCCAAATGTTGGGATTAAAGGTGTGTGCCACCGCACCTGACTACTCTTTCTTTTTTTATAATTTTTTTAAAAAAAGAAAACAAACTATCTTTTTTCATTTTACATACCAATCCGAGTTCCCACTCCCTCCTCTCCTCCCATTCCCTACACCACCCCCTCCAACCCTCATCCCCTCCTCAGAGAAGGTAAGGCATAGTGCTTTGGGGAAGGTCCAAGGCCCTCTCTACTATATCTAGACTGAGCAAAGTATCCATCTAAATAGAATGGGTTCCCAAAAACCCAGTACAAGCAGTAGAAATAAATCCTGGTGCCACTGCCATTGGCCACTCAGTCTGCCCCAGCCAACTGTCAACCAAATCCAGAGGGACTAGTTTGATCCTATGTTTGTTCCTTCCCAGCCCGGCTGGTGTTGGTGAGCTCCCATTAGACTCAGGTAGGTTCAGTTTCCATCTGGAGTCATTTCTGACTTAAAGAAGTCATTTGAGTTCAATTTTGCCTGCTCTACTTTTTCTTACAACCTTGAGGGCTGTGAGAGACTTCTGATTTGGACTGCGAGAAAATAACTCTCTATCTGGTAAACAGAACACTGCTGACGACAAACCTCAAGAACATCAAGATAGAAAGTAAGGCTACTTCCGAGCATCAAGCACGTGTTGGAGAGGAGGCTGCTCACTCAAGGACAGGAATGGTCTTGCGGTTACATACTGACTGACCATCTGTGCTGTGCTTTGTTCTGCTTTTGTATATAAGCGAGTTCTGAAATAAACTCTGTGCTGTTTGGCTGCGTCAGCATGACAGATAGACCTCCTGATTCTATCCTGTCTTCTGTTTCTTCTGACTTTTCCTTGGCCTCGAGGAGCCCCTATCCAGGAAGCCTAGCTGACTTTGTAGGAGCAGGCTCCTACAGTAGACTGTTTCAGTGCCGTGTACTCATCATGGTCTTGACCTCTTCACTCATATTCTCATTCCTCCCACTCTTCAACTGGACTTTTGGGAGCTTAGTCCAGTGCTCCTGTGTGGGTCTCTGCCTCTGTTTCCCCCAGTTGCTGAATGAAGGTTCTATGGTGATATTTAAGATATTCATCAGTATGACTACAGGGCAAGGCCAGTTAGGGCGCCCTCTTCTCTATTGCTTAGGATCTTTTATTATTATTTTTTATTAAAGATTTCTGTCTCTTCCCCGCCACCGCCTCCCATTTCCCTCCCCCTCCCCCAATCAAGTCCCACTCCCTCGTCAGCCCAAAGAGCAATCAGGGTTCCCTGCCCTGTGGGAAGTCCAAGGTCCACCCACCTCCATCCAGGTCTAGTAAGGTGAGCATCCAAACTGCCTAGGCTCCCACAAAGCCAGTATGTGCAGTAGGATCAAAAACCCATTGTTCTTGAGTTCTCAGCAGTCTTCATTGTCCGCTGTGTTCAGCGAGTCCAGTTTTATCCCATGCTTTTTCAGACCCAGGCCAGCTGGCCTTGGCGAGTTCCCGATAGAACATCTCCATTGTCTCAGTGTGTGGGTGCACCCCTTGCGGTCCTGAGTTCCTTGCTCGTGCTCTCTCTCCTTCTGCTCCTAATTTGGACCTTGAGATTTCTGTCCGGTGCTCCAATGTAGGTCTCTGTCTCTGTCTCCTTTCATCGCCTGGGATCTTAGATGGGGTCATCCTTGTAGATTCCTGAAAATTTCTGTAGTGCCAGGTTTCTTGCTAACCCCATAATGTCTCCGTCAATCAAAATATCTCTTTCCTTATTCTCTGAGTAACAAGGTGAACCCTATTTCTTTTGTAAAGGACTTTCTCTACCCTTTTTATTCTCTTACAAGCCTATGTATATTTTTAAGCACATTGCAAATCATTTAGAGGTGTATATTTTTTTGCATCTGAATCTGTCTTTACTGTATATCTTTATCTTTTTCTGAGCACATGAGTCCTTCTTTAAGCTGCTAAACGGCATAGCTAGGATTAAAGCTACAATTTTGGTGGCTGGCTTCTCCCCATTCCTTAGCTTTCTGAGGGTCTAGCTTCATGGTGCAAGTACTGGTGAGAGCCAAGTTTATTGTCATAACAACTCTGTGGAAGTTCAAGGTCCATGCCGCCACCAAGAAGCATGCTGCTTGCTGCTAATAAACACCATGTAAGTGTTTGGTGGCAGGGCCTCTTAAAGAGCAGCCATTCAGTTTTTGCTGCTAATGCTGAGTTAGGAGCCTTTCCTAAAAGAGCCATGCCTCTGCTTGCCGCCAGCAAACAGAGCATACTGGAGTAAAGATGATTACCAAGGAGCTGTGCTTGAATCTGTTCTTGTCTGTCTAGAATCCTTTTTTTGTAAGCTGTCTCAGGTTTTATGTGGAAATTATTGCCAAATGTTTGGGTGCCATTTATAAATGATAGTTTCTGTCCCTTCCAGTCCTATAGCCATTCAGTCCCAAAGAAACACACGGAGAGTTATATTAATTATAAACTGGTTGGCCTATTAGCTCAGATTTCTTATTAACTAACTCTTACAACTTAAATTAACCCATAATTCTTGTCTATGTTTAGTCATGTGGCATGGTATCATTTCTCAGTAAAACATTCCCATCTTGTTTCTTCTGCATCTGGCTGGTGGCTGACTCCCTGTCTTTCCTCGTCCCAGAAATCTCTTTGCCTAGTCGGACTGCCTATACTTCCTGCATGGCTACTGGCTAATCAACATTTTGCTAAACTAACGAGTGACAAACCTTTACAGTGTTCAAGAGCATTATCCCACAGCATGTGTCCATGTATGCAGGTCTGTGTTTTCTTTTGTAAATTTCTTCTCAAAAAATGTACCTTATCCCACATCCATTTTTCTGCATATTTTATCTATGTTAAAGTTACCTAGATCCATACTTCCATCATCCACTAAGATTTACCGACTGTTCTGAGTGAACACAAACCATTTAAGATAAAGCATTAGAGTAAGACATTTTCTTGCTATTTTTATTTGTTTTGCTTTATTTCGGTTTTCAGACTGTCACCTATAGTTTCTAACATGACCCCATCAGTGGTTTAAGATTCGCGTAAGAAATGTCAGCATCATTTTCCTTTAATATGTGACTGGAATAGGCCATGTATTAATATATCATCTTAGTCTGTTCTAATCTGTAAAGTTTCTTCTTAGAAATCTACAGACAACCTACTATTCCTTACTGCCATATATTCTTCTAACTTGCTTTTTTCAAGATTCTCCTTTTTGGTGTCATTACTGACAGCCTGGTTCAATGTGATTCAAATAGTTCTTTTAGAGTAATACTAGTTGGAATCTTTTTTGAGCTTCTTGAATTTTATGCCTATTTCTTTCCTTTCTTCAAATAAGTTCTCCATTTCTTTATCCTTTTTCTGTAACTCCTATAATGTGCTTATTATTCTACTTGATGATCCCCATATATCTTTTTAGTTTCTCTATTTTTATTTTTCTTTCCCTCCCTGATTCAATACTTTCAAAATGCCTTGTTTTCAAGGTCAATAATTATTTCTTATGCCTAAGTCTACTGTAGTGGCTCTTCAATGGATATTGCTGGTTCAGCTTCCTTTCCTTATAGAGTTTCTGTTTTGTTCCTTTTTAGTACTTTCTATTTTACCATTATTATAATTTTCTGTCAGCATCATTTTTCTTACCTAACTTGATTGTTGATTCATCTTTTCTTTTCATTCACTGAGAATTGTTATGGAGATAATTTTGAATTAGTTCTCTGGTAATTCATTTATCTCTGCAGTTTTACAAATTCAAGATATTGGACTTCTTCCTTTAACTACATCATACTTTCCTATTTGCATGGGGTTTTGCTTCACTTGTTTGACTTTGTCATTTAGCCATATTAAGTATCAGTCACTTCTCCTCCTTTCCTAGAACCTATGCCAAGAAGTTTCTCAGATCCACTAGAAAATCCAAATACCTTGTAATCCATTAAGAAGCTGGAGCTTCTCTAAACTGACGTAACTGATCTAATTGAAAACATTCGTGGTTTCCCTTCAGGAGTTCCTACAGCCTGAGAGAACTCCACCTAGTGTTTATTTGTTTCCCAGCCGACTTTGTTACACTTTGTCTTTATTCTCTGAGGTTATCAGCCTGGCTGTTATATTCTTGAAGTTCTTGACATCAGATGAGAGCTACTGGACTCTAGGCAATTTCCCTTGTAGGCCGGAGCTGCTTGTTCATTCCCAGCTGCTCAGACTTGAAATAATCACACAGAAACTGTGTTAATTAAAACACTGCTTGACCTATTAGCTCTGGCTTCATATTGGCTAGCTCTTACATCTTAATTAACCCATTTCTTTTATTTTATATTTTACCATGAGGCTCATGGTTTAATGATAAGGTTCTGGGGTGTGTCTGTCTTCTTCAACAGTTACATGGCTTCTCTCTGACTCTGCCTTCTTTCCTCCTCTACCTCAGCTTGGAATTCCCACCTTGCTCTATTCTGTCCTGCCAGAGGCCGAAGCAACTTTATTCATTAACCAATAAAAGCATCACACATACAGAAGGACTTCCCACACCATTCCCTAAATGTTATACCATTGAATATATACTTTATTCCTCCAAGATGGAGACATAAGTTTAGGGAATCTTTTTAATCAAGAAGATTCTAGTGAGAGAGTTTGTTTCATATTCACCTAGGATGTAGTAACTTTTGAACAGGTTACTGGATTTTTCACAGAAATATTCTGTTTAAGAATCATTTTATCCATGTCTCTTTGGAGGATAAAAATCCAGGAATTTCTATCCCGTCATCTTGCTGATCTCACTACTATTTGTTTTCTCAAACTTCAAAGAGTTAATCTTAAAAAAACACTTCCAGAATTGTACAGTAAGGTACAAAATTATTTTCCTAGAGTTCACAGGCAAAACAAGCTAAAGAGATGAACAAATGGCCAAAACCAACATTTTCAGGACCCTGAAAATTAACCAAATTCTTATCATAATCTGAACAACATTTATTAACGAAGTAGGGAGGGAAAATGAGAAAAAAAGTCCCACTCATAGGCAAGATGCTATTAAAAAGTGAAGAGGAAAAATAAGTTTTCCTCAATAGAGTGATGGGATATATCAACCACACGTCAAAATTCCATGCTCAGGAGTAGATGATCAACAACTCTGCTTTTAATGGCTTTTTTTGTTTTTGTTTTTGTTTTAATAGAGGGAAAATACATGAAGTTACATAGGTTGAGGGAAGAGAATCTAAGAGGAGTTGGAAGAAGGATAAGAAAAAATAATAAACATTATGGCACAAAATTCTCAAGTAATAAAATTTTCAAATTTTAAAAACAACAGTGATATATGGGAGCTTTGTGATATTTTCATCTCTTGCCATATCCATACTACCTTTGAGTACCAATAGTTTTGCAGCCTTAGTTGTTCAGAATCAAATAGTTGAGCAGTCACTAAAAAGACTTAATTAAGATATGAGCTCCCATTAAAATCTTATACAAAGAGAACTATCCATTTTTGACCTGTTTACCACGCTGAAAATCTCTATTCTCAGTGCTTTTAATTTACCTACCTTAGAGGTCACTTGGTGCAACACAACATAATTTCCAGGGTATTTCTAGAATATATTAAGCATCATTTAAAAAAAACAGTATTTCATCTGCTTGAAGAGTCAATGCAAGTAGGAACAAACAAAACAATGGCCAGAAATCTTGAGCAGAAATATGATAAATAATAGAATAGTTATATGTAACATTAAAGGGTTCCAATACATTCTTGAGAATCTGGAAAACCACATACAATTATAAGGTGGCACATATTTATATGATATGCACATACTTAAGAATGATACAAGAAAGTAAGGCCATAAGGTATGACTGCTGGCTAATGTTGAGACAACTCCACACAAGCAAAACAAAAAAAACATAAAGAAAAATAATTCTTGACTGGAAAAATTAGACTTCCAAATTTTCCAGATAATACTATTTAATTTTTGTTTACAGGAAATTAAAATGAGAAACTATTATGCATATAAAGAAAAAATCAAAGCCAAATGCCTTAATTTCTTTTCTGTTGCTGTAATAAAATATACTAACAAGAGCAGCATAAAGAAGAAAGAGTTATGCTGGCTCACAGTTCCGGGTCCTTTAGTGAAATGCTCTATTGCTGTGAAAAGACCCCCATGACCATGCCAACTCTCACAAGAGATAGCGTTTAATTGGGGACTTGCTTACAGTTTCAGAGGCTTGGTTCATTATCAGCATGGCAGGGAATGTGGTAGCAGGCATGGCAGGCATGGTGTTGGAGAAGTAACTGACAGTTACATCCTGATCTGCAGGCAGAGTGTGACTAGCTCTGGCATGGAGTTTTAAAACCTCCATGTCTGCCCCAGTGACAGACTTCCTCCAGCAAGGCTACACCTCCTAATCCTAATACTTTTAAACAGTTCCACTCTCTGGGGACCAGGCATTCAAATATATGAGCCTGTGGGGATAATTCTTATCTAATCTACCATAGTCATAGTCTATTACAGCCAGAAGTCACAACATGAGAAACTAGAGGGAGTTGGTAATCGTGTATCTATAATCAAGGAACAAGCAGTGATGGTGAATGAACGCATGCTAGTACTCAGCACACTTTCACCACATTTTAATACCACAATTCCCTACCTAGGGAATGGTCTCACCCACAATTAAGATGGGTCTTCCCATATCAATTAATAAAATCAAGACAATCTCCCATAAGCATGCCCAGAGACCATAAATATTATCAAGTTTAAAATTAACAATAACCATCACACCAAGTACTTACTTGATAACGACTTTTTAGATTTATTTGTGTGTGTGTGCATGCGCATGCATGCACATATGCACACACACTTATGCAAATGTTAGAAGAAGAGTTTTGGATACCCCTAGAACCAGAGTTCTGAACATGGGTTGGTCCCTTACAAGACAAAACATTTTTAACTGATTATCCATCTCTTCATTCTCATAGACAAAAATTTTAAATAACCTCATTTACGTATGTTCAAGCAAGGAACAATGAATACAAAGCAACAAATTTAAAAAGTGTGAGAAATTATCTGACCAAATAAGGAACACTGGCAGAGTTTTGTAAAAAAAAAAGTAGAAAACTGAGTTGAAAGATAACATAACCTAAACCTTTAAAAAACAGACAAGCCGAAATAGAGATTTGAGCTGATAGAAACAAGTCAATGATGTTGAAAAATAGGTAATTTTGATTGTTCTGTGTAAAAAAAAAAAAGAAAAATAAGTAAAATGAAGAGGGACTTAAAGGCAACATGAATTGTATTACTGTAGATCTACTGGGAGTCATAGAAAATAGGCATAAAAGAATACTGAAGGAAGGAATATCTAAACAAAATACTTTTCTAAATTACTTTTTATGGAAAAAAACTATATATTCCAAAAGTTCAATGAACTCTAGATAGATAAGGTCAGGAGACATATAACAATTGACAATATTGTCAACCAAGCAAAAAATCAAAAAGAAAATGGTTTGTTCTTACAAAAAAAATCTTCATAAGATTAACATAACTTATTAATAATCACAAAGTCCAGAAGTGAGTCAGATGGCATATACCAAGGGCTCAACAAAAGAATATCAACCTAGTATTTGGGATCTAGGGATATGATTCATAAAGAGCAAATGAAGGTGCTAGAGATGACTTTGATGGTTAAAGAAACTTGTGGCCCAGTCTGGTCTCAAACTCGTGATCCTCATGCCTCTGCCTCCTTTAGCAAATCCTACCAGTGTATGCCACCTCATAAGTGGGTATTAGGCATAAAGCAAAGGATAACCATCCTATAGTCCACAACCCCAGAGAAACTAGGTAAAAAGGAGGGCTCTAAGAGGGACACACATGGAGGGCCCTAGGAAAGGAAAAGAGTTAAGATCTGGGTAAAACTGGGAAGGGAAGTAGAAGGGAGAGGATGGGGCATGGGAACATGAGGGCGTGAGAAGACAGGGTTGGGGGAGGGATGGAGAGGGAGAGCAATAAAAGAGATATCTTGATAGAGGGAGTCATTATGGGGTTAGGGAGAAACCTGGTGCTAGGGAAATTGCCAGGAATCAACAAGGATAATCCAAGCTAAAACTCCTAGCAATAATGAAGATGGTGCCTGAACTGACCTTCCCGTGTAATCAGATTAGTGACTAGCCTGTCACTAATAGCCTATCATCATAGAAACTACATCCAGTAACTAATGGAAGAAGATGCAGTGATCTACAGCCAAGCACTGGACTGAGTTCCTGGAGCTTAGTTGGAGAGAGGGAGGAGGGATCATATGAGCAAAGGGGTCAAGATCAAGATTGGGAAAAATCACAGAGACAATTGACCTGAGCTAGTGGGTGCTCAGGGACTCTGGACCCACAGCTAGGGATCCTGCATGGGACTGAATTAAGCCTTCTGAATGTGGGTGACAGTTATATGGATTGATCTGTAGGGCAGCCTCTGGCAGTGGGACCAGGACTTATCCTGGGTGCATGAATTGGCTTTTTGGAGCCCATTCCCTATGAGGGGATATCTTGTTCAGCCTTGATACAGGAAAGACAGTCTTGGTCCTGCCTCAACTTGATATGCCAGACTTCTTTGACTCCCCAAGGGAGACCTTATCCCTCTGAGAAGTAGATGGGGGCGGTGGAATGGGAGAAGGTGGAGGTGGGATAAGGGGAGGGAGGGGGAACTGGGGCTAGTATGTAAAGTGAAAAAAAATTAAATAAAAGAAATTCTGAAAAAGTATTTTTATTTTTTCAAAGAACCAAAAGAAAGGAAGGAAGGAAGGAAGGAAGGAAGGAAGGAAGGAAGGAAGGAAGGAAGGAAGGAAGGAAAGAGAGAGAAAAGAAGAGAAGAGAAGAGAAAATAAAAGAAAAGAAAAGAAAAGAAAAGAAAAGAAAAGAAAAGAAAAGAAACTTGTCACTTTTCCTGAGGATTAAAGTTAAGTTCCCAGCACACACATCAAGTGGTTCACAACTGCCTAGTACTGCAGTTCCAGGAGGTCTCACACACTGCTTTGGCCTCTGAATTTCTGCACACTTGTAACCTATGTACACGCAGAAACACATAAGTAAAACAAAAATCTATAAAGGAGACATGTATCTTACATCTTAGTGAACTTGGATAATGCAATGTTTTTTCTCAGATGACACAAAAGCAAAAATATTTTTCAAAAGTGAGTAAATTGGATATCATACAGATTAAAATTTGTGTCTTGTAGGACACCATGAAAAAAAGTAAAAGATAATCTAAAAAGTGGAAATATATTTTGTGCATTATTTTATTTTTGCAACCCTATTTTCTTTTCCCATCTTTATCTAATTTCTTTTCATTTTTGTGATTTTTCAAAAACCTATTGAGAAGTTCGTCCATTTGTACAATGGACTGTGCTTATATTTACTACCTATTAATCCTTAATACTCACTCTTATTAGCTTCTCACAGCTGCTATCTCCATCCAAAATAGTTCCCTTTCTGTTTTTATTGTATGGGTGTTTTTCCTGCATGTATTTCAGAAGAGGCTCTGAAACTGGGATTAGTCGCCATGCAAGTGCTGGGAACTGAACCCAGGTCCTCCGCATAATCAGCCAGTCCTCTTAATCACTGAGTCATTCCCTAAATCCCTCTTACGTCTTTTTTAATGCAGGTCTTGTTCAGGTAGCTACAGTCCATGTGTGTTCACAACTGTGATGGCCATGTCAGATAGATTATTATCCAGTACTCCTCCACATCCTCCAGTTCTTAAAAAAAATTTTTTCAAGAAAAATTAAGTTTTTTTATTTTATTTTTTTTATTGAGAAAAGGAAAAAAAAAGCAAGTTTCCGCCTCCTCCCAGCCTCCCATTTCCCTCCCCCTCCTCCCACCCTTCTCCCCCTCCCCCTACTCCTCTCCCCCTCCCTCTCCAGTCCAAAGAGCAGTCAGGGTTCCCTGCCCTGTGGTAAGTCCTAGGTCCTCCCCCCTCCGTCCATATCTAGGAAGGTGAACATCCAAACTGGCTAGGCTCCCACAAAGCCAGCACATTAAGTAGGATCAAAACCCTGTGCCATTGTCCTTGGCTTCTCATCAGCCCTTATTGTTCGCCATGTTCAGAGAGTCCGGTTTTATCCCATGCTTTTTCAGTCACAGTCCAGCTGGCCTTGATGAGCTCCCAATAGATCAGCCCCACTGTCTCAGTGGGTGGGTGCACCCATCGTGATCCCGACTTCTTTGCTCATGTTCTCCCTCCTTCTACTCCTCATTGGGACCTTGGGAGCTCAGTCCAGTGCTCCAATGTGGGTCTCTGTATTTATCTCCATCCATCACCAGATGAAGGTTCTATGGTGATATGCAAGATATTCGTCAGTATTGCTATAGGATAGGATCGTTTCAGGTTCCCTATCCTCAGCTGCCCAAGGAACTAACTGGGGACATCGCCTTGGGCTCCTGGGAGCCACTCTAGGTTCAAGTCTCTTGCCAACCCTAAGGTGGCTCCCTTAACTAAGAATTGTGCTTCTGTGCTCCCCTATCCAACCTTCCTTTATCCCGATCCTCCTGTTTCCCCAAGTTCCCCCTATCCTCCCCTTCTACCTTTTCTCTCCCCATCTCCCCTTACCCCCATCCCACCCCACCCCCAAGATCCCAATTTTCTCCCCAGCAATTTGTCTACTTCCCATAGCCAAGAGGATAACTATATGTTTTTCCTTGGGTTCACCTTCTTAGTTAGCTTCTTTAGGTTCACCAATTGTAGACTCCGTGACTTTTATTTATGGCTAGAAACCAATTATGAGGGAGTACCTCCCATGTTCATCTTTTTGGGTCTGGGTTACCTCACTCAGGATAGTGTTTTCTATTTCCATCCATTTGCATGCAAAATTCAAGAAGTCATTGTTTTTTACCGCAGCGTAGTACTCTAATGTGTATATATTCCCACTTTCTTCATCCATTCTTCCATTGAAGGGCATCTAGGTTGTTCCCAGGTTCTGGCTATTACAAATAATGTTGCTATGAACATAGTTGAGCATATACTTTTGTTGTATGATAGGGCATCTCTTGGGTATATTCCCAGGAGTGGTATTGCTGGGTCCAGGGGTAGGTTGATCCCGAATTTCCTGAGAAACCGAAACACTGATTTCCAAAGTGGTTGCACAAGATTGCATTCCCACCAGCAATGGATGAGGGTACCCCTTCCACCACAGCCTCTCCAGCAAAGGCTATCATTGGTGTTTTTTATTTTAGCCATTCTGACAGGTGTAAGATGATATCTCAGAGTTGTTTTGATTTGCATTTCCCTGATCGCTAAGGAGGTTGAGCATGACCTTAAGTGTCTTTTGGCCATTTGAACTTCTTCTGTTGAGAATTCTCTGTTCAGTTCAGTGCCCCATTTTTGAACTGGGTTAATTAGCATTTTAAAGTCTAGTTTCCTGCGTTCTCTATATATTTTGGAGATAAGACCTTTTTTATTTTTTAAAAAAGTATAAAAATGAATTTTATTGTAGAGAAACCTATTTTTTTCATTAATTCTTAATTTTATTTTTTATTACTATTATAATTACAAATTTTCACCTCCTCCCCTCCTTCCATTTCCTTCCCCCTCCCCCCATTCTCCCTCCCCCTCCCTCTCCAGTCCAAAGAGCAGTCAGGGTTTCCTGCCCTGTGGGAAGTCCAAGGACCTCCCCACTCCATCCAGGTCTAGGAAGGTGAGCATCCAAACAGACTAGGTTCCCACAAAGCCAGTACATGGAATAGAATCAAAACCCAGTGCCATTGTCCTTGGCTTCTCAGTCAGCACTCATTTTCAGCCACATACAGAGAGTCCTGTTTGATCACATGCTCCATCAGTCCCAGTCCAGCTGGCCTTGGTGAGTTCCCATTAGATCAGCTCCACCATCACAGTGGGTGGGTGCACCCCTCGTGGTCCTGACTTCCTTGCTCATGTTCTCTGCCCTTTTGCTCCTCATTGGGACCTTGGGAGCTCTTAAAAATCTTTCTATTCTTTATTGACAAGGTTCTTTGGCCTTTGGAGGGGTTGATAACGATGTCCTATTCATGACTAAGCATTTGGCAACCAATTATTCTCAGTATTTCAACCAGTTATTAGCTTCTGGGTTCTTTATGACCAACAGCAAAACAAAGTGTATCTGACCAGTGTTGAGAGAAGCATCAGTTTGTATGTAAAAACAAAATTTAAAAAGCTGTTTTCATGTCCGTTTAACCAAACATCAGTCATAAATTCCCCCCAGGGACTGTGACATCTGAAGCCCCCCACAAAACCCCTGCCATAGGGTATGGATCTCATCTAATATATGCTCAGAAGTGGCATGTATGGGTCTTCATAGTTTTAGCTTTTTGAGAAACCTTCCTCCTAATTTCCATAGTGTCTGTACTAGTTTACTCTCCACCAGCAGCGAATAATGGTTCTCCTTTTTCAACATCCTTACCAACATTTCTCATCATTTGTATTCACGATGATAACCATTCTGACTGGGTGACACAGAATCTTGAAGTAATATTTGTCAAAAATCAGATGACTTTATCTCTGTGTCCTTATATCTAAGTCTCTATTCTGAGTCATTAATCTATGTATCTCGTTTTGAGCCAGTGATCATGCTCTTTTATGACTATGATTCTGTATTATATTTTGAAATCAAGTATGGTGATAATCTTTTTTTATTAGGTTTGCTTTTACTATGTGGGATCTTTTGTATTTCTATATGAGTTATTTGATTATGCTCATTTATTTGTGTGTTTATGTTTGTGGTGTGTGTGTATTGTGTGTGCACATGTGCACATGCTCCAGGGACAAAGTAAAGGTGTCAGTTGTCTCCTTCCGCTATGTGGATTCTGAATATTAAACTTAGGGTGTCTTTCCTTGGTGAGCCATTAAACTGGCCCTTCTATATCAATTTTAAGATTGTTTTTTCTGTTTACATTGAAGAATTAATTCTCTCAACTTTTTATTGAGATTGCACTGAAGCTGGAGATTCCTTTGACTTGCATATGTTATACTGTAAATAATTTATATAGCTCAATTAAAATATAATCCAATTATTCAAATATACCAATAATATACATTTCTCCAAAATTAAATGAAATATGCACATTACCAATAAGTACATAAAAACATATAACATTATTAGTCATTTAGTAAATGCAAATTATAACTACAATAAAATACCACTTCATATTCACTAGGATAACAACATTCCAAATATAGATAACGAGTTGACAAAAAAGTGCAATCATTAGAAAAATTGTTGGTAACAATAAGAGTGTGCAGCCATATCCAATATGTATGGTAATTCTTTAAAGAGCTAGGATATCAAGAATTCTTTTAAAATTTTATGTGTACTAGTGTTTTACCTGCACTACATGTGTGCCTGCTGCCCATGGAGACCAGAAGAGAATATCGGCTCCCCTGGATCTTGAGTTAAGATGGTTGTGAGCTACAGTGTGGGTGCTAGAAACCAAATCCAAGTGCACTGAGAGAGCAGTGAGTGCTCTTAACTGCTGAGCCAACTCTCCAACCCTAGAACCAGAATTTTACATTTAGGAAAAATTAAGACATACATTCAACATATTATAAACAAACATTCTTCACAGTATCATTTATAATAACCCAAATGGTAATAGCCAAAATGTCCATGATAATGATGAATTAATAAGTAAGTTTCGCTTTTCCTCTCATTACTTCTCTAAGTTTTCAAATAAGAATTTTCTTTCATATGAATTATTATTATATAATGTAAAAGAATGAAGTGCTGAAACATGTTGTTTTGTGATAAATACTGAAAATATGTTAATTCAAAGAACCAAGTGACAAAAGACTAAATATTATATTACTCCATTTATGTGAAATGTCATTATATGTGCATCTAGATACAGAAAGTACTTTAGTGGTTGCCTGGAGCTGAGTAGTTTGGGAGCAAATAGAGACTGACTGCTAATGGCTATAATGTTTGTTTGGAAGATGATAAGAATGTTTTAAAATTAGATTCTGGTGAAGCTAGTATACCTGTGTGAATACACACAAAAAAATACTCAACTGTTTACTTAAGGAAGTCGATTTTATTATTTGTAAATGATGTCGAAATAAAGTTGATTTTCAGAAAGCTTGCTCTTTCTGTATTCTGTTTCTATGTTCATAAACTCAGCCACAGCTAAGAGCCACGTTGCAATTTAGTCACCTTTAGGTGTTATAAAAAAGATGTGACTCTTCAGTAACAAACTCCACATTATTTTACCTAGCAAAGAAGCAAGGAAGGAGGCTCCATCTCTAAAAAAATAAGTTGGAGTACTACTTGCAAAAATCATGTCTGGGAAAGAGGGCAAAACTTAATACAATGAAAACAACAGCAAAAATACCAACAACAAAAATACCAACTCTCCCTTCTCTCTGTACCTTATAGTGTCTCCTGCCACAGGAGTAACATGATATAGTGGCAGTAACATCTTCCTTAGTTTTCATGGGTTTTACATGGCTTCCAAGTTGCTAAGTCTTTGTGACATAGTATGCGTAGGACACCATAAATAAGAGGACTTATAGTAACTATTTTCAGGGTCCACCTGCTTGATTGCATTACTGCCACCTCGTGGTAGTAGTTGTAATGGCAGTCAAAGTTGAATGAATGGAGGTGGAGGAAATGGGTTTGGGGGTTTTCTCTTTTTGAGGCAGTAATTAGCAAGACTAAAGCCTTACTTTTACTGAACAACATTTTCTTGGGTGCTGATTGCTGTCACAAAAGGGAATAAAACATTTTATATAGGTAAGATGAGTTCCAGGGTAGTTTATTATTGAAATACTCGAAAGGACTATTTTTTGTTGTTATTTTTTGAAAATTGTATACAACATATTTATTTTTATTATACTCTTTCATTTTCCCAGCTCCCCCATATCTATCAAACTTCGTATTCTTACTATCTCTTAAAAAACAAAACAAACAAGCAGAAAACTATGTGTCTGTGTCTGTGTGTGAGTGTGTGTGTGTGTGTGCGCACACACACACACGTACACAGTAAAAAAAAGAAGAAATCATGGAGTCTGATTAACATTGGACACTTATACCTGAGCATGAAGGCTTCCTGGAGTACGGTTGATATGCACAGCGCAGCCTCCTTTTATAAACCAGCAGTGCCAGAACACATCAAATACAACTCACTACAAGTAGCTTGCAAGAAAATACACCAGCAGTGGTTCTCATCTTCCTTGGTAGGATGATTGATTTTTTTTTGCTTATGTTCAATTAATTTTAAAAGTCACTAAGTATCATTTATTTTTTTTAAAGAAGAAGAAAGGAAGACCAGGGGGGATTATTTGTAACCACAATTTGCTTGGGATAAAATGAAGCCTGTCAAAAAAAGAAAAAAAATAGAGAAATATTTTAACAGTGGATAGGGAAAGCTACAACAACATCACAGAGGATTTCCCTGGTCCATATCCCATCTGTCAAATCTATATTCTTTGTGTTGCAATGAAGGAGAATGTCCACAGAAGCAAAAAATTTTAGAATCTTTGCTTATGCCACTTGTAAATTCATGACAATATCCTTACTATGATTTACCCATATTCTGGCAAGCTAAATATTTTCCTATCTAAGAATCAATTAATTTGACAATAGTAAAGATATTTTGAAACTTCAAATTTCCTCCATTGGGAAATTATATTCTCTAGTGATGAAGATCCCATTTCACTGGAGTAGTAATTAAGAGACTCTATAAAGCTATACTGCTCAGGCATTACTTCCTCTGGCCTCCACACATGCATTCTGGTATGTGTGTGCATAGATACATGTACACAATAAATTTAATAAATAATAATATTAATAAATTTAATAATAATGACTTTTAATCTTCAAAATATCCCTCTGCTTTGATAATATCTGTAGTTAGATGTCCTATGTAAGCGCTCTGTTGAAAGTCAATTACACCCTTCTTCCAAAGCTTGGCAGAATATTCCTTCCTTATTTTCCAAGTAAGAACATTTGTTTGAAGTTTTCTCATTCATGGAATTTTTTTAATAAAGCCATTTTCTAGGTGATATGCAAGTTGGCTTTCTTGTACAGTTCCAATAAGATTTAATAATACTTATTTTCTAAGACCCAGAAACCGCACCAATGATGATGGAGCTTCTAGATTGTTCATGGGGTAACTTCTGCTGTCAAAAGTACCCACTATCTGAGGCCTTAGTGATTCCATAATCCTTCACCCTCTACCACCTTTCTGTCATGTAATGTCTGTTCTTAGAGAGACCCAAAGCAGGTCTTCTTTGGTGCTTACTAATGTGTACAGTGTATGATTTCTAGATACGTTAACAAGTATTACATATCTTGCAGTTATTTCATGGTAACAAACATTTCAAAGGAGTTACCCTTGATATCTTTACTTTTATTATTGTTAGTATTTTAAATAATTTTTCAAGAGTTAGGGCTCAAGTCCACGTCTCGTACAGAACAGGCAAATGCTCTACCACTGATCTGCATCCCTGTTAATTATTCAGCCTTTTAACACAACATTTATTACATATAGTAAGAGTTCATATTTTTATTTCAGAAATCGGCAGTTTCTTTTGACATATTGTCATTATACATAGTAATGGGTTTTATAAAGGTATTATCATACAAATAAAGCATTTATTTTGATTGTATTCAACAGCGTTTCCTCCTCATTCTCCCCACTGCCCCTGGCCATTAGTATTCATTGTTACACTAAGCAGTTTTGCTTCTACGTTCATGGCATATGTACATGCATCATTTTAGGTGTCTGTATAAAATCAAGGATACACAAACGGAAAAAATCCTGAGATATTTATCTTTTTTGTATCTGACTTATTTTGTTCAATGTGATGATCTCCAGGGCTATCTATTTTGTTGCAAAGAGCATAATTTTGCTCTTCTGAGCTGAATAAAACTTAGTTTCATGTGTATGCCACATTTTCTGTATCTTCTCGTCTGTTTGAAAACATCTAAACTCATTCCACTTCTTAGCTATTGTGAATAGTGCTTCAACAGACATAGATATACAAGTATCTCTGTGGTCTATTGACGTAGAATTCTTCAAGTATATACACAGATGTTGTATAGTTAGATCACATAAATAGTTGGATTTTTAATTTTTGAGAAACCATAATACTGATTTCCACACTACTTGAACAAATCTATAGTGCCACCAAAAGTATATAAGGAGACGTTGTTCTTTACTTCCTATCCAGGATTTCTTATGACTTGTTTTATTTTTTAAACTTTTTATTAATTCTTTTGTGGCTTTCACATCATGTACCCCAACCACACTCATCCCCACCCCTTCATGTCTACCCTCTGGTCTTGCTATTCTCCCCAATAAAATAAAATAAAAAGACAAAAAAAATCCTGTCGTGGAAGCTGTAGTGTGTCATACAGTGGACTCTTTAGTCCACACATCTTTTACTTCTTTTACTTGCAAGTGTCGATTACAATGAGTCATTGGTCTGGTTCAAGGTCTCTGGCTTCTGCTACACCCTCCATACAGGGCCCTCATGGGATTCGTCCCTCTTGGATATTCTCTTTTCGCCCTGTGTTGTGGAGATCCGGTAGCTTTGGATCTGCAGAACCGGCCCCTTCAAGTGCTCCAGCAGTTCATAGACAGGGTGGATGTTGGGGTAAACCAATTCAGAGCCATTGTTCTAGGCAGGGTTGGTCAGCCTGCCAGCTCTCTCTCATTCTCACCAGCAGGGCCAGCACTCCAGCACTGCCCCAGCTAGCTTGCTCCGTGTCACTGGCCACAAGGGGCAGGCCAGTTCTCCTGTTTCACACCCTCTGGTGGCTCATGAGCACCCACAACACCAGAGCCCGCTCTACTGTGCTGCCCAGCCTTGGCACAGGGTCCACTCTTCTAACGGCTGCAGCTAGTGAGGTGCAGGGACACATCTCCTGTTCTTATGAACTGCCTCCTCTCATAACAGGTCAGCTCTCCCGCCTGCTGCAGGCAGTGAAACGGAAGCAGGGCACCTTTCCCTTGCCCACGCCGCCACTGTGTGGCTGAGGGAGAGGGGAGGGTCCAGCTCTTCCCACTCTCACACCTTCAGGACCAGAGTAAGCACACTCCTGACAACAGGGTCAGATCCCCTGAGCTGCCCAGGTGAGGTGCAAGGCCCACTCTCCGGAGTCCAGAGAGGCAGAACCAGGTCTCCAGCTCTCATGACCTCAGGGCCAGTTCTCCCTCCTGCCACAGGCAGTGAAGGGCGAATGACTTGTTTTCTTAATGAAAGCCAGTTTGACCAGAGTGTGATAGTCTCTCAATGTGTATTTAGTTGAACTTTCTCTGATGTCTAGGAATCTTGAGCATATTTTCACGTGTTTATTGGCCACTTGTAGTTCATCTCTGAGAACTGCCTGCTCATGTAACGAACTGACTTACCTATCAAGTTGTTTGCTTTCTTGAGAGTTGTTGTTTATTTAGTTCTAGTCTTTGATCAAGTGCCCAATGTAGTTAGTGCAGATTTTTCTTTAATTCTGTTGGCTGTCTCTTGACTCGTTTTCCTTTTGATGTATAGAGAATTAACTTTATAAATCACATCTGTTAATCCTTGGTTTTATTTTTTTAGTTCCTTGGGTCCTTTTCAGGAAGACCCTGACTATACCTGTTTCTTGCAGTGTTTCCCCATATGGACCTCCATCCATTACACAATCTCCCCATCACAATTTATTGAAAAGACATTCACTTCTCCAAAGCGTATTTCTGACACTATTGCTGAAAGTCAAGTAGTTTTAGATATGTGCAATGTTTTCTGGGCACCCTATTCTAGCTCTTGGATCTTCGCATCTGTCTTCATGCCAGCACCACACTGGTTTTACGTTATCTCTATAGTACAACTTGAAATCAGGAATAGTGGTGTCTCCAGCACGATTCTTTTTGCTCAGAATTAATTTGGCTACTCCGGTTCTTTTGTGTTTCAGTAAGAATTTTTAAATTATTTATGTCTACTTCTGTGAAGAATGGCATTGGAATTTTGATGAAGATTGGATTGAATCTGTGGATTGAATTTGTCAATTCACAATTTAATTCTGACAATCCATGAGCATGGGAGGTCTTTTCATTTTCTAATGTCTGCTTCAATTTGTTTCTTTAGTTTTTATCTTTATTCATTGTAGGCATCTTTAACTTCAGTTCCAAGGAATTATTAGAGTATTGTGAATGGCACTATATTTCCTGATTTCTTGCTTAGGCTGATTGTTAATAATATATAGGGCTCTGAGTTTTATGTGCTGATTTTGTATTTTATTACTTTGTCAAAATATTTATAGTTCTAAGGGTTTTCTGGTAGAGCCTTTAGTGTCTTTGACATATAGGATCACATCCTTTGCAAATAAGGATACTTTGACTTCTTTCCTATTTGATTTCCTTTCTTATTTTATTTCTCTAGCTAAGACTTCAAGCACCATGTTGAATAACAGAAAAAATCAGCACCTTTTCCTCACTCCTACTTAGTACAATGATGCTATAGCTTTGTTGTCAAATATACTTTTTACTCTGTTAATGTATTTTTCTCTGTTTAATTTCTTCAAAGTTTTTAACATGAGATAATAGACTTTATCAAAATCTTTTTTTACTTTTATTTTTTAGAATTTCTTGTCCACATAAAATTAAATATCCCCCACTTACTCCCTCCAAATCCTCCAATATCCTTCTTAACATATCCTCCCTCCCTAATTCATGTTCTTTTCCTATAATCCAAATCCCGTTAGTGTTATACATATGCATGAGTGTAGGCCTATCCACTGGAGCACTGGAATCCTATTATTGGTTATCCTTTAATAAGACTGATTCTTCCTCCCCCAGCAACTATCCACTGCCAATGTAGTTCCTCAGTTAGATGGGATGGGAGCAGAGATCGTGTACGCGGAATATGCCAAGATTTGGGCTGTCCTGATCTTGTGCAGATCATATGTGGTTAAACCACAGCTGCTAGGAGTTCACGAGTGTGGCATGCATGTCAGGTCCAGGAGACACTTTTGCAGCATTCTTTTCCATCCATCCTCCTCCTCTTTCTGCCTCCTCCTCTTCACTGTTTTTTGAGCCTTAGTGTTTGTGAGGGTGGCGATGATATAGATGTCCTTTTCAAGGCTGAATCCTAAGTCTCTTATTGTCATAACTTGGGCAAGTTACAAATCTCTACATTGACTGTTGCCCACTGCAAAAAAAATAATAATAAGTTTCCATGACAAAGGCTGAGAGCATCTCAGGTCTATTGGCATACATATAAATACTTAGAAGGCACTTTGACAGCATGATCATTTAGCACAATAACAGAAGGAGGTTTTAGAGCTTATGACTTTCCTCACCATTGGCTTATTAATGTCTTTTTCTACATCTGTTGGAATGATCTTGTGATTTTTGTCCTTTAGCTTATCTAGTTGATATATTATATGTTTTGTTTTGTATATGTCTAGACATTCTAGAAACTATAGAATGAAACTAATTTTATTATGGTGAATAATCTTTTTGATGTTTTGTTGAGTTTGATTTGCCTACATTTCTTAAGAACTTTTACATTAGGATTGTAGAGATGACTCGGTGGTTAAGAGTACTTGCTACTCTTACAGAGGACCCAGTTTGATTACCAGCACCCACATGGTTGCTCTCAAACACCTAATTCCAGGGGATCCAACAGTCACACACATTGCAAGCATTGCAGCTCTGATGGAAACGTATCCTGGCAGCCGGAAGACAAGGAATACCACAAAGTCACACAGCATGACAAACCTCACACAAGAGATTTATTAGGAGGGAAAAAAAAGGAGGGTGACTGTTTCTTGTAAGAAACAGCAGCAAACTGAACAGGATAGGGAGCTCATATAGAGTTTCTTTTTCAGGGTGGAGCTTTCCAGCGTGGAGATTGGTGGGATTTCATGTCCAAAGATTGAGATTTTTACTCTGTAGGATGGGGGCAGGGTACGGCAGTTAGGGCAGTTAGAGTATACTATGAGTGGAACCTGGCAATTAGAGGTCCTCAAGGGAGGGGCCTGGCTACTCGTGTAGCACGAGGGGCTTACACACATACTGCACATAGATGTCTGTAGGCAAACCATCCATATTTTTAAAGCAAAATAAATATTTAAAAATTAAACATAAAATATAAGCTGAAATATAATTGTTAAAGTTATGTTCATCGGGAAACTTGCTCCATAGTTTTCTTTCTTTGCTGTGTTTTTATTCAGTTTTGGTATTATTGTTGTTGTTGTTGTTATTGTTATTTTGTTGGAGGGAAACATTTTATTCTCATTCATCTACTCCAGTTACATTTTTTAAAATTTGTTGTTGTTTTTGTTGGAGGGGAGCATTTTATTCTTATTCATCAACTGTGGTTACATTTTTAAACTTTATTATAAATTTTCAAAGGAAGTCATAATGAACCTCTTAATTTCATTAGTTACCAATGTGAATCCTCCATTTAGGTCCCTAATTTTATTAATTTGGGTCCCCCCCCTCTGTGTGTGTGTGTGTTTGTGTGTGTGTGTGTGTGTGTTTGGCTAAGGTTTTGTCAATCCTGTTTATCTTGTTAAAGAATCAATTTTTTGCTACACTAATTTGTTGTGGGAATTTTTGATTGACCTTTTAAAATTCTTTTAGATCTTATCACTTTTAACCTCATTAGACTATATCATTATGAAATTGGTAAACTTTGGGGGTGTGATACTTTTATACTTTTCACATTTCTAGTATTTCTGTGTTGGCATTTGTACATCTAAGGTAGCTGAGTGGATAAAAATTTTATGACTGTATTCTTTCAGGTGACGTATTGACAATGTTTGAGTGTTAACTATTTTGCTGTATGGCTGAGGTATAATTCATCTCCACTGGACTAGGAGTAGAGCTCAGTAACTCTCCACTAGAGGAATCCACACGCTCAGGATACTAGACTCAGTCTCCAGGAACACTCTGAGAATAGAGTGCAAACTCTGACGTAGCAAATGCTTGCTATAAAGGTACATTATCAGCCAATTCAAAACAATAATCCCTTTAACTCTGATCATTTGTGGGGGGGGGATAAAAGTACAAGGATAATATAGTGTGGAATAAGATATTGGTAACTGAGAACAAGACCAAAAAAAAAAAATAAATTCCGACTGTGGATTAGTACTTTAGCAACAGAGAATCTGGGGGAAGGAACATGAATAGAAATGGGCAGCTGACATATTGTTAAGGTATACGGAGTTTAGAGACTTCGAAAGGTGTACAAACTTGTAATAAAAAACAAAAAGAGGAAGGCACAGGATGTGATAACGAGATAATGAAACAGGAGTGAGAAGGAAAGTACATATGTTGTGAGAAAGAGAGAACATAACAGCATAGGTACGGAAACAGAGGGAGCAATTGTAAATAGCTGAGCAATATGCACAGCTAAAACAAAGCAAATCCGACAGTTGCTTTTAGACATATTAAAGACTACTTATAGTGCTTTGTTTTGGACATTTTTTGGTCTTAATTGGTGTTTTGCTTGTATATTATGGTTTTTAAGTTTGTATTTTCATGGCACGTACGTGTGTGTGTGTTTCATTGTTTATTTGAGGTTTTTGGTTTGTTTAGGGTTTTCTATTTGTTTATTTACCTGATTTTTTTCTCTAAAGAGAGAAAGAAAGGACATGTAGTTGAGGAGATTAGGAGAATCTGTGAAAGTTGGTAGATCAGACTATATTGCATGAAAAATTTTTCAATCAAGTAATTTTTAAAAGGCTAAAATCCCAAAGCCAACTTAACATAAAAATCAAATACAGATATTGTAGGATCAATATCTCTTCCTTGCTGGGCCGGATATTGGCTCACTCATCTTCCTGAGATGTTTTATGTAACAAACTTCTGCTGTTCTGTGTCCAAACCAAACTTGTTCGACTACATTGTGGTGTAGAGTGTCTCAGGGTAGTTTTACCGGATTCCTTGTTGGGGTGAATTTCTGCCCAGGCATCAGTAGGTGTCAGGCCTCCCTCAGGAGTTTTCAGCCTTCAGTAAGGAGCTCTGCTTTTGCGTCTCTGCACCACCTATTTTCCAAGTGTTATGAATTGTCACCTTCCCCTCCATTAATTTCAATGCCCAAGGCCCTGGTGTGTCTTTGCCCAATCTGGTTCTTTTTCCACATAAAATCATTAAACACATTTTATTTATTAAAATAAAATTCACTTATACAGAGTTTTAAAGCCTTTGTAAAATATATTACATAAGATTTAGTAAAAATCAAACGAGATTCAAGGATTAGGGGAAATAGAACTTATCTATGTTATAGAAACCTGAAGGTCATTGTTCATCATTTAAAGAACAACATGCAGTAGGATCAAAAACCCATTGCCATTGTTCTTGAGTTCTCAGTAGTCCTCATTGTCCACTATGTTCAGCAAGTCCGGTTTTATCCCATGCTTTTTCAGACCCAGGCCAGCTGGCCTTGGTGAGTTCCCGATAGAACATCCCCATTGTCTCAGTGTATGGGTGCACCCCTCGCGGTCCTGAATTCCTTGCTCGTGCTCTCTCTCCTTCTGCTCCTGATTTGGACCTTGAGATTTCTGTCCGGTGCTCCAATGTGGCTTTGGAGGAGCCTAGGCAGTTTGGATGCTCACCTTACTAGACCTGGATGGAGGTGGGTGGTCCTTGGACTTCCCACAGGTCAGGGAACCCTGATTGCTCTTGGGGCTGATGAGGGAGGGGGACTTGATCAGGGAAGGGTGAGGGAAATGGGAAGCGGTGGCGGGGAGGAGGCAGAAATCTTTAATAAATAAATAAATTAAAAAAATAAAAAAAATAAAGAACAACATGGAAACATATGTCATTAAGGGCAGTGTTCCTCAACCAATGGGCCTCAACCCCTTTGGAGGTCAAACTACCTTTTCACAGGGATCACCACTGAATAACACAGATATTTATATTATGATTCATAACAGTAGCAACATTAGAGTTATGAAGTAGCAATGAAACTAATTTTATGACTGGGGGTAAGCACAATGTGAGAAACTGTACTAAAAGACTGAAGTATTAGGAAGGTTGACACCACAACATTAGGGGATGCCCACACTTCTTTACATTTTTGCTGCATCTACTCAGGCTGCCTATTTGTCACCATCCCTAGCCTAGACCTGAGCAAGTTTGCCCTACTGAGTTGCAGTTCAGGTCAGCTAACATGGGGTGTTTGCGTGGCTGTTGTTTTCTTAGGGAATAGAGTCAGCCTTTGGCGTCTGAAAACGCAATAGGACAGCCTTTTCACTCTTCCCTGGCCTCATCCTGATGGGGTGGGTTGATTGCAGTTTCTCTCAACATCTGTTCTCACTTTGCCTCAGCTTTTCTAGATAGTGACACTACACAGCCAGCACTGGATAATTTCCCAGTATCTGCTTCATGTAAGTCATAGGTCCTCCAGAATTTTGGTTTTCACACTCTTTGCTTCCAAAGATTTTTCCTTTTCCCTTTTGTTTTCAGGATGGGGAAGGGGTAGCAGATTTCTCCTTCCTTGGTAGGGTTAAAGTGCACTGTTTCCTTTATAAATCTAGCGTTCAATATTTCTGTATG
Organism: Microtus pennsylvanicus; assembly: GCF_037038515.1. Lineage (NCBI taxonomy): Eukaryota > Metazoa > Chordata > Mammalia > Rodentia > Cricetidae > Microtus > Microtus pennsylvanicus. The sequence continues at coordinate 78,743,018 of NC_134601.1, read as the reverse complement.
TCATTGAGATATTTCTAGTCCTTTGATCTGCAATCCGTCATGCCTATCTTTCAAGCCTCACTACCTTTTGGAGTCACCCCTCCCACGTTTGCTTTGCTAATCACAGAGATGTAAGAGTCCTGCCGGTCCCTATCTTCGGTCTCTCTTTCATTCTATCCACACTTTATTCATAAGGAACTGGAGGCCCACAGATTTGAAATAGCCTTTTCTAATGACAATAAGTCTTCTGATTTGTAGAACTGGATTAAGTCTTCCTTTTACAGTTCTAGACATAAAACTAGATCTCAAGATAATTTAGTTGGGAGTTGAGAGGACACAACTAAAATAGTCTGTCAACATGCATTTTTCCAGTCCTCAACTATTAAATTTCAGTGATATGATGACTATGTATTGAAATGCTAGTTTTTAATCTTCCTTTCTCTCCTTCTCAACTTGGGTTTTCTCAAATTCTTAGATTCTAAGGAACATTTTGTACTAGCTGGTTGCTAAGAAATTCTGTGACTATAAAAAGGAGGGGGTGACCAATCAGAAGGTCTATCATCAAAAAATATGACAGCAAATGTTGGAGAGAATAGTATTGGCTGTTCATTGTTTCTGGAAAATTCATATAGCCATTATGGAAATCAGTGTGGAAGCTACCTAAACAATTGAAAATAGAATCACCATGTGACCCAACTATACTACTCTTGGACAAGTATTTACTCAAAAAGCTACCGCAGAGATACTCACATATCCATGTTTATTGGTACTCTATACACTATAGCTAGGAAATGTAACCAAGCCAGCTGTGAACAAAAGGAAATCTTGAAATTTGCAGAAAAATAAATGGATCCACAAAGTATAATATTAAGTGAAGTGACCCAAGCTCAAAGAAAAGAACCACATATTCTCATTCATATATGCATCCTAGAGTATAATGCCTAGATGTATATATGTAACTGGGTGTAAATGTGAGTCAAGTATAAAAACAAGACCAAGAGGGGGTAATACTAGATGATGAGGAAGGATGCAGGTGAGCAAAAGGATACATGGAAAATAATCTGGGAGGGGAAGCTACCAGTGTAAAACAGGGATACCAAGGGGTTTAGGGAGATAGGGGGAAAGAGAACACTTTGTTCAATGGTATCCAGAAAATTATATAATGGTTTACAAACCATTGTTTTAATAGGGGATGGTGAGATTACTTAGAAGATAAAGACCCCTGTATCCAGGTCTCTCATATTCAGACATATATTCAATTCATGGAACCCACATGGTTGAAGAAGACCAACTTCTGCAAGTTGTCCTCTGACCTCCACATGTGCTCTGTGGTATGTGTGTGCACGCACACACACACACACTAAAATAAAATAAAACAAACGCAATAAGTTGCGAACAGAAACAGGAACAGAGAAATATAGAGGATTTTTGGTTATAGAAGAAATCTAAAAGGTTGAAGTTCAGTTCTTACACAATAAGTAACAGGAGTGGTAACTATATTCAGATGGGAAAAATACACACACATACACACATACAAGTGTACATCACACTTAAGTACACATGTACATGTATGATCAATACAGATGCTTAAAAGAGAGTTGTCATTGAATTTGAACAGAAAAATATTAAAAATTTTAAGTGTCAATATATCGTAAGTAATACTTGAGATATACTCTAAATCTAAGAAACTGAGAAACTTGAGGGCATTGAAATAGGGAGTGAAAAGCTCCAGGTGTGTAAAAACAGAATTTAGGAAAATGTTGCAGTTTATTGTGGAGTAGAACCCCTTTTAAGTACTTTAGAAGATACTCCCTTTTAGTCATATTTGGCTACCAAACTATAGCTTTTTAGCCTGGAACTCCACGAACTTGCTCCAAGTCTGTCCTTAGTATCTATTTGCTTTATCAATACACCTTGGTTTTATTTCAAACTTGACCGTGTAGCTATTCATTATTCTAATCCTGCCAAGTTTCTGCCTCATTTGATCTTTCTCTACTATTTACTCTTTCCCATAGTTCCTCGTATGAACTCTGGGTTATTCCTTAGGACTAAACATTCAATCTGCAGTTGTTTTCTGGCTCTTCTTTTCCTGGCTGCTTCAAATCAAGGATTGTGAACCAGACTGTTGGAATTCATTTAACTAGCCACAACCTCAGCTGGACCCAGGATGGCTGGAACAGAGCTGCAGTATGCTTTGTTTTCAGATGCTGAAAATGCTAGGGATCTTTTGGAACCTTAAGTTTTGAAAGTCTGGAACTTCAATAATCAAACTTGTATTTTCTGTGTTTTTTGAAGTGCTTGGTACTTTTTCAAAAGCTCCATATGAAGGACTTTCATCTTTTGGTGTTTGCTTTTTCCAAATCACATTCCCCAGGAGTTGATAGCATCTGTATATAGTCTGGTCAGACATATGGAAACTATGTATCACTGCACTTGCATTTCTATTGAACATAGTGACTCAGATTCCAGAAAATAAATAAATAATATCTGTCTTCATCACAAACACTCTATTTTTTAATTATCATTCTAAATAGTTAGTATACTTCCTATAGATAATTTTAAATCACAAAACTTCACAGCCTCTTTTTCCAACAATAAAATTTCCTGTTTCCACAGTTACCTAACTCAGGAAAAAACAACTTGTTAAATTAACTCTTGAAATGTATTCTCTGAGAAGATAAAAATACAGAATGCTTAAATAAAGAACATTAAATACTTTCTCAGAATTCTATTACATTAACTAGATAACAAAAGTCAAATTTAAGACCCACATAGTTAAATAATTACTGAATACACAAAACGATAATGAATTGTCTTGAAAGATGAAAAACTGGCTCAAACTTGGTTGAAAATTTAAATATTGATTTAAGTTGGACTTTTCTATTCTGTAGATTTTGCAAGACTGAATATGTAGGTAAGATTGTTACAAATTAAAAATGCAGGAATGTTTTCCTACAGACCTCTTAGCTTTCCTGGCACAAACTGATCCTTATATAGTAAATGTCTCTGAACTAAAAAGACACAATAGATAATTAAAAAGAAGTATCCATTTTTAAAACATTCCATACAGTTCTCTCATTTACAGAGACTATGGTTTTAGCAGAATATTGAAAGTAGCATTGCCAGGGAACCCCGCTGAACAGAATAAAAAGACCCAGTGCCCGAGTTTCTAATGGTGCTTGAACTGTGATTTACCTGCTCCCAAGATAGCACATGTGGACTGTGTTTCTGGTCTGAAAAATAGTATCTGCCTCTCAGTCTACATCGTAACTGCTGCCTTTACTCATACACTTATACCTATCTGTCTTCGCTGAGAATTTGAAGGCCATTTGGAAGGAGTCCGTTCTAGGAAGTAGCCTGGTACCCAAACAACTGCCACACCTCATCACAGCTCACCCTCTTTTCCACTGCAGAAGCTACTCCCAGACCAGCCGTACCCATTCTGACATTAATATTTCTTCAGGACATCTATCACGTATCAGGCACAAACTATCGGTGATATAAGAGATGGTTCTCTTTTTTATTCCCAAATATAAGTGGACCAGGGACTCAAACAACATGGATAATCCAAAAAGAGAAGAGAAAAATGGGTCAGGCAATCAGAGTAGAATGCAGGCTGAGTGTGTGAGGTTCTGACTATCTGGGGAAAGGACCAATTTATGACTAAGAAAAGAGGTATCTATCACTATACTTTTTTGCACTTTATAAACTTATATCTACCCCATGGTGACACCTTAGAGCCATAAAGACCTTTAAGAGGCCATAAAAATCCTTCATAAAGTACCCTTAACTGTAGTCTTCGCTCCAAGTAGAACTATTCTGCTATTGTCAGACCAGTTTTCTATAGGACAGTTCTGATTCTGTCTTTACAGAAGAATTCCTTAACCCAAGACCCCAATATCACAGGAAAGAAGAGATTAGATCTCCAGGGAGTTTACATTACCTCTCTGGTGTGTTACAATAATGCTAATAGGTATTGTACTTTGTGTGTGCGTGATAGCTGGGTCCTGTTTGAAGTGTGTTTTCAACTTTAGTTGGTGTCTTACTTAGGGATTCTACTGCTGTGAAGAGATCCTATGACTGTGACAACAATTATAAAGGAAAAGCATTTACTTGGGTCTGTCTTAGAGGTTTAGTCCATTATTAACATGGTGAGAAGCATGACAACATGCAGGCAGATGTGGTGCTGGAGAGGTAGCTCATCTGGATCCGTAGACAGCAGGAAGAGAGAGACACTGGGCCTGGCACACTTCTTCCAAGGCCACACTTACTCCAACAGGGCAACATCTCCTAATAGTGCCACTCCATATGAGCCTATGGGGGCACTTTCATTCAAGCCACCACAGTTGATTTGCTTCTTCCAATAACAATGACAAAGAATAGGTATTATTTCTAATGTTCACAAAGACAAAATACGTTTGATTAACAGAACCCAAACAATGCAACTGGGACTCCAAGACAGACAGCCTGATTTGTAACCTAATGTTTTTAATAAATAAATATATGTTCTACTTAAACATTAAATCATTTATATTTATTATATTATATAATAGATAATGATAAATATAATTATAATATATTTATTATTATAAAATAATAGTCATAATACAACCTCTTGATCCATTCTATAAAACTTACTACTCTCTTTTGAGCTGCTACTATATACCCTGTACAGTGTTAAATTCTTAGCATTTGGTCCAATGGTTATCTCAATTGTTACGTCCAAAGATTATTCAGTTGTTTCCTGAAGACCATGTCAGATCACATGCCTTGACATGACTAAGGCACACATGGATACTCTGCAGCCAAGGGTAATTTGAGGAAACCTGTACAAGATCAAGCTAGTTAAAAATTCAAGCATGGTGGGGGGGCAGGTTCCTGTAGCTCCACCCCTAGTTGAGGAGCTGTTGGCCTTTGATGGCTGCAGATGGAGGGAGAGTTGGTTTTCTTTTTTCTATTAAGAATATTTTAATACAATCTTTTCTCATTTTGTATAGCTATCCCTGTTCCCACTCTCTCTCCTCCTCATACTCCACCCTTACCCCAACCCTACCTCCATTCACTTCTCAGAAAGAGTAAGGTGTTCCAAGTCTGACACTTCGCTTCAAGGCAAGACCAAGGCCCTCCCCCCTATATCTAGGCTGAGCAAGGTACTCCTCCAAATATAACGTGCTCTTAGATGCCAGTTCCAGCACTAGGGATAAATTCTGGTCCCATTGCCAGTGGCCCTGCAGACTACCCAAGCCTCACAACTGTCCCCCACATTCAGTGGGCCTAGTTTGGCCCTATGCAGGTTCCCCCGTTATCAGCCCAGAGTCAGCGAGCTCTCACTAGCTCAGGTCAGCTGTTTTTGTGGGTATCCACATCATGATCTTGACCCCTTTGCTCATATTATATTCTTCCCTCTCTTGGGCCGGTCTCTGGTAGATTGGCTCAGTGTTTAGTAGTTGATCTCTGCATCTTCTTCAGTCAGTTGCTGGCTGAAGGTTCTATGATGGCAATTAAGATAGTCATCTGTGCCCATGTGTTGTAGAGTACTTCCCACTTTCTCTTCTATCAGGTTCAGTGTGTTCGGACTGATTTTGAGGTCTTTAATCCATTTGGACTTGAGTTTTGTGCATGGTGATAGATATGGATCTATTTTCATTCTTCTACAGATTGACATCCAATTTTGCCAGCACAATTTGTTGAAGATGCTCTTCTTTTTCCATTGTATACTTTTAGCTCCTTTATCGAAAATCAGGTGTTCATAGGTTTGTGGGTTAAAGTCATGGTCTTCTGATTACAGGGGAAGACCAGTTTAGGTGTCCCCTCTACTGTTTAGAGTCTTAGCTAGCATCATTCTTGTGAATTCCTGGGAATTTCCCTAGTTCCATGTTTCTCGATAGCCCTTAAATGGATCCTTCAATCAAGTTATCTCTTTTCTTTCTTTCCCTCACTGTCCTTCCCCCTTCTTAAGTATCCTGAACCCTAAGAGAGACATACGTGGATTCCCCTGGGTAGGAGAAACAGATAAGAGGAAACAGACAAGACCTCCTGAGAAAATTAGGCCGAGCGGGGGGCAGGGGAGGAGAAGAGAGGGTCGAAGAATAGGGAGAAGAGAGTTAGTTTTCTTTAGGAGTGTGGCCACTGCTATGTGCCCTATGCCCCAGTGCACAACCCTGTGCCCATTCGAACATAGCCTGGATTAATTAAACTCAGCTGGTTTGAATAAAGAAACAAATAAAATATTTCATAAAAGGGAGGCAGTGAGATGAGCTGGAACTCCTGGGAGAAGTCGAAGTGAGAAGTAAGGGTTAACTATGATCAAGATACATTGGATAGAAGCAGGGCTCATTTTTAAATTGAGTTAATTTATTTCCTTGTTTTATTTGTTTTCGAGTTTATTTTATATTCTGGCTACTAACCATCTCATAGATATACAGCTGGCAAAGATTACGTGAGCTTCCTTTTCCCTCAACTGATTGCTTCCTGCGCTGAACAGAAGTTGTTTTAGTTTTACAAGGTCCTATTTGTCCATTGTCTGGGAGGGTGTTTCCAGAGAGGTTTGACTGCGGTAGGAAGACCCACTGTTCTCTGTGCTGGGGTCCTCGCCTGAAAAACAAGGAGAATGAGAATGCAGTACCAGGATTCATCTCTCACTGCTTGCTTACTATGGATAAAGTGTGACCAGATGCCTATCACTCCTCCTAGCACAACTTCTCCTACACAGTGAAACACAATTCCCTCAAATGTAAAGCAAAACAAACCATCCCATTAAATGATTATGGAATGAATGGGTGAATTGTTTCCTCTTAATCAATTGCTTTTATGTATGAATTCTTAACATATATGATACTGCTATAAATCTTAGTGGTAACCACTAATTAAATGATATGGATTAGATAGATACTTTTTCTTTCTGGCTCAAAGCAAATTAAATATTAGGTTTATTGACCCATGACAAAGGAAATTATTCAGAAAACAAGCACAGAAATAAAATGTAAATAGTTGTGGAGACTCCAAAGCAGGGATTTTATTGACAAATTATGCAGTATTCATTAATGCTTTAACAGAAAAAATATAGTTCAACTTCAGAAAACATGAGTATAGGTACTATTTCATCTGTTCAACATCTGTGAACTTTATTAAAATCCATTCAAGCTTCAGATTTTCATAGTGTAGAGTTAAGTAAATTTCTAATTATTTTTCTGATGAGATGTTGTAGGTTTACTTAAAGACTCTGATGTAAAGGAAAAATGACAAACCCAAATCCAAAGGGCCTGCAATTCTGTCACCTGCATCTTTCACGTCATTTTTCTTTAGGTTAAAATCTACTATTTATTATCAGCATTACTAGGGCAGATTAATGAAGCTCTATGAATCTCAATTTTTTAATTAATTAAATCTATTTATTTTATATCCAGGTGAATTTCCCCTCTCTCCTCTCCTTCAATCCTCTCTTCCCACCTCTCCCTTTCCCTCCCCCAATCCACTCCTCCTCCTCCATTTCTGTTTAGAAAGAGGCAGGCTTCCAATAGGTATAAACAAAGCGTGGTATATCAAGCTGAGGTAAGACTAAGCTCCCCCATGCTTGTATTAAGACTGGGCAAGGCAGCTCATTATGAGGAATAGGTTCCCAAAAGCCAGTCAAAGTGTTTAGGGACAGCCCCTGTTCCCACCGTTAGGAGACCCACAAGTAGACCAAGTTACACACTGTCACATATATGTAGATGGCCTAGGTCAGTCCCATGAACTATTCGCTATTGGTCCAGTGTCTGTGAGCTTCTATGATCCCAGGGTAGTTGATTCTGTGGGTTTTCTTGTGATGTCCTTGATTCCTCTGGCTCCCACAATCCTTCCTCCCTTTCTTCAGCAGGATTCCCTGAGCCTGGCCTAATTTTTGGTTGTGGGTCTCTGTATCTGTTTCTATCAGTTACTGGGTGAAACCTCTCTGATGACAATTAGGTTAGGCACCAACCTATTGGTATAGCAGAATATCATTAGGCATCATTACACTGACATTTTTTTTCTAGTCATGTTTAGTTCTATTTTAGGTCTCCGGGCCATCCTGCCTCTGAGTCCTGGCACTCTAGACAGAGTCAGGGGTGGACTCACTCTCAGAAGCATGCGGTTCAGGTTGGTCATTGGTTGGCCACTTCCACAATCTCTGCACCACATCCTATAGGCACCCCACCACATCCCATAGGCAGGACAGACTGTAGGTCAAAGATCATGTGACTGGGTTGGTGTCCCAGTCCTTCCACTAGAAGCCTTGCCTGGTCACAGGGGATGGCCAGTTCAAACTATGAATCCCATATTGCTAGGAGTTTTACTGGGGTCATCCTTGTAGATTCCTGGGAGTTTCCCTTGCACCAAGTTTCTTACTGACTCTGAAATGCCATTCCCTTTCCAGTTGTCTCTTTCAGTATTCTCCCCTCCATTGACCCCACAACCTAATCCCTCATGATCCCATCCTTACCTGCCCCCAATCCACCCATGAAATCTTTCTCTTTCCCTTTCCCAGGGCAATATGAGCATTCATTCTTGAGTTCTCCTTGTTAACTAGCCTCTCTGGGTCTGTGGATTGTCACATGATTATCAAGTCACCTGGAAATAATGGTACTCTGACTTCTCCCTTTCCAGTTTTTATCCCCTTGATCTCCTTTAGTTGTCTTATTATACTAGCTAGAAATTCAAGTACTATACTGAATAGATATGGAGAGAGTGGACAGCCTTGTCTTGTCCCTGATATTAGTGGAATTGCTTTGAGTTTCTCTCCATTTAATTTGATGTTGGTTGTTGTTTGTCTTTGCATTTGTCATTTTGTTAATTTGGAGATTCTCTCTCTGCCTTCTAGTTTGGATAAGGGTTTGTCTATCTGGTTGACTTTTTTCAAAAAACCAACTCCGTTTAACTGATTCTTTGTATTGTTCTCATTGTTTCTATCTCATTGTATTGTTCTCTTTGTTTCTATCTTGTTGATTTCAACCCTCAGTTTGATTATTCCCTGCCATCTACTCCTCCTGGGTGTGTTCCTTTCTTTTTGTTCTAGAGCCTTCAGGTGTACTATTAAGTCACTAGCATGAGATCTCTCCAAATTCTTTATGCTGGCACTTAGTGGTATGAACTTTTCCCTTTAGTACCGCTTTTACAGTATCCTATGAGTCTGGGTATGTTGTGTATTCATTTTCATTGAATTCTAGGAAATGTTTACTTTCCTTCTTTATTTCTTCCTTAACCTGGTGGCAAATAAGCCGAGAGTTGTTCAGTTTCCATGAGTTGTTGACTTTCCATAGTTCTTGTTGTTGAAATTCAGCTTTAATCCGTGGTGATCTGATAAGATACAGGGGGTTATTTCAATTTTTTTGTATCTATTGAGACTTGCTTTTTGACAAATTATATAGTCAATTTTGGAGAGGGTTCTGTGGGGTGTTGAGAAGTATATTATTCTGTTTGGGTGAAGTGTTCTGTAAATATCGGTTGGGTCCATTTGGTTCATTATGTCCATTCTCGCCATTCTTCTGTTTAGTTTCTGCTGGGATGACTTGTCCATTGTGGAGAGTAGGGGTTGAAGTTTCCCACTATTAATGTGTGGGGTTTGCTGTGTGATTTAAGCTTTAGTACTGTTTCTTTTATAAATGTGGGTGCTCTTGCATTTGAGGCATAGATGTTCAGAAGTGAGACATCATCTTGATGGTTTTTTTCCTTTGATAAGTATGAAATGTCCTTCTCTCTTTTGATTAATTTTGGTTTGGAGTCTATTTTGTTATATATGAGGATAGCTATACCAGCTTTCATCTTAGGTTCACTTGATTGGAAAATCCTTTTCTAACTCTGAGGAAATATCTATCTTTGATGTTGATGAGGGGTGTTTCTTTTTTTCACTTTTGTTGATTCTTTGTGAATTTCACATCATGCATTCTGATCCCACTCATCTCCCTGTTCCCTCGCGTCTGCCCTCTGCCCTTGCAACCTCCCTCCAAAATAAAACCAAATTTAAAAGAAAAATCAAAAACCAAGCAGAACAAAGAAACAAAGCAAAGCAAAAACAAAAGAGAAGAAGAATGTTGTCGTGGAAGCTGCAGTCTGGCCCTCTGAGACACACAGGTTACCCTTTAATGTTTTCATCTTTACCTGCAAGTATTCATTGCCCAGGAGTCGTTGGTCTGGCTTGAGGCCTCTGGTTTCTGCCACACCACCAGTAATGGGCTCTCACTGGGTTCCTCTTGGATATCCTGTTGTCATCCTGTGTAATGGAGATCCTGCTGTTTTGGAACTTCAGATTCGTTCCCTTCAGATGCTCCAACAGTTCATAGGTTCAGTGGATAGCCCTGGTTCTGGGCCTGGGTGGTAGCTGCTCACTAGATTTCCCTTATTGTCACTACCCAAATGAGCTCTCCATCACTGCCTAGGCTAGGTCACCCAATGCAGCCACAGCAAAGAGTGGCATGCCAGTTCCCCTGCTCTAGGACCCTCGGATCCCAGTCTCCCCCACTAGTATTGCCAGGGACAGCGCTACTGTTTCACCAAGGCAAGGTCTCTCTCTCTCTCTCTCTCTCTCTCTCTCTCTCTCTCTCTCTCTCTCTCTCTCTCTCTCTCTCTCTCTCTTCCTGTTGTAAGGGATAGATGAGGTGGGGTGCTGTCAGCTCTATTGGTCTCACACCCACAGGGCTGGCTCTCCTGCATCCCTGACTACAGGGTCAGCTGTAGTGTGCTGCCCAGATGGGAAGCAGAGGCTGTTTTCTCATACACTGCAACCAGCGAGGGGCAGGACTAGCTCTCCTTCTCTTGTGACCCCGGGGCCAGGGCCTGCCCTCGGTAGTAATGGAGAAGGGGGGGGCATCTTTCCCTCATTCATGTCAGCACACAGCAGATGAGGGGGGTGGGGTCGGCTCTCCTACTCTCTCACTCAAGGTCAACTTACCTGCATCCTGGACCACAAGGTCAGCTCTAGCGAGTTTCTCAGGTCAGGCGCACACCTATGGTGAGGGGTGGAGCCATCTTTCCCCAGTGCAGAGGCAAGCTCTTCCCTGAGGGGAAGGCCAGCTTGCAATATCCAGCAAGAGGTAGGACCAGTGAAGGGTGGAGCTGGCTCAGCAAGCATGGTTCCAATGATTAATGCTAATATGGACTTTGGATTTCACCACCAGGAACAGCAAGACCACCGACCCAGACAAGGCCCTCCACAGCAGCTCAGGCCCGGATGCCACCACAGCCCCAGTGGCAATACAGGCCACTCAGATTAGCACAGCCTTGGAGGTGGCATAGCCCCTGGGCCCCAATATGCCATCCATAGAGTCCTTGGTGGCAACTAGAGCCACAGACCCCACTTCAGACCCCAGCCTCTGCAGGGCCACGGGTCCAGACATAGCCCTAGGAAGAGTCCTAAGGCCAGACATCGCATGGCTCCAGGTGGCAGCACAGGCCATTCAGATTGGAGTGGCCCTGGGCACAGCATGGTCCTCAGGCACTGACATGGTCTGCAGGTGGCTGACCAGACCCCAGTAATCCTCATGGTCCTCTGTAACCACAGGAGCCCCGGACATCAACTTAGACCCTTGACTGCTGTAGGGCCACAGACTCCAGACATGGCCCTCTGCAGCACCCCTGGCCCAGGTAACAAGCACAGGCCAGGGTGTTCCTGGTGGTAGCATGGCCCTCGGACACCCTCATGGCCACCAGTTGCATCTATGTGACCTTTGGTGGCAACATGGGTCAGAGACATCAACACAGACCCCAGCCACAGCAGGACCACACACCCAGATCTTGGTCCTCAGCAGCAACCTGGGCCAGGTTATCACCATGGTCCCAAGTGGCAGCCCAGACTGCAGGCTCACTCACAGTGACAGGAGCCAGAGACATCAACATGGGCCCTTTCAGCTGCTCCAGTTCCCTGATCAAAACCTGACACTTGGTCATAACGCAGGCCCAGACAACTCCCTGAACTTGGGTAGCCGGCTGGCCATTCACTTCAGCCCGTTTCTCATGACACTGACCTCTCCGGATCCACCTGTTTCCCCAGCCCACAAACCATTCTGCCTCTCCCTCTCTTCTTCCTCCCTACCCTGTACTCTCTCACTACAGTAGTACCCACCCACCCAGCACCAGGGCTCTTGGCTGGGTCACAGGTGTCACTTCGTTGAGTACTGTCCGTCCCAGCCATAAGAAGAGCTGCTGTCTTTCCATTCTTCTGTACCCAGACCTAGAGACCTCGGGAAGTTATTTGGTATGATGGTACCTGATTGTTGGGCGTCAGAGGTGCCAGGAGGACTCATGAATGATTGTGGGCCCTGCATACCCAAAAGTCTGGAGGGGTGGGTGCTGTCTGCGCCTACCACCTATTTCAAAATCCTAATGTTTGAAGAGCACAAACTGTCACATCTCTGGCAAGGACCTCTCCCCTAAGCCCCATTTCATGTATCCATTTTTTAAGAATCACACTTGAGTGTTGAAGGGTAGTTTTTATATGCAGCAGAAAGATGGATCTTTTTTTTATATCCCTTCTGTTAGCCTGTGTCATTTTATTGGTGAAGTGAGTCCATGGATATCAGGGGATAATAATGACCAGTGATTGTTAATTCCTGTTAGTTTTTTGGTGGTGGTGGCAGTGTGTGTGTGTGTGTGTGTGTGTGTGTGTGTGTGTGTGTGTGTGCATATGTGTGTCTGTGCTTTCCTTCTTTGGACTTTTCTGGTGTGAGATTATCTATTGCCTGTGTTTTCATGGATGTAGCTAACTTCCTTGGGTGGAAGTTTTCCTTTTAGTACCTTCTATAGGACTGAATTTGTGGATAGATACTGTTTAAATTTGACTTTGTCTTGAAATATCTTGTTTTCTCTGTCTATTCTGGTTGAAAGTCTGGGTATATTAGTCTTGCTGGTATCCGTGATCTCTTAGAGTCTGCAAGACATCTGTCCAGGTCCTTCTAGCTTTCAGAGACTCTGTTGGAAAGTCAAGTTTAATTCTGATACGTCTGTCTTTATATGTTTCTTGGCCTTGATCCCCATGCAGATTTTAATATTCTTTCTTTGTTCTGTATATTTTGTGTTTTTATTATTATGTGACAAGGGGACAATTTTTTTTGGTCTAGTCTATCTGGTGTTCTGTAAGGTTCTTGTACCTTTATAAGCATGCCCTTGTTAGGTTGTGAAAATTTTTCTCCTGTGATTTTGTTGAATATATTCTCCAATCCTTTGAGCTGGGATTCTTCTCCCTCTTCTATTCCCATTACGTTTAGGTTTGGTCTTTTCATAGTGTCCCAGATTTCCTGGATGTTTTGTGTTAAGAATTTATAGGTTTTAAGATTTTCCTTGGCTGATGAATCTGTTTCCTCCGTCCTGTCTTCAATGCACGAGATTCCCACTTCCATCTCTTGTATTCTGCTGGTGATGTTTACATCTGCAGTTCCTGTTCACTTACCCAGATTTTCCATTCCCAGAATTCTCTCAGTTTGAGTTTTCTTTATTGCTTCTATTTCCATTTTCAGGTCAGGAACCATTTCCTTCACCTGTCTGTTTGTTTCTTCTTGACCTTTTTTTGGCATTCTTTAAGGGATTTATTGATTTCCTTCAATTTTTTGTTTGCTTTGTTCTCAATTCCTTTAAGGATTTTTTTATTTTCTCTTTAAGGACCTCTATCATCTTCATAAAGTTATTTTTAAGGTTTTCTTGTGCTTCAGCCTCATTGGAATGTTCATATCTTGCTGTTGTAGGATCACTGGGTTCTAGTGGTGCCATATTAACCTTTCTGTTACTCATTGTTTTCCTACACTGGTGTTTAGGCATCTGAATTTGGGATAATTATAGGTCTATGTGTTGATTCTGGCATTTGTTGTTGGGTGGGTGTTTTATTTCTTTGTTTTCTTTTTCCTCTCTGATATTAAGTGTTCAAGGGTTCTGGTGTCTGGTGAGTATTCAGGTCCAGTATTTTATCTTGGCTGGAATTATGGGGGCTTTGGGTCCCTAGATCCAGCCTGGCATCTAGTAAAGCCTAAGTCTTCTTCTAAACTTGTAGGCAGGAATATGGATCCAAGGAGTACAGTCTGGGATTATTGAGCGGGTTAAAGAATTTTTAGAAGGTAGTGTCATACCTGGAGTGCCTAGGACCAGCCTGGTCTCCAGTAAAGCTTCTGGGCTGTGGGACAGATTATAAAGCTCGGGGGAGGAGTTCAAATTTCAAGTATTTTACCTGTAAAATAAAGATAGCAATGGTGGCTACCTAGTAGAATTATTGTGAAGAATAATCAAAAGTTCTTACCATAGTATGTGGCTCACAGCAATTAATCAAGAAGTATTAGATATTGCAATTATTATAATTGTTACATTCATGGAAAAATAATAGTGGAATAGATGAAAAACAGTAATTAGGACCCAAGAGTAGACAATTAGAAGCAAGGTTAAGAAGTCTGCATGCAGGGCAACGCAATTGGCATGAAGAGCTTATTAATATAATGTGCAAAACAGAATGATGTCAATAAGACGACAGGAGTTTTAATTTTTATTCTTCCAGAGAAACAATATTTTTACAACAACATATGCATTGTAATACCTGTGTGGGAACAGCAGAGTTCAGCTAAGAGGGTCTAACATGCCAACAAATCAAAAAGAGCATTCATGAGATCATGTACTGCAGAAGGCAACTGCAGATTCCACCAATCAGCTCATAGGCTGTGAGGAGATATTACCCCATATATCCCCCACACAAACAGATTGAGGAGGCTCTTGCATTAAGGACATATATCTCTATGACAGGTGAAAACTTAAGCAGCTAACCTTAGCAGTACTGGGAGGACAGGAAGCACACACCTTGAACATTCCAGGGTACTGTTCTAGGAAAAATAAATAGAATTCCTTCAACATGAGGACTGGTGTTCTACGGGACTGAAAAAAGGCTACTAAATTGTAAGGCTTCCCTCATTTATGAAACAGCGACAAGAGAGGGGCAGAAAAAAATCTTAGCAAAGCACTGAGTGGCCCAAGTAATATCTAGCCAGACTCAATGGTAAATGTCTTTCCCTATGAGAAGTCATTCAGGAAAGGAATGATTATGCAAAAAGTTATAAGATAGGAATACAAGACTTGAGAGAACATAAACAACAGAAGAACTATGGCATCACTTAAGACACAAAATAAACATCTGGTGGATGACCTCAAAGAAATGAAGAGATCTATGTCTTGCCTTGCCAAGAACTATCAACATATTCATGCACCGTATGGATATATACATGAAAGAGACATACAATGGACTATCATTCAATCTTACAAATGAAGAAAGTTTTACCACTTTAAACAATCTGAGTATACGTAGAAAAAAAAGAGACACAAGAATATAAATACTATATGATCTCACTATATTTGGACCCTAAAATACTCCAGCTCATAAGAACTGAGAGTAGAATGATAGTTCCCAAGGCCTGAGGAGAAAATGGATAGATGATGTTTTCAACGCACAAATTTTCTGTAATGCAGGATGGATAAGTTCTGGATATCTATAATAAAACATCATTCTGATTAATAATACATATTGTATACCAATTTGCTATGAGGAACATCTTATGTTAGTTTTTACCAGAAAAACATTATGTAGTAATATAATAAATGTGGCAAGAAGAATCTTTCTGGTGCAATATACACGTTTAGAAGTGATGTCTTCATGATGGTCTTATTTCCACATTTGTCAGGAGTGTGAATTAAATGTTTACAGATCTGCATATGCCAGCTAGACATCAATACGATGCTTTTGTTACAAAGCAAACACTAATCATTAGCTCTCTCTGTGAAAATACTTGGGCCTTTTCACTTTCAGTTATCTCACTTAAAAATGGTGACAGTACATATCTTATCAAAGAAAATAATACATGTAAAGAACATAACAATTAGGTTTATTGAAATGGTTCATCAGGTTGTGGGACTTGCTACCATGCCTAATGACCTGAGTTTGAATTTTCCTCTCTCTCTCTCTCTCTCTCTCTCTCTCTCTCTCTCTCTCTCTCTCTCTCTCATGCACACACACATACACACATGCACGCACAAATAGATAGGTAGACAGACACACCAACAAACAGACAGGAAGACAGAAATACAGATAAATCAAAGCAAACTTGCGATATAATTGTTCCTTAGTATCCTTGGGACATTGGTGCCAGGACCCCTCTAGTACCAAGGCCCAAGGATATTTAAATCATTTACATAAAATCGCATAGTATGTAATCTAACTTTTATACATTTTCTTGTATGCTTTAAACCATCTATAGAGTACTTATTATACCTAAAACAATGTAAATAATACATAAATGGTTTTATGCTATAATATTTAAAATAATGAGTCTGTACATATTCAGTAGAAATGAGAATTTAAAAATATTTTTCCTATCACTGACTGAATTGGCATGTGTAGAACTTCTGGATTTAAAGAAATTACTACTCTTTGTAAATTATAGATTATTCCCTTTTCCTTGTTCCCTCCTTGCTTTCCCTCTGTTCTTCTGTCTTATCAAATCTGTGGCTTCACATTATTTAGCAGTAAAAAAAAATCCAATCTAAGAATTCAAGTCTATGCTCCATAACAACCGTCGCTCGATATCTTATTTTTCCCAGATTTTATCCTATATTTCTACTTCTGTTCATCTCCAAGAAAGACCTCTGTCAATTAGCTTGTAAAAAGCCATGGCAACACACTTCTGGATTATTCCTTGTCACCACAGAGGATATATAGTTTAGGATTTTCTCAGCCTCCCTTAAAGCTAAAGCAAGCCATGAAACCCAGTACTCCACAATGAAATATAATAAGCCCTAGTATAGTTGAATATACTTTTTTTCTGTTTTCTAATAAAATAGTAATTCAACTCAAACTCATTTTTCCACATTTTTTTTCACTTCAATTAGACATGTTGTGAAGACATATACTAGCTATGTTGTGGTCACACAGGATAACCAAAAATCCCACAGAAGTATATAAAATATAAACACCATCATCCACTCTTAGATTCTGACTTCTTTACTTTGTGATTAGAATTAAGCCTACAAGGATGAAGAGATTCCTAAGAGGTTAAGGACACTGGCTACTCTTCCTAAATACCTGGGTGCAATTCCCCACGCCCACATAGCAGCCTACAGGAGCCTGTAACTCCAGCTCCAGGGGATTCAATGTCTTCTGCTAGAATCTGAGGGCAATATGCGCATCCATGCAGGCAAACTACCCACACACGTACAAATAAATAAATAAATGAAATTTAAAAAATAAGGATTTTTCCAGTCCTCGGAAAAAATAAGTTTTCAAAATTTCAACTTGTTTCTTTGAACTTCAGACATGCTGCTGCTTGCACACAAACAAGATTCTCCTCGAGGTAATCAGAGAGTTACCTATCTATAAAGTCTTTCACAGTGCACCGAAGTTTTCTTTCATCTTCTGTGTAACCTTCCTATGAGGAAATATACCAATGAGTACTGGGGTAATTGCTTTGATGTTACAATTGTTGGAAGTAACACTTATTTTGACTTCCTGGTGATTTTCCACAGAACTGGGCATTTCTGTTTATTTTTCTTATATGTTCACGCCTTCATTTATTCATCATAGATTTTTATTAGATACATTAAAGCAGGACTGTAGAATAAATTCCAAAGACAGTCAAATAAGCACACTATCTTAAATGTCTGACAAGCAAGAGAGGGATCCTTAAAGTTAAAGCATATATTGGCACTTTTCATTTTAAATTAACTGTTTGAAGTTGCTGTAAAGATAAACAATCTAAGGAAAAACAAGAAAATTTAGCAGATGTCATCTTTTGGATGTGGGTTTTCCCTCACGGATTTTTCTGTTGATGCTTGTACCCAGGGTCTCCACATCCCTCAAGAGGCA
This sequence comes from Microtus pennsylvanicus, assembly GCF_037038515.1. NCBI lineage: Eukaryota > Metazoa > Chordata > Mammalia > Rodentia > Cricetidae > Microtus > Microtus pennsylvanicus. The sequence goes on along the minus strand of NC_134601.1, from coordinate 78,725,203 downwards.
GAGCTCAGTAGGAGATCCTTGGGTTAAAGGGAGGCATGTCCACTAAGGAAATTAGAAAATCCCAGTTATTTAAAGCCATCATGTCTTGTGATGTGATTCCTTTATCTTATATATGTCCTTGCCAATATGACACCATTTACCACAAGAACTTCACTTGACCCAAGCTGATGATTGCATTGTGCCTTTGAAACTCCAGGGTGACAGCTAGATAAGGTTCTTTTCTTAAAAAAAATAAATAAATAAACTACCCAGATTTATTTTGTTGCAGTATTAAGGAGCAAATTAATGTAACACACTATTTTGAACTGGAATTACAAATATCTCACATATATACTCTATCTGTACAAATAAATATCCTGCTTTATTAGGAAAACCATTCCTTATAATTGGAGAAGTTACCCTAACACAAGTGTTGTGATTTCCATTACTATTCTCTCCTAGTATTGTATATTTTAGTTGGGCAAATGGATAATAATGTATAGACACCATTGCAATGTCACACCAATAATTGAACTACTCCATGCTCCCTCTATATTTTTAACATGTTCTTACTGAGTGTTCAAACTTAAAACCCTTTCATTTTAATAGCCAAATGTGGTTACTCACAGGTCCCTGAATGAGCTGTGCCCGTTCCTCTTCTACACCTTTACACCCTCTTTCCCATGTGCAATTTGTTCAGGAGATAAAAAAGACTTTAGGAATTTTTTTCTTCGTATGCTATGGAAACATTTTCTTCCTTGTTCTTCTTTGCTTTGGAAGATCAGCAGTAAATTAGCTACTTTCAACATTTGAATATCTCTGCCAGGCATTGTGAATGCACTCCTACAGGGCCTGAGGGTCTTTGAATCATCATGAAACCCTTTCTCTTTTAAAATTCAAATATTCCTGAAAGGCGCGTCCATATAATGGCTAATATTCATTCTAGTTCTCACATTTTTCAATTTTATAATTTTAGGAGGTTATATGCTTCTCATCTGTAATTCCCAGTATCATTACTGTTGATAAACCTTATCTTTGAGATGGTGAACTCCTAACCTGACTTTTTAAAATATTCAGCACTAAGAGAGTAATTCTGTTTTCTAATAGTTTCTTTCTCATATAAAAAGCTTTGGTGAAAGCCTTACTTAATAAAAATTCAGAAATGTAATAACATTCAGATTTTGTGATCCTTGATTTTAAAAAGAGGTTATAGAAATTCTAATGAAAATAATCACTTTAACAACCTGCAGGTCCCCTCCCAGCAATTGAAAGAGTTTTTATCTCCTGAACTAACCATTTACATTAGTATTCATGAAACCTTTGTAGAAAGGAGCAATCTAAAGGATGGTTTCACTGGCGATTTGGGTATTCTAAAGGAACATTGTGAATTGAGAGGCAGTTTTCTGTCTGTGGATATGTCTGTCTGCCTGCCTATTTCGATCTCTTGCTTTTTTAAATCACCTCTTAGAAATGGCTCCAAATGTAAAACTATACATGTGTGCAACTGGATCAGCATCATAGACACGAACCAAACAAAAGGACATATTACATATTGTTAAAATACTATGATTTTCTAGAGTCTAATTCAAAATCAAGAGAAAGTTAAATTATAAGCTCAATTTTAGTCTATGAAATTCTAACAGTGCCTATTCAAGGATTCACTACTCAGAAATATAGAGATGTAAAATTTAGTTCTGATTATGTTAATTTTACTTTATAATTCCAGAACCACACAACAAGATAGAGAATAAATACTTGTATTCATTTTTTCTATTTCTCATAAGAACTTAATTCATTTCTAGAATGATAGTTTGAAGGACGAAGTAAAGAAATTTTTTGAAAAAATAAGACATATTTAGTACCAAGTTTATTAAAGGAATATATATATACAGTGTAGTTGTGCTAATGTAGCATTATATTAGCACCTCTGTCATCAAAAACTTAACCCCCAGATTTATTCTTCTTTTAAATATAGAAAGCTATAATGTTGGCAGACCACCATAGGAGCTTTGACATGAAGAATCCCTGCAGTCTGAGGCTTTCTTCACATCTTATGCACCTAGTCTTGCATTCCTAAAATAAAGCTATGGGTATCCAGACATGCCCAGATACATGTGTGTTCCACTGTATACATTGCCTTGTTCAGGATTTACAGTACTGGGTACAAGGAAAGTCCTTCTATGACTCCCAATTACACCATAAGATCCCAAACGATAGTTCTAGCCTTCTCAGAGTTTCTCTTCCTCTTTAGTAGTCTAGACAGCAGCTATCCATTTTGAGATTTATCATTTGCCACTTTCTCCTTGAAAATATCCTAAACTCTGTATTTTCAAAAAAAGAAAAAGTTCCTTTTCTATATTCCCATAATCCAGTGTAAATGCTACACATTCACTTCTACAGAGTCTAACCATGAAAGAAATCCCATTTTTGTCATCTCTCTATTCTCTGTCATTCTAGTACTAGGTATGTTTTATATAAAATTGTGTGTAATTAAAGTATTTTTTTCTTTAGCCGAAGACAAGTGATTGTCTTGGTATATAAAGAGTAATAATGCTTTTGAAGTAAACTCCAGTGTAGGGCCCTTTGTATTCCTTATGAAGGCAGAAATGTTTATTCGTCAATTTTATTTTTCATTTCTAAATAGAAATATCCTTTACAACATTTTAAGCCTCCAATTATGATGCAAACGTTTGCTTATGAGTAGTAGAATTCAGAAGCCAATGCAACTTCCTAAGGGATTTTTGGAGGATGTTACAAAAAAATTAAATCCTTATGGCCCATTCAAATGTAGGTTAAATTATCAGCAAACTCTTTTGGGACTGTGGCAATGTCCCATTTCATCAAACAAGTTCTAATTAACAGTAATGTTTATTTAAAATCCAGTTATTATCCTCGTTATTATTTTAGTACCTGGCACAAAACATCTTGGTTTCCTTAATTCCCCACTCCTTCAGGCAGGTCTTCCCATGGTAGTACCAATAGCAACATCTGTTTGCAACATAACTTCTCTTTTTACCCAGTTGTCAATAAATACCTAATTAAATCCATAATTAAAATGAATGCCGCCGGTGGTGGTGGCACAAACCTTTAATCCCAGCACTCAGGAGGCAGAGGCAGGTGGATCTCTGTGAATTTGAGGCCAGCCTGATCTACAGAGCAAGTTCCAAGACAGCCAGGCATACAGAAAGCACTACCTTGAAAAACCTAGAAAAAGATAAATCTTTAAAAAAAAAATACCACAAGAAGTCTACTCAGATTATCTATCAAGTGTTTTTGTCTATTTAGGCTGCTCTAACAAAATGCCTTGGACTCGGTAGGTTATATGCAAAAGCAACGCATTTCTCACAGGTCTACAGTCTAGGTATGCTAAAATCAAGTTTCTTTTTTCATATTTATTTATTTATGATAATTATGTGCATGAATAGAACATATTCTCCTATTTCTCAGCACCTTTTCTTATCCCTCCTTCTCCACTCTTGCTGTTTCCCATCTTCTTCCCAACTATTCGTCTATGGGCTTATAACCCTTCCTAGAAACCGCATGCAATTAGTACAGAACTACATACACATGCTTGGGAGAAACGGTTGTAGATTTAGGTAGGGGTCTCACGGTTGCCTGTCCTCCTCCTTCTGTAAGAGAATATCAGTAGTCAGCAAGCCCAGCTGTTGTGATCTTTGACAAGTGGGCAGAACTGAGCTCATAAAAATGGTGGCAGTTGGTCTTGGAGAATGCTCCTGTATAAGTAGATATAAAATCCCACTTCTAGATGCGCATTTGCTAGCTGAGAGATAAATTTTAAATATTACTGTCCCCTATAAATCAGGTAATAACAAATTAAACCAACATGGAAGTTCAAGCTAACTGCAGTCAGAATGGCCATCAAAAAATATTGATGACAAGTGTTGGTGAAGATGTGAAGAGAGAGTAATTGTCATACACTGCTTGTGAGAATATGAACCAGTGCAACTACTATGGAAACCATTGTGCACAGTCATCATAAAACTAAAAATAGAACTGCCATGTAAAGAATATGTATCAGTATAAAACAGAGATGATTTGACATCTGTATTTATTTCTCCACTATTCACTATTGTCAAAGAATGGAACAAGTTTAGATGACTATCAAAAGGTGAATGGATAAAGAATAGGTAGGTAGGTAGGTAGGTAGGTAGGTAGGTAGATAGATAGGTGGGTGGATGGAAAGATAGATAGATAGATAGATAGATAGATAGATAGATAGATAGATAGATAGATAGATAGATAGATAGATAGATAGATGATAGGAGTTGATAAAGCTTTGAAAAGAAAGAAATTATGTCAGTTGCAGGAAAATCTATGGAACCAGAGATCATCATTAGAAACACACCTTACTCAGAAAGACAAATATCTTCCCTCCCTTCCTCCTTTTCTCTCTCTCTCTCTCTCTCTCTCTCTCTCTCTCTCTCTCTCTCTCTCACACACACACACACACACACACACACACACACATCTGTGGAGAATAGGTTAAAAGGGGTTCACAAGGACCAATACATGATAATAGTAAGGGAATGGAATATGCCTATGTTATATTGACTTTTGAATGAAAATCTCATAATGAAACACATCATGTTGCACACTAACAAAATCAATGTATTAAATAAAAGTCCATTGCCCTAAGCATAAGCATAATTTAAGTTTAAAATGTTTTAAGGCAATATACTTTTTAAATGGACAAATATTAGACATCTCAACAAAACTACGTAGACAACAAGGAAACATATAATAAATGCTCCACTTCTTGTCAGTAGAGCAATACCAATTAAAATAAGCATAAGATTGTAGAGCATAGTTATTAGAATGGCAAAATACAAACACAGATCCACAACACTGACAAGGAGATGGATACGTAAAACCTCTCATTGTAGATGGGAATTTAAAGTGCTACTCTTGTTACATTGGAAGACAAAGCTGAAACACTGGAAATTTAAGAGTGGCTATGGAATGTGTATGAATAATATTCTAAAAGTTATGTCTCAGTCTTTTGAGACATCTATTACAAAATTACATTATACTAATTAGTTTCTAAACAACATTATTGTTGTTAATGAAAATGATGTTTATAAACCAGTCAGTAAACAAGACACTAATGGATTCATTGTCTGAGGATGCCATGTATTTTGCTTCTGTACCATGTCATTTTGTTCTGTTTTTTTTTCTTTTCTTCTCTTCCTTCTCCTCCTCTTTCTTTCTCTTCTTCTTGATATAGAATCTTTCTAAGAGTCTTTATGCATAAGTCTCCCAAACACTGGGATTGGAGACACGTCCGTGATACCTAACTTAGATGATGCTTGTGACAGTGTAGCTCTGCATGGCACATATGCTTAAAGGAATTAGAATACAGTAAAGAGCTGCAAAGGATCCCTTATTATTTGGCCCTTGGCTCCCCTTGTTCAGGTTCCTGAAAGATTTATTGTAAGACCCAGGTTCGATGCCCAGCACCCACATGACAGTTCACAAATGTCTATAACTCCAGTCCTGGAGGATCTGATTCCTTCTTCAGACATTTGTGGGCATTGTATGTACATGGTGTACAAAAATATATGCCTGAAAATCACCCATGCACATAAAGTAAATATTTTCAAAGGAGGGGTTTAGATTTGGGAACAAAAACTCTCCTAAAGTCTTTCTACCCTAACTTAATGAATAGAACTGACCAAACCATATAAAAAGCAGTATGGAAAAAGGTGCTATCATGCAATCCTATTATTATTGACTCACTGATGCTCCAGATCAAGATTTACCCAAATAACGCTTGTAGAAACAAATTTTTTTTTCTGCTTCCAAATAGTTTTTAATCATGGAAGTGGAGCTTGCTTTTAAAAACAGAAAGAAACTACCTGTAATCCCAGCCTCAGGAGACTGAAGCAGGAGAATTACAAGATTGACACCATTCTGAACCACATCATGAGGCTCTGTCTAAAATTAAACAAAGCAAACCAGTGTTAGTCAATGTTCCTGTACATTCTCGGCAAGTCTCCTTCATCTTGAACAGTCATAGAATTCACCTGTGTTTGGTGTTTCTCTCCCCATTTAGGCAAAAGGGATATTTTATGTCAAGTTTCAGGTGAGCAACAGCCAATTTGCTCATCCTGGAGTGTAGTTGCTGCAGTGCAACTCTCTTCCAACTGCTTCTGCAGTGTCTAGCAGCAGAACAAGAAATTGCCAAACATAATTATGTCATAGTAGCATATTTGTTTTATTCAAGAACAAATCAAGGAACATTGTTTACTATGGAATGTGGGTAGCATATAAATAATACTAGATTGTAATTCAAGGGAGACTGAAAAGTAATAGGTATAATTAATTTATCTGTAATGGCTTAAATTTGGACCCCAGCCCAAGGTTCTATGTGTAACATGAAGGGCTGTTTGTTGGAGTTTCTGTCCCGCCTGGTACCCCACAGCTGGCAAGCCCCAAAGAAAATCACACAGAGATCTCCATAAGTTATAAAACTGATTGGCCCATTAGCTCAGGCTACATATTAGCTCTTGTAGCTTATATTAACCCATTGTTCTTATCTATGCTAGCCACATGATTCGGTACCTTTCTCAGCAGGGCAGCTCACATTTTGCTTCTTCGGAGTCTGGGCAGGAGTGGGAGGAATCAATTTCCTCCTTCCCAGAATTCTTTTGTTCTCATTGAATCATTTCTACTTCCTGTCTGGTTTTTCCCACCTACACTTCCTGCCTGGCCAATCAGCGTTTATTTAAAACATAATTGATAGAATACAGACAATTCTCCTGCACCACTATGCATTGGAAATTTCATTTTAATTATGGATTTTTTTAAATTGATGAATCTATAGATAGTATGACATAGTGGGAAGTCATTAGGTTACTAGGGGAACTGACTTCAGAAGTCATTAGGGTAGTTGTGTGGGAATAGCACTACCACTTATAACCTGGTTGCTATAAAAGAACAATACTGCATTCTTCCAAATTTTGAGTCTCATTGTGAGCTTTCTTCTTCTCTCATGCACTTCTCCATCATGAAGGCCATCTATCACGAAGGCCCTATCAAAGCCTTGCCGCTGACTTTGCTTTCCTTTGAAGTTCCAAAACTGTGAACCAAATAAACCTCATAACCTATACACAGATATTTTCTTATAAACATCAGAATCAGACTAATACAATATTCATGGGCTTCACCAGAACACATAGACACAGCTGTATGAAAAATTTCAAAATGAGAGATAAGACCAATTTAACATTTAACATTTGCAACATTACTAGACAACAAGGCAAATTAAATTGATTTTTATCAGTTGTTCCAACTTTAGAATTTTACCTCCTTATTCTATGAAATGAAAATAATAATTACATCTGGTCTTTCTCCATTCTAAGATTGGAAAAGCTATATATGTTAATATATGGAACTGTTAGGCAATCTGCAAAGGGGATTTCCTTCAAACCAACACACATCCAGAGACACTGCTTGTGTGAATAGTTATTTAAGAGTCTTGCTGCCCCTTGAATCTCAGAAAAAGCATTACCTTTCTTGCAAGTCTAATGCTCTATGTTGCTTTAAAAAGATTTCTAGAGCTTCTTCCTCACTGCATTTTCTCAATATAATATACTGTTTACTCCATTCTAATTTAATTCCTATCCACTCCCCTAATTCTTATTTTTCCATCTGATTTTAAAAACCATATTGCCTCATTTAGAAATATTTAAAATCTCCTCATCACCTAATTTTATTCAACAAAATAGTTAAATTTGTTGATAATTGCAACATATTTGTTTCAAAGTCTTATTGATGAATCTCCTCTAGTTTTCCATTGAACATCTTCACATGTGTTTCAAGAAAAATTCTTAACTATTCTCCTCCAAACCCTTTGAGTTTTCTCTAACAGTAATATATAAATTGTGTAATGTGAAACCAAGAAAGATTAAATATGTGATTAATAACATGATTCAAAAACTTCTGATTTAAGGATGAGATGTAAATGATTCATGCTATATTGAAACCCATTTCTATGTATTTTAACCCAAAATTTAATAAATACATGAATGACTAAAAATTTGTAAGACTCATTTATGACTGTTTACATAATCTAAAAGCACTAGATAACAATAACCACACCTGTTGAGAGACAGGAGAATTCTAGTTATTGTAGTAGTGCTAACGCTAACATCAACACTCATTTACCAGTAGGATGGGCAAGTGTGCTGGATTTCTGAGACAGAGAAACTGAGTAGGAAGCAGGGCTTTCAGTACCATAAGCAGAGACTTCCCATGCACACACCACCTACATGTTATATTTGTTGATTAAACATTTAGTGGGCAGCCTCACCACTAGAAAATCAGCTTCCAAATTATGTTCTTGCCATCTGATGAGGACAAATAGACCTTAGCCTGCATAATCCTTTGAATTTCATAATAATAATAACACACATATATATACTGTCATTGATAATTATCTGCAAATGAATTAAACGTGTAGTCAATCTCCCTCATATAATATCTCTAGAATAATAAAAATGACTTCTCAACTTCAATTTTTCAAGAAGATAGGCAGGTAAAAAACTTTTACAAATAGACAGGACTTGAGGGGAAATTTATCACGTATAAAAACTGAGGAATTACACAGAATCAGAAAACCAGATTAATAATTTCTTTTAATTGAAAATTTTCATAAAATATATTCAGGTCAAGCTTTTCACCTTTCCTAAATTGTTCCAGGTGTTCCCCACCTCCTCACCCACCCAATTCCATGGGCTTTCTTTCTCTCTCTCTCTAAAAAACAAACAAGCAAACAAAACAAAAACAAGAAATACACACAACAGCACTAAATCAGAAACTAAAATATACATGCAAAAGATGAATAAGACAAAAATGTCCAAACAAAGCTATATGAGACAAAAAGTATATAAAAATATCATTGACTTATTTTTGTGTTGGTCATATATTCCTAGGCATGGGGCCTACCCTGAAGTGTAGCTAAAATATCCATTGGACTCCATTGGGGAAGACTAAATTTTCCTTTCCAAGAGAGTACCATTTGCAGATAGCTTCTAAGTTAGGGGTGGAAGCTCATCCCCTTGCCCTTCTCAGTGTGGGGACCCTGTGGGACCTTGTGCAGGTCCTGTACATGCTGCTACAGTCTATGAGTTCATATGTGCATTAGTCCTGTTGTGTCTGGAGGACACTGTTTCCTTGAAGTCATCTATCACCTCTTACAGTCTCTCTACTTCCTCTTTTACAATAAAATGGAAAGCAATAAAGGAAGACACTTCATGATATACTCTGCCCTCCATATTTATACACATGGACATGCATGCCGATACACTTATGTGAATGCAGCATACACAAAACACATAACAAATACCACACATGCATGCTTGAACCCACACAGACACACACATGCACACACACACACACACACACACACAAGCATAGTATATTTTAGGGACCAAATGGAGCTCTGCATAAACAGAAAATGGAATATAAATGGTGTCATAATGTGGTTAAAGTTGATAAATCTTTAATATTCAGTTTGCTTTTGTCAGTGTGTTGAGCAAGTGGACTTGCTTGTGTGTATTTTTGCATCAGCACTCATCAAGGATATTGTTCTATTATAGTTTTCTTTTTATTTAAATTTTTATTCATTTTACATACCAACCACAGTTCTCACTCTCTCCCCTTCTCCCACTTAATTCTATTGTCCCCGCAACCCGCCCCCCCCCATCCACTCCTCAGAAAGGATAGGGCCCTCCCATGGGGAATCAACAAAGACTGGCACATTAAGTTGAGGCAGGACCAACTCCTTCCTCCTTGCATCAAGACTAAGCAAGGCATCCCACTATAGGGAATGAGCACCAAAATGTCCACTCATGCACTGGGGACAAATCCTGATCACACTGCTAGGAGCCCCTTAAACAGACCAAGTCACACAACTGTCACCTATATTTGGAGGATTTAGTTGGGTCCTATGCAGGCTCCTCAGCTGTCAGTCTAGAGTCAATGACCTCCCATAACCTTGGGTCATGATCTTGACCCCCCACTTGCTCATATGATCCCTGCTCCCTCTCTTTGACTGAACTCCTGCAGCTCTACCTGGTGCTCGACTGTGAATCTCTGCATCTGCTTCCATCAGTTACTGAATGAAGGGTCTATGATGACACTCAGGGTAGTCCCCAATCTGAATACAGGGGAAGACCAGTTCAGGTACCTTCTCTAGTATTGTTAAGAGTCTTAGCTGGGGTCATCCTTGTGGATTCCTGGGAATTTCCTAACACCAAGTTTCTTGCTAACCCCATAATGGCTCCCTCTATCAAGATATCTCTTTCATTCTCTCCATCTCCATCCCTCCCCCAACTTGATCACCCCATTCCCTCATGTTACCATCCCATTCCCCATTTTACCCAGGGGGGGGGGAGTCTCATCTATTTCCACTTCCCAGGGTGATCCATGCATTCCTCTTAAGGTCCTCCTTGTTACCTAGCTTCTCTGGAGCTATGGATTATAGCCTGACTATCCTTTGTGTTACATCTAATACCCACTTAAGAGTAAGCACATACTCTGTTTGCCTTTCTGAGTCTGGGTTACGTCAATCAGGATATTTTTTCTAGTTCCATCCATTTCTCTGCAAATTTCATGGTGCCATTACTTCTTACAGCTGGATAGTTCTCCATTGTGTAAATGCACTGCATTTTCTTTGTCCATTATTTGGCTGTATAGCAACTTTCTTGGGCCTTCCTATCAGTGTTATTTTGACTCCAAAGAATTCATTCAGGAGTATTCTTTCTTTGCATTTGTATCTTCATTCTACTATGAAATTCTTGAACTAATTGTTGTAAAAATAAAAATGTCATTTAGCCCAAGTTTCTGAAATTTGCAGTCCAAGACCCGCTGAGCTCGTTGGTTTGTACTTCTGATGGGTAGAAAAGAATGGCAGACATAAGTGGCACACTGAAGGGCTTGCCTCATAAGTCAGGATGGAAAATAAGAGAATGGCTAGGGCCTCTGAATCCTCTATGAAGACACAGCTCCAGGAATCTAAGAACCTCCCACAAATATAACAATCTCCTAATAATGCCACCCTGGTAATAGAACCCATATCAAAGCATAGTCTTCTTCAACATTTGGAAGGCTTTGTTTAAGATCAGTGGGATTCTTCTTTAAAGGCTTGGTAGGATTAATAAGTTAAAGCGTCCTGTCCTTGGTGCCCCTTTCTTCAGAAGTTTAAATTGCTGGGTCTATTCTGTTGCTTTAATGAAATATTCTGAGCGAAAGCAACTTGGTAAGGGAATGGGTTAATGTGGCTTACACTTCCAGGTTACAATTCATTATTGAAGAAAGTCGGGGCAGGAACTCAAGGCAAAATTTGAAGTCAGGAACCATGGAGGGAAGCTGCATGTCGACCGGATCTTTGGCTTACTCACTCATGCTTAGCCAACTTTCTTATACAGCCTAGGGATGGGGCCACCCACAGTGAGCTGGGTACTCATGAAATAATTGATAGAACAATCCCCTGAAGACACTGTCAATATGACCTAGGCAGTTCATTAATGGTGGTTCTCTTCTCAGATGACTCTGGATTGTGTCAACTTAACAAGGACACTGCCCCAATGTTTCTGCTAATTATGAGTCTGTAATTTCTACTTCACAATTTATCCATAGTGTATTTTTTGTAGAAATCTATTGTTCTTACTTAGATTACTGAATATGATGACATATAAAATTAAGAGTATTACTTTATAATCCTTTCTCCTATCAAACAAGTTGTAATAACTACTTAGACTGACTAAAAGAGAAATTTGGATCAATTACTTAAAATGCTTTGTTATTTTAGGGCTGATGAGAAAATGGCTCAGTGAGTGAGTACAAATGGCTGCTCTGCAAGTGTGAGAATCTGACTCCAGATCCCCAGAACCCACACAAAAGGCAGCTGTGACATCACACCCATCTCCTACTCATGGCTAGGAAAGTGATGACAGACTCACCAGCAAATCAATGTAGAGAAAACAGTGAACTCTAGGTTCAGTGACAGACCCTCCCTCAAAATTTAAGGTGGAGTAGAGATTGAAGAAGTCACCTCATGGCAGCCTCTGGCCCCCACATGCATTTGCACACAAATGTGCACACAGATGCACTTATAAACACACACACACAAATTTTAAGTTTTTTTCTTATTAAGTATTTAATTCGTATATGTGAATTTCCCTTCTAAAATTGAATTACTACATTTCATATGTTTTAATATATTGCAATTTTGTCTAGTTTTATTTCTAGTTTCCATTTCAATATATTTATTGACACATTGGTTAAAATTTTGTCATTAAATTTTTAACGTATATGCGGATTTTAGTTATTCCTGTGTCATTGGCTCTAATTATATTCCATTCTGAATATAAAAGATATGTCACACGATCCCAACATTTCCTCACTCATTAAACTTGTTTTGTGTCAATATATAGTAATATGTGGAGAATGTGTCACATGTACTTGAGGATAATGTATATGCTGCTGTTGATGGCCAGAATCATTATTCAAAGCCTCCGTTTCCATACCATTGCCTTCTGGGTATCAGAAAGCAGATCTTTGCCAGACAATGAGTCTGCTACTGTCTAGTCTTAATGGTGGACTACTAGTCCCAGAACTGTGAGAAGTAGATTCATGCTGCAGTTAGCTATGTATCGTATAATATTTTATAAGAGTTTAAAAAGATTAAGACAGGAACTTAACACTCATATATTTAATACATGAAAAGGAATAATTAGCCTATGAACATTTTGTTAATTGTTTACTTTGGTTTTTTAAAGAATTGTTTTTAACATTTTTAATTATGTACTGGTTTGTGTGTCTACACATGGCCAGAGGCATAGAAATCTCTGGAGCTATAGTGACCGGTGGTTGTGCTTTACGTGATGTGCATGCTAGGAACTGAACTAGGGTCTTCTGTAAGAGCAAAGAATCACATGGTTTTAACTGCAGAATCATATCTCTAGCTCCTTTCTGTTTTTTATATTTTTATTTCTTATTTAATTTCTTTAGTGCCTTATAAACATCTTGGGGTTTACAAAGCTTTATGTGGCAACATGTTAAGTTCTTTTTTATTTCCTTTTATGCATGTTTTATTCCTTTTTGATTTGAACAAACTATCCTGAAATTATAATCTTATGTGTTTAAAAACCGATAATACATTAGATGAATTGTTTACAAAGCCTATAATCCTTTGTAGCCTTACATTCTATAGTTTTGATGTCACAGTTCATTGCAGCTTTATATATTATATATGAAACAACATCATGTATACTTATTTTATTTTAAATTTTATTTAAACATAAAAGTGGATTTATGACTCAAATTATAATAATTTATATTTTTATTTTTCCATATTGCTATTTTTGCTAAAGGAGTTTGTTTCATCTCTTTTTGGTTTACTCTCTGGAAATTTAGCATCAATTTTAGGGTCTCCACTTATCTCTTCTCTTTGAGAAATAATTAAATTCATCAGATTTTTTATTGTTTTTATTGAATTATACATATTTCTCCAATCCGCTCCTCCCCTCGTTCTCCCCTTCTACCCTCTCTCATGCCCCCTACACTACTAATACTCAGAAGATTTTGTCATTTTCTCCTTCCTATGTAGATCCATGTATGTCTTTCTTAGGGTTCTCTTTGTTGTTTAGACTCTTTGGGATTGTGGGCTATAGGCTGGTTTTTCTTTGCTTTTTGTCTAAAATCCACTTATGAGTGAGTAGATATTATCGGATTTTTTAAATCTGGAAACATCTTAATTTCCCCTTGATTTTGTTTCCTGATTTCAAATGAACAGTTTGCCTTCTTTTGACATTTTAATTATGCAAATCCCTGCCACCTTCTTGTTTGCAAAGATACTGTTAAGAAATCTCTTGTTAATAAAGGCTAAACATAGTTAATTTACTCTTGTCAGCTTCAGAACATTCTCATTGGTTTTGATTTCCTACAGTCTAATTATTATTTTTCTCAACATTAATCTCTTTAAATTCATCTCACTTAGAGTTCACTGAGATTCTTGTATTTCTGTTTATATCTTACTTAAATTGGGGAAATAGTCAGCTATATTTCTTCAGATAAGTGAACATTTACTTTCTCTTTATCCTGGAAGGCCTATGTGGGATATACTGGTCTGTTTGATTATGATACCTTTTGTGCTTTGGGTTTTAGAATTGCCAGTGACCTGTATTCTTTTTTTCTTATCTTTTTTGCCTGACCAAGTCTACTATACCCTCCAGTAAAGCTTTTCACTTAGACATTGTAATCTTCACAGAGCCTCTGGTTCTTTTATATAAGTTGTATCTTCTTTGTGGTTTTCTCACTGGGTTCATATACAGTTGTATTGATTTTGTTTACTTGCCTCTTTATGCTCTCCTCTAGTGCACTGAAAATATTTGACTGTTATTTTATAGTCTTTGAGAAGTAATTCCTAGCCCTGTTTCTTTAGTTTCTGTCTCTGGAGATTCATTTTGTTGATTTGAATGGGACATTTCCCTATTGCTGTAGGCATTCTTGTCTTTACTTGAGAATTTGGCACCTGATAAAATAGTGACTCTCCCAGTTTTTGTGTACTGATTTAAGACACAGAAATGCCATCACTAATCAGCCAAAGATAAAGGTGCAAGGGCATCTCAAAGTTTTCCCAGGGTTTCATCTTGCTTGATTCCATAGTGTTTTATCATTTCCCTCTTGAGCAGGGCTCTTTTGAACATTTTTATTTACGCATTTCCTGTCTTTTTCTGTTGCATCCTTCTGTCTGTATCAGGTCTGCAGCTTCCCAGAAGTTTGCTCTTGTGCAGGAGTTTCTGCCATTTCTTTCAGCAGCCTCTAGCCTGGCAGATAGTATTTACAACTGTCCTAATCAGCACTCAAGGTTAAGCTAAACAGAGTCCAGTTCCTCTAGCAGTTCCCAGACAAGTGAAGAGTGTTGCCAGGAATTTAGAGTGAATTCTACTCTTTCCTTTTTATCCTGAGGAAGGACTTAAAAAATTGAGGCTCCCAATAGTGCCTTGCTATACCAAGGAGGAATTAGAGAAAAGTTGAACAAACCACGATGACATTTTCTTCAATGTTGAATGCAACTTTTTCTTAGTTAGGTGTTCACTTGGTTGCCATATCTCCTTAAGTAGTTAATAGAGTTCTTACAAAACTATTTTAGTATGTATAGTGCTGTTAATTTAGTATGTTTATTGGAAAAGAGGAGTGATTATAAGATATGATTAACATATGAACTTGAAGAAAAGACACATGACATCATTTCATTTTAGATTTATTGTATTGTTCCATTGTATGGAAAGATCATATTTATCATTAATCAGTTTATGGACATTTCTATTAGCTAATCTTTTACGTATAATAAGTTAAAATAATTATTTTCAAGGTTTTGTATGGACACACATTTTCTTTTTTCTTTGGTATTATTTCCAGGCAATATGGTAATTCTTTTTCTGTTTGCTTCCTTGTTTTTGTTTAAAAAGACTTTTATATTTTTTTCATTTAGTTTTTTTGAGACCTGCCAGTTGTTTTCTGAAGTGGCTATACCATTTTTGCTTTGTCACCAGGCCAAAAAATGTTAATTAATCTACTCAGAAGACATATGTAAATAATATCAAGCATGGAATCAGCAGACTGTATCCATTTAGTTTCATCTAAATGTTCATTCAAAATCATTGTAAAAGTGACCATGTGGCCCATCTCCAGGCTCTGACAAATGATATAGCACAGAAAACAACGGAGACAGACATATACAAATAACACGAAATCATCTCACATTTTTGTGAAACCATTTTAAGTCTCAACATACAAAGTAGTTACATATGCTACTCCATTTATTTGCTTTTACATTGCCTTCTTAGAGACCCCTATTTTCTCCAGGTGTACATAATACCAAGAGAGGTAAAAGAGAGTGTCAAAAAATGTAGCATTGAAGATGAGAAACTCCAGGTTCTCAACTTCACTCTCCTATCAAATCCAAAGATGATTATAGGAAATTCACTGCCTTTTTCTAAACCATATTTTCTTATGCTTAAAATGTACACAACTAAACTATCAGATCTACCCAGAAATTCTTTCAGAAATAAAGTATATGGTTCTGTTTCCTTACTCATTTAGTCACTCAATATGCATTTACTTGCTGTTATGTAACAAGAAAACTATTTGCAGATAAACTTGAGAATGCATGCCTACTCGCTGTATTGTTTAAAAAAGGAGTAGCTTATGAGGAAGAAATGATAATTGATGATAAGAAAACAATCGAGCCTAGAACACTTTAGGTATTGGTTGCTCACAACCTAGATTAAAGCAGGATATGAAGGCAGGAAGTTTTATCAGTTGGGAAGGAAATACCAATTAGTGCAGGATTAGTTCATCGAGGAACTATAGGTACAGGACTCCGTGTCTCTCTTACATTCATTTTGTCGAAGATTATTTCCCAACACTTCTAAAATATTAATGTCTTAAGAATTACCCTACTTCAGAAAGGATTCATAGCCTTTACCTGCAAAAACTATGTCCCATAGTACTAGAAACAGCTCACTAAATGTGCTGGAAACATCTTGAAGTTAATCAGAGGGAAAAAATACATTTTAAATGTTACCTTTGCAGGTTGTTCTAAATAAACACCACAGAGCAAGACTGAATGGATTAAGGATATGGGAAGGTAAATATATCTAAGTCAATACTACTGTCATCGCTCAATTATAGCAACATGAAACTGAAAGGAGAAATGACATTACTATTTCATTTATCTTTATTTTCTACAATGTATTTATATTATTTTGTGGGCTTATTCTAAAATGTCTCCTATAGACTTACATATTGCATGCTTGGTCCCTAGTGCAGTAATGTTCAATGGTAGGACCAATATGGATATTCAAGAATCAACTTTTTAAAAAGGGAGATGATAAGATTACTGATTGAGGATAAAAAATGAATAAACATATCAAGACAGAGAAGTGATATATGAGATATCACTATAAGTTATGGGCATAAAAGGGTAAAGTAGGAGAAAATATCTTATGAAGATGTTGCTTATAATTTCTTCAAATTATAAACTCCTAGAGCTTATAAGCATTACTCTTACCCACTCTGAGAACAAAAACATACTTCACTACACAGCCCTGACAAAGAAGCTATTTCATTGTATAAGAAATATACCACAAAGAGTGAATACTTCAACCTTGGTTTTATTTTATTTATTTATTTATTTATTTATTTAGTTATTTATTTATTTATTTATTTATTTATTTATTTATTAAAGATTTCTGTCTCTTCCCTGCCACCGCCTCCCATATCCCTCCCCCTCCCCTAATCAACTCCCCCTCTCTCATCAGCCTGAAGAGCAGACCAGGGTCCCTGTTCTATGGGAAGTCCAAGGACCTCCCACCTCCTTCCAGGTCTAGTAAGGTGAAAATCCAAACAGACTAGGCTCCCACAAAGCCAGTACGTGCAGTAGGATCAAAACCCATTGCCATTGTTCTTGACTTCTCAGCAGTCCTCATTGTCTGCCAGGTTCAGCAAGTACGGTTTTGTTTTGTTTTTTTGTTGTTGTTTTGTTTTGTTGTTGTTGTTTTTTTTTCCTACGAGACAGGGTTTCTCTGTGGTTTTGGAGCCTGTCCTGGAACTAGCTCTTGTAGACCAGGCTGGTCTTGAACTCACAGAGATCCGCCTGCCTCTGCCTTCCGAGTGCTGGGATTAAAGGCGTGCGCCACCACCACCCGGCTAGCAAGTCCGGTTTTATCCCAGGCTTTTTCAGACCCAGGCCAGCTGGCCTTGGTGAGTTCCCGATAGAACATCCCCATTGTCTCAGTGTGTGGGTGCACCCCTCGCGGTTCTGAGTTCCTTGCTCCTGCTCTCTCTCCTTCTGTTCCTGATTTGGACCTTGGGGTTGTAGTCCGGTGCTCCAATGTGGAACTCTGTCTCTGTCTCCTTTCATCGCCTGATGAAGGTTAATATCCAGGAGGATGACTATATGTTTGTCTTTGGGTTCACCTTCTTATTTAGTTTCTCTAGGATCACGAATTATAGGCTCAATGTCCTTTATTTATGGCTAGAAACCAAATATGAGTGAATACATTCCATGTTCCTCTTTTTGGGTCTGGCTTACCTCACTCAGGATAGTGTTTTCTATTTCCGTCCATTTGCATGCAAAATTCAAGAAGTCCTTGTTTTTTACTGCTGAGTAGTACTCTAATATGTATATATTCCATACTTTCTTCATCCATTCTTCCATTGAAGGGCATCTAGGTTGTTTCCATGTTCTGGCTATTACAAACAATGCTACTATGAACATAGTTCAGCATATACTTTTGTTGTATGATAGGGCATCTCTTGGTATATTCCCAAGAGTGGTATTGCTGGGTCCAGGGGTAGGTTGATCCCAAATTTCCTGAGAAACCACCACACTGCTTTCCAAAGTGGCTGCACAAGTTTGCATTCCCACCAGCAATGGATGAGTGTACCCCTTTCTCCACAACCTCTCCAGCAAAGACACCAATCAAAATCAAAAACACCAATCAAAAATTGGTGTTTTTGATTTTAGCCATTCTGACAGGTGTAAGATGGTATCTTAAAGTTGTCTTGATTTGCATTTCCCTGATTGCTAAGGAAGTTGAGCATGACCTTAAGTGTCTTTTGGCCATTTGAACTTCTGTTGAGAATTCTCTGTTCAGCTCAGTGCCCCATTTCATAATTGGGTTGATTAGCCTTTTACGGTCTAGTTTCTTGAGTTTTTATATATTTTAGAGATCAGACCTTTGTCAGTTGCGGGGTTGGTGAAGATCTTCTCCCAGTCAGTGGGTTGCCTTTTTGTCTTAGTGACAGTGTCCTTTGCTTTACAGAAGCTTCTCAGTTTCAGGAGGTCCCATTTATTCAATGTTGCCCTTAATATCTGTGCTGCTGGGGTTATATGTAGGAAGTGGTCTCCTGTGCCCATGTGTTGTAGAGTACTTGCCACTTTCTCTTCTGTCAGGTTCAGTATGTTCAGACTGATATTGAGGTCTTTAATCCATTTGGACTTGAGTTTTGTGCATGATGATAGATATGGATCTCTTTTCATTCTTCTACAGATTGACATCCAGTTTTGCCAGCACAGTTTGTTGAAGATGCTCTCTTTTTTTCCATTGTATACTTT